>NC_044034.1:319473129-319786822 GCF_901765095.1 Microcaecilia unicolor | reverse complement strand
ATAAGCTAAACACAGAACTAACCAGCTACCTAAGCACTGCTCTAGCAAGCTAGAAACAACTAACAAGGTGCTTCCTAAGCACTACTCTGGCAAGCAACCAGAAGAGCTCCTAGCACTAAAAGGGAAGACAGGGGAGCCACAAGGAAAAAGCAGTGAAGCTAACACATAAGCCAAAAGTGCTTCTAAAGCACCAAACACCAACAGCAAAGACTGCAATGCTCCCAATAGCACAAACACCAGAAGTACTTCTAACAGCAAACTCTGCAGTGTTCCTAACAACACCAAACCCTGAAGTACTTCTATCAGCAACAGAGCTTCCAAAGCCCTACACACAGCAATGCTTCCAAAACCAAGAGGGAAAAGCAAGAAAGCTAAACACACAGTCACCAGTGCACACTGCACTAACACTAACCTGGACCTTAGCAAAAGCAAGCAGGGAAACTAGACACAAAGTCAGAAGTGCACACTGCACCACCCTACCGAAAGCAAACACCACCGTTGCAAAGGCCCTGAAGGAAACAACACCACTTCCTTATCAAGGCCCTCCCTGATGATGTCACACTCCCTAGACCTAGGCAAAAGCACACTGACTCAGAGAGGCCCAACCCACACCAATGCAACACCGTGAAACACTTGAAGCCAGTACACCCAAAGAGAGGTAGAGCAACTCAGGCAACACACACAGCTGTGGTAAAATGAAACAATTAACCCCATGTTGTTGGAAGCTGCCAGCACAGAGAGACAGAGCCAGCTCAGAAAGGACAGAGAAAAGAAACAGAAGCCAGCTAAGAAGCTGACCCCAGGAAAGAGGTAAGTTTGAGAGGGGTTCAGACCCCAATCATAACAGCTATGCTGAGACAATAAGATGAGTTAGTGAGTGTTTTCAGTATTCAGTTTCAGGTGGAATGAGTTAGCTCATTCATCCATTGTATTCAGACCTAGCTTAATAAGATTAGTAATTTCATCCAAATCTTTTTTAAAAGGTATATATATTGTAACATCATCTGCATATATAAATGGATTTAGGCCTAATTTGGATAGGGCATTGACCAATGGAGTCATCATTATGTTGAATAATGTAGGGGCAAGTGGCGAACCTTGAGGAACTCCACAAGATGCATTCCATGAGGAAGACAGAATTGAATTTAGTTTCACCCGATAGGATCTAAATGAAAGAAAAACCCTTAAACCATTTAAGTACATTTCCACAATCCTGAAATAGTCCAGAAGATGTACTAGGATATTGTGATCAACCATATGAAATGCGCTGGACAAATCGAATTGAAGAAGTATACTCTTGCCACCAGCAATTTGTTGCTTGAACTTAGATATAAGGGTAACCAACACCGTTTCAGTACTGTATAAGGATTGAAAACCAGATTGTGAATCATGTAAAATGGAAAACCTGTCCAAATAATCCGTAAGTTGTTTAGTTACCATGCTTCCATTAACTTAATTACCAGTGGTATGGAGGCAACTGGACGGTAGTTTGTAATGTCACTTGATTTTTTCTTGTTATTCTTAGGAATGGGAGTAAGAAGGATATTCCCATAGTTTTTAGGGGAAAAGCCATATTTAAGCATAAAGTTTAAATGGGATGTGAGGTCTTGAATGTAACGGGGAGGAGCGGATTTAAGTAGATAATTAGGGCAAATATCCAATTTGCAGAAAGAGAAAGAGTACCTCTATCTTCCTCCATGTTTAGTATCTCCCTTTCTCTGTGTCCCTATATTTCTCTGTCCAGCTTCTCCCCTCTCTTCGTCCCCAGTGCCGAGGAATGGCCTAGTGGTTAGGGTGGTGGACTTTGGTCCTGGGGAACTGAGTTCGATTCCCACTTCAGGCACAGGCAGCTCCTTGTGACACTGGGCAGGTCACTTAACCCTCCATTGCCCCATGTAAGCCGCATTGAGTCTGCCATGAGTGGGAAAGCGCAGGGTACAAATGTAACAAAAAATATATATATATATATCTCTACCCTCTCTGACCCTACCCCATCCAGGTTCTCTCCTTCTCACTCCCTCCCTTCCAGCATCTGGTTTGGGTGGCTTGATTCCCTGCCTGCCCGCCAACCCACCCTCCCATCCTCTCTCATGCTGTAGGTTTAGTATTTGATCCCCTTTTCCTTCATCTCCTTGGTCTGGTATCTCTGTTTCCCTTCCCTCCCTCCTTGTGCTGTTCCAGCAGTTCTCTCCCTTCCCTCCAGTTCTCCTCCTCCTCTTCCTCCCATGTCCAGCAGCTCTCTCTCTTCCATCCAGATTCCCTCCTCCTCGTCCTCCCTCATCCAACAGCTCTCCCTTCTCCAGCCCCTCCTCCTTCCATCCAGATCCCCTCCTCCTCTTCCTCCAAGGTCCAGCAGCTCTCTCCCTTCCATCCAGTCTCCTCCTCCTCTTTCTCCCAGTCCAGCAGCTCTCTTCTTTCCCTCCAGCCCCCTTGTCCTCTAAGTTCAGCAGCTTTCTCCCTTCCATCCAGTGCCCTCCTCCTCCTCTTCCTCCCATGTCCAGTAGCTCTATCCCTTCCCTCCAGTCCCTTCTTCCTCTTCCTCCCATGTCCAGCAGTTCTTTCTTCCACTCAGTCCCCTCCTCCTCTTCCTCCCACATCCAGCAGCTCTCTCCCTTCCCTCCAACCCCCTTCCTCCCACAAGTCCAGGAACACTATCCCTTCCCTCCAGCCCCCGTTCTCCCCCCAAAAGTCCAGCACTTCTGCCTTCCTCCAATCCATCCTGCCCCAATCCAACATCCTTCACTGCCTTTTCTCCTGCGGCTCCGGATCCGGCCGGCTGGCAACGTTGCCTGCCTCAAATTCTGCTCCTCCCCACCGCTGCTTTGGTCCCTGCATCTTTCTTTTTTGGGCCGTCACCAGCAGTGCTGCGATTCACACAGGCAGCTCCACTCCCCTTTGCCGCATCCATCCAACCCTCTCTGATGTACTTCCTGTTTACATAGGGCCAGATGGGATGCGGCAGGGGGGAGTGGAGCTGCTGTGAAATCACAGCACATGCTGCAGGGACTGAGGCAACAGCGGGGAGGAGCAGAACTTGAGGTAGGCACGCTCCTAGACAGCTGGGACCCAGAGCCGCAGGAGAAAAGGCAGCAAAGGATGTTGGGTTGGGGCTAGTTAGGGTCGGCCTCAAGCAAAATTGTGTGGGCCTGGCCCACCAAGGCCCACCTGTGGCTACGCCTCTGCAGCAGTCTAGTAATCCCCTGAGGAAATTTCCACCTCAATTTACCAGGGGATTACATTTAAATAAGATTGGCCTGGGGGGGGGGGGGGGGGGTGAGGCAAATATGGACATTCAGGTCCTCTCCCCTATTACTAATAAATCATCATCCTCTAATTTATAAATCACTGACTCAGCTCTTGCCAAATATCTAACCCCTCAGGAACATGCAAACTTCCACGCAATCCAAATTAATCCTGCAAACTTGCTGCTGTTGGGAGCCAAATGCTCTCCAAACAGGTTGATCTGCCAACTCCCAAACAAATTGCATCATGTAAATGTTCACAATCTCGGCAATATGCCATGCTAAAAGAACTGTGCACTTTAAGACAACCTATGAGCTAAAAGGAGACATAACAGCAATCACCTCATCCCTATCTGCATTCCAAATACAAGTGGAAGATTTGGAGAGGCAGCACTTCTTACACAACAAGAAAAAACGTCTGTGAATGCTTCAAAAAGAAACCTTCTGTGAAACGCTTCAAAAAAACCTCAAAGCTGATACAGAATACCTTTCAAACAGATCGAGGCGAAATACATTAGAATCATAGGTTTAAAGGAGGGCCTTGAATGTTCTAATCTGATGGAATTTCTCTCCAAATGGTTAACAGCCATACTGAAACTCACCTTTGATCCTCCTACAGAACTTGAGAGCGTTCACCATATGCCATCTCATCTGAAACAGGGCCTACCTCATCCAAGACCAGTGGTCACAAACTATATTCACACATGTGCTACAGATTGTGATGGTAGTGTGCACCAACATGCCTTGCAGGTTAGAAGGTAGAAAAATTTTAATCATACCAGACTTTGCAAAAACAACTGAGAGGAAAAGGAAATCCTCAAATTCACCTGCACCTTAAATCACTCGGACGCCTGCTTTGGGTTGCAATACCTGAATGACGGTCACGCTTAATAATGCAACCTGTTTCTTCTGAATCGCCAGAACAGCTGCAAGAACATCTGGATCAACTCCAATCGCAGGGTATGACTTAATTACTAATAATTAGATTCTGTTTAATCTTTTCCTGCAAAGTTCGGTCTCAATTTCTAAATGTGATATCCACATCATAGATTATTAAACTGATAAAATTCTGGTTTGTTTGAAATGTTTTAAATATATTATGCTTTAACTTTCTAATTGGAATGTTTACACCTCACTCATTCTACTTCTCAGAATTAGAGGACATATAGATAATTTGATACATGTTCTAGGAGGAACTTTGTTCGGTTTCCCCCTCCAGATTGCTAGTTTTTTTGCACATTCTTAGTAATTTTCCCCTCAGGCTCAGCTTTTGATGCTCTCAATGCCGTTTCTTTTTCAGATGCTCCAGAAACGTGGAGGGGCATAATCGAACGCGAGCGGCTATCTCCATTGCCGGGACAAACCGTATTTTTGAAAAAAGATGGGCGCCCATCTTTTTTCCGATAATACGGGTTGTGTGGGGCAAATGCCTAGGATTTGGGTGTTTTTGAGCTGGGCGCTATCGGTTTTCAGCGATGGAAACCGAAGGCGCCCAGCTCAAAAACGAATAAATCCAAGGCATTGGGTCGTGGGAGGGGCCAGGATTCGTAGTGCACTGGTCTTCCTCACATGCCAGGACACCAACTGGGCACCTTAGAGGGGCACTTTTACAAATTAAAACAGTAAAAGAGCCCCCAGGTGCATAGCACCCTTCCCTTGGGTGCTGAGCCCCCAAAATCCCCCCCCAAAACCCACTGCCCACAAATCTACACCATTACCATAGTCCTAAGGGGTGAAAGGGGGCACCTACATGTGGGTACAGTGGGTTTTGGGGGCAGTTTGGAGGGCTCAGCATTAAGCAACACAAGTGTAACAGGTAGGGGGGGGGGGTGGGCCTGGGTCCACCTGCCTGAAGTGCACTGCACCCACTAACAACTGCTCCAGGGACCTGCATACCGGGCGTGAGCAGTGACTGGACCGAACTCCCGGAGTTCTCAGCGCTGCCGGACCTGGACCCCGCCTGTCAGCTGGTGCTGGGGGAGGTGGCGAACAACAGCGCGGCGCTGAGCCAGTGTCTGGTGCACTTTGCTTGGCCGGTCCGTCTATGCTTGGGCTGCCGGGCCCAGTACCAGGAGCTCAGCCGCCTCCTGAGCAACATTTCAGCGGCGCCGCAGGTGAGAGAGAGAGCGAGGCCGGAGACTGGGAGGCTCTCTCTGTGTCCACCTCCTTAATCTGGCAGTGCTCCTCCCCTCCTCTTCCAAACTGCACCCCCTCATCTCCCACCACCCTTCCTCTGGTAGCGCTGCCTCCTCCCCCCAGCTCCCATCCCTTTCTCTGGAAGCACAGCACTTCCCTCTTTTTCCCAGCTGCCCCCTCTACTCCCACCACCTCTCATCTGGCATTGCTGCTCCTCCTCCCCCCCCTCCCAGCTCCCACCACCCCTTATCTGGCAGCATTGTCACCTTCTCCCCAGCTCCCACCACCCCTCATCTGGCAGCACTGCCCTCCTCTTCTACAGCTCCCACCACCTCTCATCTGGCATTGCTGCTCCTACTCCCCCCCCCCAGCTCCCACCACCCCTTATCTGGCAGCATTGTCACCTTCTCCCCAGCTCTCACCACCTCTCATCTGGCATTGCTGCTCCTTCTCCCCCCCCTCCCAGCTCCCACCACCCCTCATCTGGCAGCATTGCCACCTTCTCCCCAGCTCCCACCACCCCTCATCTGGTAGCACTGCCCCCCCCCCAGCTCTCACCACCCCTCATCTGGCAGCACTGACCCCCCTCCTCCTCCCTAGCTCCCACTACCTCTCATCTGGCAGCGCTGCCCCCTCTCCCCAATAATACAGTTGAGGGAACCTTATCTCTTGTTTGTTCTGTCTGTCTGTCCTAATTAGATTGTAAGCTCTGTTGAGCAGGGACTGTCTCTTCATGTTCAAGTGTACAGCGCTGCATAAGTCTAGTAGCGCTATAGAAATGATAAGTAGTAGTAGTAGTAGTAGTAGTATTTTCATTACAGTGTTTGGAATATGTCCACTTTGAGAATCAGGTGCTCAACATTAAATGTTTATATTTATTTACTTATGTATGGCATTTTATCCCACATTAAACATGAATTAGGATTTTTGTGGCTCTACATGAGAATTGTGATATTATGATCCTTGTTTCATATTGTTGACGGTCTGCATTTTCCGTATGGGTGGTATATTAGGTTCTACCCAGTGTAATATTTATGGTACAGTAAGGTTCTGAGTGTGTTTTTGCACAAAGTTGAGCATAGTGTTTTGTAGTTACGATTGTGGTTAGTATATGCTTTGAGCAACCACTTTATTCTTTGACATATCATACATATCTAATATCTAAATTTAATAAAAGGCATTAATTGTGACTTTTTATTTATTTATTTTTTCTGTGTGTTATCAGACAATTGTGGATTTAAGCTCCACCCCTGGCCCTACCCCCTTTAGCCTCCCCAAACAGTTGGGCCACCGACCGCCTATGTTTTGGGGTATTGGACAATATGTATGTGTATGTATGTATGTATGTGAGTATATATGATTAAAGAGAGGGAGTGTGAGTAGTAATAAAGAGCTGTTATATAAAAAATTTTGAATTTTGCAGTAGTCTAATTAAGAGTAGGTAATGCATGCTTGACTACTTATATTGTATGTAACCCTTGAATTGATTACAAGATAATTTATTTTCTGAGGTAATTATTAACGTTATACCTAAACCGAATAAGGACCCTTTATTAGTATCTAACTATTGTTCTATATCATTATTGAATGTAGATTTCAAATTGTATGCCAAAATTCTTGCAAATAGAATTAAAAAAAATATTTTTTAAGTCATTCATCCTAATCAGGTGATACTGGACACTATGCGGCCAGGTGCCCTCTTAAACCTGCGCCCTTGGATCAGGGTCTGACGGCAGGCACTTTAGTAAGTCTATCTTCGGGCATTCTCCGTACCCAGTTCCTAGTGCCAGCAGTGATCGATCTTGGTCACAGAAGGGAGCATACTGAAGTGTTTCTGGACTCCGGGGCCGGTGGGAACTTTATAGCCGAGTCCCTGGTCCATCAATTTAACATCCCAATACAAGAACTACCTAAGACCATTCTGCTCTTTTCAGTTTATGGCCACATTCAAGGTTATGTACGCACCCAGACGGGTCCAGTGAGACTGTATTGGTAATCACAGAGAAGACATTTCCCTATACGTCCTCCAGTCAGCCGTGCAACCCATTGTATTGGGTCTACCTTGGCTACAGAGACACAATCCAATCCTAGACTGGGAAAAGGGTGAGATCTTGGATTGGGGTGAGTCATGCAGGAAACTTTGCCTCGTTCCTGATGTCGGGGGTACTGACAGCGAACAGCAGGACCAAGAATCTGATGCTTGGACAGATATTAGTGACTCACAGTCCCAGGACTCTGATGCTGCTGCAGTTGGTCTGAACTGCGTTTACATTTTACCCCAGATCAGTCAGGTCCAAGCTGGAGCCCGCCAGGCGTCCAACCCCCAGATTCCCTCCAATGGGGGCTCTAAGAAGATTCCTCGAGGCGGGTTGTCTCGCCCCTTGCCTCGAAGACAGGGCTCAGGTCTTAAGGTTCAGGACAGTCCTAATATTCGGAGATCTACAGGCTCGCAGTGTAAGTCACAGCCAGCCATGACCTGTAGCCCTACTTTAGCGCTGGGCACTCGATCCGACTCTGTTGACAAAGTCCAGCCTGGCCCTCGACCGACCAGCTCACAACCTGCACCTAGTACTGTGGTCGTGGATCACTCACCTAAACTCACCAGGAGATTCCATCAGAGATATCCATGGAAACCTAGAACCCCCGAGAAGTCCGGGGAGGCCTTGAAGGGGAGGTACTGTTATGATTTTGCCCATGTTTCAGGCTCTCATTCATCTCGACCCCTGCGGGCGAGACCTGGTGGCTGCTGTGGACTGACTACCTGCCGTTTCCCATGTTCCGGAAGTCATGCCGGTCCAGTCCGGGTTTTCCAGCCTTCCAGACTGGTTTGGGATGTTTGGAACCAAGCAGCATCCTTACCTGGTGAATTCCCTTGTTGTTTGCCTTTATTAACCACCTGGACGCTTTCTGGTTTGCCTTGCAACAGAGGTCCTCAGTGTAGTCTTAGACTGTGAGAGTTTTGTTGCAGTGCTACTTTGCTTCTTTTCGTGCCAGCTAGTCCTTGTCTGTTCTCTGGCTTATTCTTCTGCTGCTGCCTGCCCAAGATCTTGTTTGATTCGTGGACTTTCCTCCTGCTCGCTGCCTGTGCTTCTGGTCCAGTCTAGCCCCTGTCCAGTCCTGTCAAGCCCTGCCGGCCGCCTGCACCCAGGGGCTCAACTCCTGGGGAAAAGCGGCTAAGCGCAGGTGAAGACTGGGGTTCCTGCTCTGCCTGTTCCAGTTTGGTTGACTCTGCTGCTACTCCTGTCCAGCTGCTCCAGTCCGGTCTGTGCCTTCCTGCCTGTGAGAGGGGTTCTCCTGCCACTGCCGGCCATTGGTAGTGGTCCAAGGTCTCACTGTTCGTGAAAGGCGAGATGCGTGACACTTGCTGACACAGAGATGTTCAGGTCAGAGGTTGTAGAATCCATCTTGTTTGTATAAACCAAGACCAGCTCAGGTGAGATCACAGGGAAATACCCCTACACCCCTAAAATAAATTACATTTTAAGTATGCTCCCAATCATTTTTCCTCTTACCTTCTATTCTCAAATAGATAAATTATTGAGTACTTTCTTATGGTCAAATAAACAACCTAAAATTGCTCTTAAAAAACTCAAAAGCACTAAGGATACTGGAGGTGCATTGTTTCCTGATTTTCTTACCTATCACAAATCCTTTATTTCTCACCAGGGTTGTATTTGGTTATAGCACAATCCTGACTATAAACCAATATGGTTGATATTTGAGGAAGCTATAATATATCCATTTCAACTTTCACATTTACTCTCCTCTACCTCTTTTCCATCTCATAAAATAGATCTGGTGACATTCTCCACTGTTAAACCAATGGTAGAACTGGATAAGTTGCATGATATTCCCATTACTTCGTCTCTCAATATGTTTCTATGGTATAATTCACATGTGTTAACAAATAAAGTTCCTTTCTTTTGGAAAGAATGGATTGACAAAGGAATCTGGACTATTTCAGATATAGTTACTGAAGACAAAAAGATTTGGCCTTTCTCAGAATTAGTAAGAAACTTTTCTCTGCCATCTTCTGCATATTTCAAATGGCTTCAATTATTTCACTGTATTAATGCATCACCTTTTTTTCCCAATTGACTCATCAATTACCATCAATAATCTCCAAGGCGCAGTCATTACTTATGAATGGTCACACTGCATCTATTATTTACAAACTTTTCTTCAAATCTGCATTTAAATGAATTTGATGCTTCAAAATTGGCAAACAGAAATAGGTCAAAGTTTAAATACATTCTCAACAAATAATATTAATAAATCTATATGCACTGAACACAGACTCCTTGGATTTCTGTCTTTATTTTAAAAATTATCAGGCTTAGACCCGTTGCCAATATATATAGCAGGAGACTTTAACATACTATTTGTTATATAGAGATAGGCATTCTTTCTCCTACATTCCTATCCCTAAGGATAACAAAGCGAGGATACTTACCTGTAGCAGGTATTCTCCGAGGACAGCAGGCTTCATATTCTCATGTGTGGGTAGACGTCGATCTGTGTCGTCCAGTCCGACATTTATGACCAAGTAAAAAAACAGAGCTTTGCGAAGCACGAGCCGCACTCCACTATGCATGTGCGAGTGCCTTTCTACCCGTCATGAGAACATGAACCTCTCAGTTCGATTGTAAAGCAAAATAAGGAAAATAAAATAATGAAAAAGACAACTCCAAGGGGAGGTGGGTGGGACTGTGAGAATATGAAGCCTGTCCTTGGAGAATACCTGCTGCAGGTAAGTATCTTCGCTTTCTCTGAGGACAAGCAGGCTGTCATATTCTCATGTGTAGGGAATCCCTAGCATCTAGACTCACCCAAAACAACAAACAGTGGTTAATTGGGCTTCGCAACGGCGAGGACATAATACAGATTAACCAGAAACTGTATACAATCTGAAAAAGAGTGCACCCTTGAACAGAATAAAATGGGCCTAGGAGGGTGGAGTTGCATTCTTGACCCCAAACAGTTTCTGCAATACTAACGGCCCAAACCGACAATCGCGTCAGGTATCCTGCTCAAGGAAGTCGTGAGATATGAATGTGCATAGGCGCCGACTCCGTGGGTGCTGTGGGTGCTTGAGCACCCCCAATATTTTGAAACCTGCCCTTGTTGCCTTCCTGCTGCCCAGCAAGCTCTTAAAACTAATTTTACCTGAATGAACGGCAAGCATAGGCGCCCCGTATAAGAGGCTTGGGGAGGCTTAGCCCGCCACTGCCCCGACCCCCGCCGTACCTTTAAATATTATAGTTTTGCTGGAGTCGCGGGCAGCCGGCATTGAAGACATCGGCAGGCTTACGCCGGTTCCAGCAGCCTTCCCTTCCCTCGTTGCAAGTCGGATGATGGCTCCGCCCTCTTGACGTATTTCCTGTTTCTACGAGGGCGGAGCCATCATCCGACTTGCAACGAGGGAAGGGAAGGCTGCTGGAACCGGCGTAAGCCTGCCGATGTCTTCAATGCCGGCTGCCCGCGACTCCAGCAAAACTATAATATTTAAAGGTACGGCGTGGGAGGGGGGGCAGGAAGGAAACAGGGAAGACGGGAGAGGAGAGGAGGGTTGCTGCACATGGTGGAAGAAGGGGAGAGGAGGGTTGCTGGATGGAGGGAAGGGGAGAGGAGGGTTGCTGGACATGGTGGAAGAAGGGGAGAGGAGGGTTGCTGGACATGGTGGAAGAAGGGGAGAGGAGGGTTGCTGGACATGGTGGAAGAAGGGGAGAGGAGAGGGCAGGGGAGAGGAGGGTTGCTGGATGGAGGGAAGGGGAGAGGAGGGTTGCTGGACATGGTGGAAGAAGGGGAGAGGAGAGTTGCTGGATGGAGGGAAGGGGAGAGGAGGGTTGCTGGACATAGTGGAAGAAGGGGAGAGGAAGGTTGCTGGATGGAGGGAAGGGGAGAGGAGGGTTGCTGGACATGGTGGAAGAAGGAGAGAGGAGGGTTGCTGGATGGAGGGAAGGGGAGAGGAGGGTTGCTGGACATGGTGGAAGAAGGGGAGAGGAAGGTTGCTGGATGGAGGGAAGGGGAGAGGAGGGTTGCTGGACATGGTGGAAGAAGGGGAGAGGAGAGGGCAGGGGAGAGGAGAGTTGCTGGATATGGGTAGATGGAGGGGAGGGGGGGGGAGGGAGGAGTGAGGAAGGAGATGAGATAACAGAAAAGGAAGAGAGTAGAAAAACTGCACATGGATGAAGAAAATAGGCAAAAGCTGGATCCACTGGACAGTCAAGTTTGCGGAGGACCCAGCTTTTACTTACGGATGTAGGACAAGAAATGAAGAAGGAAGGCGGAAAGTAAACAAATAAATGGAAAGGAAGCCCTGGAAACGGAGTTAAGAGGACAGATAGCAGCAGAATCGGATACTGGGCCAGCACAATCAGAAAAACAAAGTCACCAGACAACAAAGGTAGAAAAGATCATTTTATTTTCATTATAGTGTTTGGAATATGTCCACTTTGAGAATTAGGTGTTCAACATTAAAAGTTTATTTACTTATTTATGACATTTTATCCCACATTAAACATGAATTAGGATGTTTTGTGGCTCTACATGAGAATTGTGATATTATGATCCCTTGTTTCAATATTGTTGACGGTCTACATTTTCCGTATGGGTGATATATTGGTGTATTAGGTTCTGCCCAGTGTAATATTTATGGTACAGTAAGGTTCAGAGTGTGTTTTTGCACAAAGTTGTGCATAGTGTTTTGCAGTTGAGCGATTGTGGTTAGTATATGCTTTGAGCAACCACTTTATTCTTTGACATATGATACATAGCTAATATCTAAATTTAATAAAAGGTATTAATTGTGACATTTATTTATTTATTTTTTTCTGTGTGATCAGACAATTATGGATTTAAGCTCCACCCCTGGCCCCACCCCTAACCCCACCCCCTTTAGCCTCCCCAAACAGTTGGGCCACCGACCGCCTATGAACGGCAGTGAAACAAGAAGAGTACAGCTGGCTCTGTCTTCAGCTTTTCCTTCCCTCTCAGCGTCCCGCCCTTGCATAAACAGGAAATGAGGGCGGGACCACAGCTGAGCTGAGAGGGAAGGAGAAGCTGAAGACGGAGCCAGCTGTACTCTTCTTGTTTCACTGCCGTTCACTCGGGTAAAATTAGTATTAACTAGTCAAGGCTTTTTGATTTCATATTTTGATGTCACATAAATCAGTTAAAACAAGCTGATAGTTTAATGCATTTTGAATTAAATATGTTTTTTTTAGACAACAGTAAAATATTTACAAGGGTGTGAAGACTTTTGCACGGCCCTGTATCCTCCACCCCTCTAACTGTCCTGACCTGAGGAAAGAGGTTTTGGCCTTTGAAAGCTAATTGAAAAATGTATTTAGTCCACTAAAATGATATATTTTCCATTTTTTGTTGTATTTGTAAAACTATAGTATAGTGATTGAAATATGTCAGTTTTTGAAATTTGCATCTCTTTATATTTGCACAGTATAGGGGGACTGAGGGGTGGGACTGTTCAGGGAAGAAGTCCTGGTGCAGGTTGCAGGCAGCCTATGAGCGGTGCTGCCACTGCCCAGGTGAAGACTGCAGTAGACAGAATTTTAAGGTATTGGGGGGGGGGGGGGGGGGGGGGGGGGGAACGCACTGCTTGTAAAAAAAAAAAAATTTCAGCACCCCCAATCATTTTGAAAAGTTGGCTCCTCTGTGAATGTGTGAACTGAAGACCATGTCGCAGCCTTGCAAATTTCTTCAATGGAGGCTGACCTCAAGTAGGCTACCGATGCAGCCATGGCTCTGGCATTATGAGCTGTGTTTTGACCCTCTAGGGCCAGCCCAGCCTAAGTGAAGGAAATGCAATTTGACAACCAATTAAAAATGAACCAAAAAAAATGTTCAACATGATGTGGATTCTGAAACGAGTGAAATCATATCTTCCCTTGGACACCTTCTGGAACCTAGTGCAATCCACAGTACTCACATACTGTGAGCTAGTCACCCTTCCAGACTCCAGCCAGGGCTGACCCTGCTTAGCTTCCTCCTCACACATGGTCACTGCTGGGCTCTAGCAGTCTCGGTAACTCACAGGATTCTGTCTCAAACACTGGGGAGCTTTCAACCTCCTCTTCTCCCTTCACAAAATGCTAATCAACACCAGGCTTCTTGCAATTAAGGGTTTTATTAATGTCTTTAACATAAACATTTCTTCAAGTCAAACATAACAAAAGGCACTTTACTCAGAGCCTGCTTCTTAAACCCTTCTCAAACTTTAGACAGTTCCTCAAACAGTCAAACAAAAGAACTTACTTTCCTTCTCAGAGCTGTCACCTTTTCCAGAGAGAGCTTCCCCAGTGCTTCCATCTACCTCCTACAGCTTTCCACCACTCTCTTAATAAAGCTGCCTGCAATCCTCTCACACCTGGTTCAATTTCCCAATCAACTGTTGGCTTCCCATTCTCCTGCCTAGAGTCCTCCCCCTGACTCTGATTCTCTTGCTGCTGCAGTGCATTCTGGACCTTGTAGTTCCCTACCTATTCACATACCCCCCTGGCCAAACAATTGCTAGTCCATTTAATTTTTATTCCTTTCTTCAACAGGCTAGCAATCCGAGACCCAACATCTGCTGGATGTACCCCCTTCTTTGCCTGATGTTCTGCCGGGTTTCTTTCTCTTAGCAGCCCCTCTTCCTGAACATCTACCAGCCCCGCTTTCCCTCTTACACAGCAGGGAAATGCAGGCCAATCTCTGCCCAGACTTACTCGTGTGGCAGTCCTGGGTAATACAGCCACCCACACCCAGTGTGTACCCTAAGGGCCCGTGAATACACTGAATACTAACCTTCCGGCCACTATTATTATCTCTCCATCTCCCTCTTTTCTTTATTCTCTCCCACAGGGCCCGAGAAAGCATAGTCTGGTCCGCTCCTGAATCTAACAGTGCATTAACCCTGACACCCAGCACCTCCACTGTGCGCTGCCATGGCTTCACACCTGGCCCCTGGGAGTAGGAGGTGAATCCCAACCTTACAAAACAATCCTTCTTTAAGTGTCCCTTTCTCCCACATCTATAACACATTCTCTCCTCATTCACACTCTGCCTGGCCTCTGTTCCCCGGGTCCCCTTTTCCTGAGAAGCTCTCTCAGACATGCTTTTGGACTGGGAGGCAAACCCCCCTTGTCCTCCTAAACATTGTGACTCAAGGTAACATTCCATACATTTAATAGCTGTTTCTAACGTTTCACAACCCCTCTTAACCAAATCAGTTCTTACTGTTACAGGCAGAGCCTCTAGAAATTGCTCTAATACCAGCTCTTGTAAGATCTGCCTTACTGACCTCTTATCAGGGTCCAACCACTTTGTGGCAAGGTCCATTAGTTTCTGCGCCAGAGCTCTCGGGGTCTGACCCTCCGTCCACCTCCAACTCCGGAAGCGGCGACGGTAAGCCTGCTCACTGACCCCATACCTGTTCAAGATGGCTCTTTTAAGGCGGCCATAGTCAGTTACCCCAGCTGGAGTCAAACCCCAAAATGCTGCCAAAGCCTCTCCAGCCAATGCTGGAGCCAATCGAATGGCCCACTGCTACTGCGACCACTCTGCTGCCACGGCCACCCGCTCAAAGGTTCCCAGGTAGTCCTCGATGTGTCATCCCCTGGAGCCAATTTTCCCCAGGGCAGCCAATTCACCTGGCGAGGCTATCCATACCCTCGTGCTCCTCCGGCCTGCATCCTGTCCTGTACAGGTCTAGCAGAGGTTGCTTGCTGGGCTCGTGACGCCGCCAGGGACTCCTCCAGTAACTTTCGGGCCATCTCTTGCTGTTTCTGGAACTGGTGTGCCATAAACGCCAACAGCTCCTTCGGTTTCATGCCCCTGTTTGAATGCCTTCACCTGCAAAACACTACACACAGGACCCAAGTGCTGCTCCTCAGAGTAGATATCCTGTCTAGAGCCCGTGACTTCTCCACCTTTCTCACAATCCTCCCCCAACTCCGTGCCTGCTTACCGGACACCAGTGAGGTACTCGCTCTACCGGCGGGACTTCGACGGATCCCACCACTGCCACCACTTTGTGAGCTGGGTCACCCTTCCAGACTCCAGCCAGGGCTGACCCTGCTTAGCTTTCCTCCTCACACACAGTCACTGCTGGGCTCTAGCCGTCTCGGTAAGTTCCAGTGGCAGCCAAGATGCTGAGTCCGGATCGAGTGGCAGCAGTGGCAGCCAAGATGCTGAGTCCGGAGCGAGTTGCAGCAGTGGCAGCCAAGATGCTGAGTCCGGAGCAAGTTGCAGAAGGGGCAGCCAAGATGCTGAGTCTGGAGCGAGTTGCAGCAGGGGCAGCCAAGATGCTGAGTCTGGATCGAGTTGTAGTTCCAGTCAAGATGCTGAGTCTGGATCGAGTTGCAGTTCCAGTCAAGATGCTGAGTCTGGAGTGAGTTGCAGCATTGGCAGTCAAGATGCTGAGTCTGGATCGAGTTGCAGTTCCAGTCAAGATGCTGAGTCTGGATCGAGTTGTAGTTCCAGTCAAGATGCTGAGTCTGGAGGCGAATGGTAGTTTCAGTCAAGATGCTGAGTCTGGAGCGAGTTGCAGTTCCAGTCAAGATGCTGAGTCTGGAGCGAGTTGCAGTTCCAGTCCAGATGCTAAGTCTGGAGCGAGTGTAGTTCCAGTCAAGATGCTGAGTCTGGAGCGAGTTGCAGTTCCAGTCAAGATGCTGAGTCTGAAGCGAGTTGTAGTTCCAGCCGGGATGCTGAGTCTGAATCGAGTTGCAGTCCCAAGATGCTGAGTCTGGAGCGAGTTGTAGTTCCAGTGAAGATGCTGTCTGGATCGAGTGGTAGTTCCAGTCAAGATGCTGAGTCTGAATCGAGTTGCAGTCCCAGCCGGGATGCTGAGTCTACACCGAGTGATGAGTCCATGATGAGTGCTGAGTCTGCACTGAGTGCAGAGTCCAGCCACGATACTGAGTCCACGATGAGCGCTGAGTCCACACCAAGTGCAGAGCCCAGCCGAGATGATGAGTCCACAATGAGTGCTGGGTCTGCACCGAGTGCAGAGTCCAGCCGAGATGCTGAATCAGAATTCAGTTGCAGCTCCGGTCAAGATGTTGAGTCCGGGGAGAGTTGCAGTCCCGGCCAAGATGCTGAGGTCCGGTGAGAGTTGCCATCCCGGTCAAGATGCTGAGTCCGGGTCAAGTTGGAGTTCCAGTCCCAGGCAAGTTGCTGAGTCCGGGTCAAGTGGCAGTCCCGGTCAGGCTGAGTCCGGTCAAGTTGCAGTTCCGGCCAAGAAGCTGAGTCCGGAGCGAGTTCCAGTGCCAGCCGAGATGCTGAGTCTATGCTGAGTACCGAGTCCAGCCAAGATGCTGAGTCCGAGTTGAGTGGCAGTTCCGGCCAAGATGCTGAGGCCGGACCAGGTTGCAGTCTCAGGGCAAGATGCTGAGTCTACTCCGAGTTCCCATTTCAGCCAGATGTTGAACTCCTTCTGAGTTCCAGCTCCAGCCAAGGGGCAAGGTCTAGTCTGAAGTCCAGTTCGAGTTCTTGCCCGGCTTCAGATTCCAGGATGGGTGTTGGCTCTAGCCAGTTCTGGCTGTTACAGTGGAGTGTTTCCCTTGATCTCATGCTACTTACATAGATGCGTTACAGGAAGAAATACAGGGACATAGAGATGAATTATTTCAAAAACAAAATGTTATCAGAGGTGTTCAAGACAAGGGGACATTTGAGAAAAATTTGAAAGAACATAACTTAAAAATAGAAGAATACACCGATAACCAAAGAGCTATGAAGATTGCGAAATTTCGAAGAGATGAGCATGACTACACAAAGGGTTATGTCTATAGTTGGATGGATAAAAACGTCATACTCGGAAAAATAAATTCGGTGGTAGAAAAGTACAATTTAAATTATCTTCTAGTGAATCATCAGGTGATGATGAAAGAGGTTATACACGTAGAAAAATAGAAGATATAAATGCATGTAAAAATTTAGAACAATCTGATAACTTACCAGAATCTTTTTTAAGAATAGGAGATCAGGGGATCAATACAACAGGCGAATTAAAGGGAGGTATCAAAGGACCCAAAATCAAAAAGGCACCCAAGAAATAAATACAGTTATTAATATCTCGAATGACACATTGTCTCCAACACAGAAGGAGGTTTTGACTAAGGGATTATCTTTTGTTCCATCTAATAGATATGATGCTTTTGATACCAGGCGGGGCTTATATCGATTTTTCAGAGAATTAAGATTACGATTACATTTTGGCAACACAGAAATGCTAACCAAGACCCCATACTTCCACGCACGGGTCATATTTCCAGATGGGTCCCCCCGGGAAACAATAGATCCTATGATCCAAGCTTTTCAGAAATTGGTTTTATATGATCTAGCAAAATTAGAGGAAAGTAGGGGTAAAGATTGGAGTAATATATCAGGCCTACAACGCCGAAGCATTCAAGAGTTAGCTAATAATGATAATATAGTAATTCAAAGGGCAGATAAAGGGGGATCCATGGTGATTATGGACAGGGACAAGTATAAACAGGAAGCAAATGGACAGTTGGGTCAGAACCAGTATTACACATTACTGGATAATGATCCCACGAAACAATTACAATCTGAGATAGAAATATATGTAAATGAAGCGGTTATGAAGGATATTCTTACAAAAAAAGAAAAACAATTTTTGTGTCATCCTAGTCCTAACATTCCGTATATTTATTTTGTCCCTAAAGTCCATAAGTCCACCACCGATCCCCCAGGTCGTCCAATAGTATCTACTAAGAACTCAGTATTAGAACCATTATCTAAATACATTGATATGATATTAAACCCCATGGTTTCTAAAACAGATTCATATGTAAAAGATTCTATGCATTACATACAAATACTTGAACAGCTGGAACCTGCATTGAGAGAACAAGATTTGTATATGGTAGGTTTAGATGTAATAGCACTTTACACAAATATTCCCCAAAACAGGGCTATACAGATAGCTTGTGAGCACTTTGAGGCTCTTCATATCCCGAGTTCTAAAATTGAAGTATTGACACAACTATTAAAATGGGTTGTGTGTTGCAATTATTTCAGATTTGAAGGACAATTCTATAAACAAGTGAAGGGAGTCGCTATGGGGGCAAGTGTGGCTCCCTCATTGGCATGCCTTTACAGTATATGACTCAATTCGAGAAAAAATATGTGTATGAGTCTAGATGGTTTAGAAATATTGCTTATTGGAAACGATATATAGACGACGTCATAATGCTTTGGCATGGCCCCATGGCAGATTTGAAACTATTTCTGGAATATTTAAATAATGTGGATCCCAATATAAAATTTACTTCTCGCATAGCCCAGAATGAAATAGAATTTCTTGATATTAAAATAAGCAGAACCCTGGAAGGAGGGTTTGCGACTACTATCTTTCGCAAACCCACGGATTGTAATGCTCTGTTACATTATCAGAGCTTTCATCATCAGGGTTTAAAAAAAGGGATACCGGTGGGCCAACTATTGCGTTTAAGACGGTTATGTTCTACCACCTCAGAATTCAAAATACAAGCGGGAGAAATGATAGAAAGATTTAGAACTCGAGGTTATCCTATGAAGATTCTTAAAAATGCTTATAAGAGAGCACTTTATGCTCACCGCCCCTGGTTAATGTTACCAAAATTAAAATCAAAATCTCCTTCAAAAGTGCTGGCATGTGTCATTCCGTTTTCTCAGAAAGCACCCACAATCAGCAGTATTATATACAAACATTGGCATGTTCTGTCAATACACCCAGAGTTCAGGGAGCGCCCGAAAATAGCTTATAGGCGACAAGCTAATGTGGGAGAATTATTAAAAAGATCAAGAAAGAGAGAGGAGCAAGGCAAACATTCCCCGTGTGGAAGATGTGTGTATTGCCGTTATTCTTTAAATACTGGAAAGATAGCTATACCTCACTGTAATAAGGATTTCATATTAAAACACAACACTAACTGTAATAGCTCCCAAGTTGTATACTGTATCATGTGCCCTTGTGGATTATATTATATAGGTCACACCAAACGCCCTTTAAAACATAGGTTAGCAGAGCACATAAGTAATATCCGATTGAAAAAAATAATGTGTCCTTTAGTTGCCCATTGGTATGATCATAATCACACTATTGAACAACTAAGATGTGTGATACTGATACACATTCCCCCTGATCGATTTAGGGGGGAAGGAAATATCAGTTCCCGATTGTTAACTATAGAACAGAGATATATTTATATGTGGCAAACAGTGACTCCTAAGGGGTTAAATCAGGAAGTAGAGTGGATATAAGAGCCTGTCTCTTTAAGCTAAGGAGGTGAGGCTAGGCATTCTGGGAGAATATAAGTCAGGGCGTTTTTACTTCTCACAACACATTCAGAGCCACGGCAGTTGATTTCTGACCTGAGAAGGGTCATGCTGGCAGGCTGCCAAGCAGATCAGTTTAAGTAAGTGAAGATTTATGTATAGTATATAATAGTTAAAGCATAATAAGTAGATTTGGAAACTAGAATTGAGAGAGTGATAATGCAATTGTATTATTGTAGATGATATGGTGGTTCCTCCTGAGGAAGAAAACGAAATGCGGTCCTGCATAGAGGAACCGACGTTTGGTAAGGACCAGCAGCAATTTTATCATGAGTAACTCATTCCTCCAACATAGTGCCTGAAGAGTATTGAAAGCAGACTCATTTATTTATTGAGGAAAGCACTGGAGACTTTTGCAAACCCTCAAAATAGACATTGTAAGAAAGGGAAACTGGAAGATCAAAGACAGCAGTATTACAAAGGATGTTTGCCTTTAATTTTGTGTAACACTGTGATATTTATTTGAGGAATGTAAAATGTGAAATATAAGGTGCAGTGCAATAATATTTAAAACAGCAAGATGTATAAAACTTTAAACGCTTATAGAGTCACTAAGCAGACACGATACAGGAGTGAATGGGTATGAAAGACAGAAGAGAGTTGTGTGTGTATTTACAGATTTTAAAATGCACATGAGCAGGTTTTGAAGCGCATGTGTTCAATAAAGAGTTTTGTATTTCAACAGTCTGGAGCAAATTTGTAATTTATAACACGAAGGCTCCGGTAGTATATTTGAGTCCCTGATTGTACAATATAATAGTGTTACAGTGGAGTGCCAGGAGGTCAAGGAAGTTGTGGACTCCTTCAGGAGAGGGTTCCTGTTGAATTGGATGCCACTTGTTGCATCCAAGACTCTGATCCTGCCTAGCAACCGTTCTAAAGCATTCTGGTTTCCTAGTTCAGATGTACTTGTCACGTCCTGCCCAGCCGCCAAGATTTAAGTTGTGAAACCCATTGGGAGATTTCATCACAGCTACCCATGGAGACCTAAATTGTCTTTTGAAACCTGGAGCTCCCGTGGGGACACGGGAGCCTTGAGGGGGAGGTGCTGTTTATGATTGGGGTCAGAACCCCTCTCAAACTTACCTCTTTCCTGGGGGTCAGCTTCTTAGCTGGCTTCTGTTTCTTTTGTCTGTCCTTTCTGAGCTGGCTCTGTCTCTCTGTGCTGGCAGCTTCCAGCAGCATGGGGTTAATTGTTTCACTTTACTACAGCCTGTGTGGGTGGACTGAGTTAGCTCTACCTCTCTTTGGGGTGTACTGGCTTCAAGTGCTTCACGGTGTTGCATTGGTGTGGGTTGGGCCTCTCTGGGTCAGTGTGCTTTTGCCTAGGTCTAGGGAGTGTGACATCATCAGGGAGGGCCTTGATAAGGAAGTGGTGTTGTTTCCTTCAGGGCCTTTGCAACGGTGGTGTTTGCTTTAGGTAGGGTGGTGCAGTGTGCACTTCTGACTGTGTCTAGTTTCCCTGCTTGCTTTTGCTAAGGTCCAGGTTAGTGTTAGTGCAGTGTGCACTGGTGTTTGTGTGTTTAGCTTTCCTGCTTTTCCCTTGTGGTTCCCCTGCTTTTCCCTCTTGGTTTTGGAAGCATTGCTGTGTATAGGGCTTTAGGAAGCTCTATTACTGTTAGAAGTACTTCAGGGTTTGGTGTTGTTAGGAACACTACAGATTTTGCTGTTAGAAGCACTTCTGGTGTTTGTGCTATTGGGAGCATTGCAGTCTTTGCTGTTTGGGTTTTGGTGCTGTAGGAAGCACCTTGTTAGGTTGGTGTCTAGCTTGCTAGTGTAGTGTTTAGGAAACTCCTTGTTAGTTTTGTGTCCAGCTTGCTAGAGTAGGGCTTAGGAAGCACCTTGTTAGTTTTGTATCTAGCTTGCTAGAGCAGTGCTTAGGTAGCTTGTTAGTTTTGTGTTTAGCTTGTTAGTGTAGAGTTCTGCTTGTAGCTTGGTGCTTAGTAGCACCTGTGTTAGCTTTGTGTTAGTTCCCTGCTCTGTTAGTTTAGGGCTTAGGAAGTCCCTTTTCTTGAGCAGGGCTTAGGCGCTCCTGTTTAGTATAGGGCTTAGGAAGTCCTTTTGTCAGTTTACTGTTAGGAACACTCCTGCTGGTTTAGGGCTTGGGAGCACGTAGATCAGTTTAGGTTTAGGAGTACTTCTATTTCCAGTCCTGGTCCCTGTGTCATCCGGTATCCGGTAAGTCCTGCCGGCCACTCGAACCCAAGGGCTCAACCCTTGGGGGGGGTAGTGGCCAAGCGCAGGTGAAGTTGTACGGACCATCCATTGTGCTCCAGTCCAGTGTGTTCCGGTCCGGTGTGTTCCAGTCTGGTGCGCTCCAGTCCAGTGTGTTCCGTCTGGTGTGTGTTCCAGTCCTGTGTCCCTCCAGTCTGGGGGATTCCAGTCCATGTGTTCCGGTTCGCTGGGCAGTGCCTGCAGTCCCTGCCGGTGGCTTGCCCAGTGTTGGTTGGTGGGTTTTGCCTGCTGCTGTCCTCCTCGGCAGCAGCCCAAGGGCTCACGTTTGCTCCAGAGCCGGCCCCGCGGGCTCTGAACCTGAGTACCTGACATCAAGATTCGATAGCGCAACACCTCTTCGAGAGAAGCTTCATTGGCTCCCCATCAGAGAAAGAATAAATTTGAAAGTCCACACTCTGATTTATAAGATCATATATGGAGAATCTCCTAACTACATGAATAACCTCATCGACCTCCCAACCAGAAACAGATCATAGTCTTCTCATACTTACTACTGCTACTACCTATTTAACATTTCTATAGCTCTACAAGGCATACACAGCGCTGTACACCATACACAAAAAAGACAATCCAACTGCAAAGGTATTAAATACAAGACCTCCTATGCATCCAGTTTCTCCTTTTTGGGCAGCCAGCTTTGGAACGCTCTGTCAAGATCCATCTGTAGCAATCAACGACCATCTACCCTTCAGAAAAATGTTGAAGACCCATCTCTTCAGAAAGCTTACCCTAATGACCCAACTTAACTTTTTAAGCACACCCACATGATTCCTGTCCTGACGATTATTATACCTTAGACCAAGTCTCTCATCTCCTTATGCTCATCCCTCAATCTTTTCCTCTCCATCTTCCTACTCCTTACCCCTCCCATCTCTTTCCTTTTGCATCATCCTATCTTTGTTTACCTCTCCATGTTCAAGTTCACATATCCTCAAAACCCCACTATTACTATGTTTACTACAACTTGTAATATCTCCTTCAAGGACTTTGGCAATTCTATTTACTATGTAAGCTGCATTGAACCTGCTATCTGTGGGAAAGCGTGGGGTACAAATGTAATAAATAATAAATTAGAAAAGCAGGCTGATTGTTCTCACAATTGGTCGGCGTCCACGGTGGTCCCCACAAACAGAATTTTTCAAATCAAAAATCTTCAAAGCTTTGACAGAACCTTCTGGTGCGCAGGGTCTTCCCGTCCGTCACGTGAGAGTCACACTCAGTTATATAGAAAAGCAAGAATTAAAGAAGAACAACTCCAAAGGGGAGGTGGGCGGGTTGTGAGAACAATCAGCCTGCTGTCCTCGGAGAATACCTGCTACAGGTATGTATCTTCGCTTTCTCTGAGGACAAGCAGGCTAGCTTGTCCTCACGATTGGGGTATCCCTAGCACCGAGGCTCACTCAAAACAATGAACATTGATCAATTGGGCCTCACAACGGCAGCTCAGACGTTGCTTTAGTGTTATAGGTCCTTTCCTGCTATAGGCCTCTTATCTTATTTCTTCTTGGAGAGCTATTGCTCTGTGTGTGTGTGTGGTGGGGGGGGGGGGTCGGAATCTGTTGCCTCTCTCTTTGTATTCCCTAGTGCTGCTTGTCAGCATTTGTTCTGTGTTCCCTTTTGTGTTTCTTTTCTCAGCATGTGGTTATTGGCTTCCCTCTGCAGCTGGGCTGTGTTCTTTGGTTGACAGGGTCAGTGTGTGTCTTCTGTGAAGTGTCAACTTGTTTGTTTTAAGTTCTGTCTGTTGTGGTTCCACCTCTTTCTCTGGGGTTAGTGTGTTGTGTTAACCCTTTGGTCTCTGTGTCTGGCTCTGTGGGTTTTGTGCCCAGAAGTCGGCTGTGGTCAGTACTCCTTTTGCTTATAGTGCTGGGTTCTGTCTGCTCTGTCCTGCCTGTCAGTTTGGTTTCAGCTTACCTGATACTACTGCTGCTTCCGTCTGTTGCCCTAAGTCTGCCAGCCGCCTGCACCCAGGGGCTCAACTCCTGTGGAATGGTGGCCAAGTGCAGGTGAAGTCTGGTGAAGCTGTTCCGGTATCTTTGTTTCTGCTTTTCCTGGGAGTAACCTGTTGTTGCCAGTCGGTTTCCTGTGGCCCCGCTTCCGGTATCTGGTGCAGCCCTAGCCTGTTAGCGCAGGCCGAACGTGTCCTGAAAGTTCTCTACCTTTGAGGAGTTCTGCACATCTCCTCGGTGAGTTGGAGTCCTGGGTGAGTGCCCTTTGGGCTATTCTTTTATTAGTTGTGGTTCTGTCTACCCCAGGCCTCTCCTAGATTTTCTTTCTGTCTGTGGCCTGGGCTCAAGGGCTCACGAGCTAGGTACGAGTGACAGAACGCTAAAGCCATGAGCTTGACCGAACCCTCTGCCATGCAGCTACTCCAACAACTGCATACGAAGGTACAGCAAGTTGCGGAGCTGTGGCTGCATTAATCAACGGGTGGACCTTCTTACTGCCCCTGGGACTGGTGGGGATTCCCCAACCCCTAGCCCCCAGGGAGCCCTGGGAGGGGGTCTAGGTGTTCGTGTAGCCTAGCCCCCTCACTATGATGGTAATAACAGGACTTGTCGGGGCTTACAAATCAGTGTCAGATTGTGTTTGAGTTGCAAGCCAGGGACTTTCCCACAGATCGGGTAAAGGTAGCGTACATCATCTCCCTGCTCTCGGGACCAGCTGTCACATGGGCCTCCCTACTATGGGAGAAGAAAGATCCCATACTGGATAACCTAACAGAGTTCCTGAGGCAGTTCCATCTCATCGTCGAGAAATCTGGGAAGGCCTCCTCAGCAGCAACTCAACTCCTGAATTTACACCAGGGTCGGCTCTCCCTGGGCGAGTATGCCATTCAATTCCGGACCCTATCACTGGAATTAGGATGGAATAATCAGAGCCTCACAGCTGTTTTTTGGCACAGAGTATCCCCTATTATTAAAGATGAGCTCACGGGTCGAGAACTCCCCTCTAATTTGGACATCCGCTTCAGGAAGCGTGCCTGTGAGCGTTGCGCCAGTCACCAGTATGGGAAGACTGACTCGAAGACTTCTTCTAAGAGCCTTTCAGGCTGCCTGCAGGGTTCCCAGGATGGGTCAGAACCCATGCAGGTTGACCGGGTGGTCACATCTGCACAAGAGAAACAGCGAAGACGCTCCGAAGGTCTATGTTTATACTGTGGAGCCAAGGGACACTTTGTCCATGAATGCCCTATTCGCAGGAAGTCGGGAACCCGGCAGCCCTGATTCCGGCCAGGGAGATGGTATCGGGGGCGAGATCTTGTTCTCCTAGGAAGCAAATTTTGGTTCTAGTTCTGTTTTCTACTCGAGGAACCCCTTGTCTTGAAGCATTAATTGATTCTGGTGCTGGTGGCAATTTTAACAGTCAGAACCTGGTTCAGACCCATCGGATCCCTACTGAAGAACTACCTCACCCTATCTCCGTGTCTGCTGCGGTGGGTCTAATCCAGGGAGTGCTGCGGCCTCAGACCATGCCTATGATGATACGGGTTGGAGTTCTTCATAAAGAAATGATTTCCTTTTTCGTCCTTCTATCTGCCACTGAGTCTATTATTCGCGGAATGCCATGGCTTAGTCTGCATAATCCCTGCATCGACTGGGAGCCGGGGTCGGTTGGAGGCTTGGGCCCAGTTGGCCATAAAATCTGCCTAGACAAAGTCGTCCCAATGTCTACACTACTTCCCTTGGCTCAAGCCAAGATAATGCTGCCAACTATGTATCAGCCTTTTAAGGATGTCTTCTCCAAACATCGTGTGGAGACATTACCACCACATCGCCCCTATGACTGTGCCATAGAATTAGTGCCTGGAGCTGAAGTCCCACGGGGTCACGTGTATCCTTTGTCTCGTCCCGAGACCAAAACCATGACCCACTATATCCAAGATAACCTTGCCCGAGGGTTCATTCGCCCGTCTAAGTCCCCAGCGGGGGCTGAATTTTTTTTTTTGTGGAAAAGAAAGATGGGGGCTTGCGCCCGTGTATCGATTATAGGGATCTCAACTCGATGACTCAGAAGGACAAATACCCCTTACCTCTGATCTCAAAAATGTTTGATAATCTTCAAGGAGCCCAGATATTTACCAAACTGGACCTCAGAGGGGCTTACAATCTGGTGCGGATCCAAGAGGGCGATGAATGGAAGACCGCATTTAATACTCACAATGGGCACTAAGAACATCTGGTGATGCCCTTCGGCCTTGCTAATGCTCCAGCGGTTTTCCAGTCATTCATGAATGACATCTTAGAGACCTTCTATATAAGTTCGTGATGGTATATCTGGATGACATCCTTATATTCTCCAGGTCGGTGGAAGATCACCATGAACATGTTAAGATCGTGTTACAACATTTGAGAGAGAATCAGCTATATGTAAAGCTGGAAAAGTGTGTGTTCCATCAGCTTGGACTACTCTTCCTGGGGTATATCATCTCCAACTAAGGACTGCGGATGGATCCCAGTAAAGTAACCGCAATCTTGCGGTGGCAACAGCCTTCGGGACGTAAGGCGCTGCAAAGTTTTTTGGGATTCGCAAATTATTACAGGCAGTTCATTCTAAACTACTCATCCCTGACTGCCCCTCTTACTGCCTTGACTAAGAAAAGTGCGGATGCTCGTAACTGGCCACCGGAAGCGTGCAGAGCATTTGAGAAACTGAAGCAGGCCTTTGTCAGGGCACCTGTGTTACGACACCCCGATCCGACTGGGAAATTCTTTGTGGAGGTGGATGCCTCATTGGTGGGCACTGGGGCTGTGCTGTCACAAGCCCATTCTGGTGGAAAACTCCTTCCCTGGGCCTTCTTCTTGAAGAAGTACACTCCGACTGAGAAGAAGTATGCTATAGGAGACCAGGAGTTGTTGGCCATTAAACTTGCTCTGGAGGAGTGACGGCATCTCTTGGAAGGGGCACAAGATCTGGTTTATTTGTGGGAAGCGAGGAGATTGAACCCTCGACAGGTTCGCTGGGCACTATTTTTCTCTCACTTCAATTTCACCTTGACCTATCATCCAGCCACGAAAAATACTAAGGCAGACGCGCTCTCCAGGTAAATGGAGTCTGATCTGGAGGAGGAACCCCTGCAACATGTAATCGAGCCTGCTGTTATCCTGTCAGCCATGATGCTTGCCATACCGCCGGGTATGACCTTTGTATCCTCCCGTTGGAGGGAAAGGATACTTCAGTGGGGCCATGCTTCTCATCTGGCTGGACATTCAGGTGTCCTGGGAACTAAGCGCTTTATTGTGCAGAAGTATTGGTGGCCTACGCTGGACCATGATGTACAGGAATTTGTTGCAGCCTGTCCAGAATGCGCCCAGCATAAAGCTGATCGTCAGAAACCCCAGGGTCTCCTCATGCCATTACCAATTCCCAAGAAACCTTGGACTCATATACCCATGGATTTCATCACTGATCTCCCTGATTCGGAGGGGCATACAACCATTTGGGTGGTGGTAGATCGTTTTTCTAAAATGGCCCACTTTGTGCCCTTATCTGGGCTTCCCTCGGCTGTGAAACTGGCTCAGTATTTTATCCAGTGTATTTTTCGGCTGTACAGCCTTATCAGAGTCAATCATGTCTGATCGCGGAGTACAATTTGTGTCCAAATTTTGGCGAGCACTGAATCAGGGTCTAGGGGTAAGACTGAATTTCTCGTCTGGTTATCACCCTCAATCCAATGGCCAAACTGAGTGCACCAATCAATGTCTGAAGCAGTTCCTTAGACTGTATGTTTCTGACCATCAGGATGACTGGAGTCAATTGCTTCCTCGGGCAGAATTTGCTCATTATAAGGAAAGCTCGGCTACCGGGACTTCTCCATTCTACATAGTTTATGGACAAACTCCTCGCATACCTCTTCCATTGAAGATTAACAGCGATGTTCCCGCAGCTACCACGGCAGTCGCCTCCTTCCAGTCTATTTGGTCGGATGCCCGGAGAACCCTTCAGTTAACATCTACGCGTATGAAACATCAAGTGGACAAGCATCGGAAAGTGGAACCCCAGTTCCAGCCAGGCGATCTAGTTTGGTTGTCCACTCGTAACCTTCGCTTGAAGACCCCTTCGGCCCGGTTCGCGCCTCGATTTGTGGGTCCTTACCCCATTCTAAGGCGAATTAATCCAGTGTACTACCAGCTGAAACTACCACCCACTCTTCAAGTGCATAACTCATTCCATGTTTCCTTGCTGAAACCAGTGGTTCTTAAGAAAGGATCTTTGCCCATTCTACACTCTTCCCCTGTGGTCTCCTTTTCTCAAGAAGAATATGAGGTCTGAAAGATTCTGGATGCCAAGCACGGTCAGGGGACGCCTCCAGTACCTGATTGCATGGAAGGGCTTTAGTACTGCAGAGAATTCCTGGGAAGATACTGTTCACATACAAGCCCCAGTGCTGGTAAATCGTTTCCACCGTCTCTATCCTCATAAGCCTAGACCATGATCCCGAGGGAAGGGGGAGCCTTTGAGGGGGTGGTGAAGTTATGTTTCTGCTAGCAGGTTGAGGAGAGGCTGGAACCCACTCTGCTATGGGCTGGGGAGGGGCTGGAAACCTCTCTGCTAGGGTAGATGGATGGGACTTGCTGCTATTTTATTTTTTGTTATATTTGTACCCCGCGCTTTCCCACTCATGGCAGGCTCAATGCGGCTTACATGGGGCAATGGACGGTAAAGTGACTTGCCCAGAGTCACAAGGAGCTGCCTGTGCCTGAAGTGGGAGTCAAACTCAGTTCCTCAGTTCTCCAGGACCAGAGTCCACCACCCTAACCACTAGGCCACTCCTCCATAGCCGAGTAGTAGCCAGGATCTATTTTTACCTGCAGTTTCTGGTAAACGTTGCTTTAGCGTTATAGGTCTTTCCTACTGTAAGCCTCTTATCTTATCTCTTCTTAGAGAGCTGTTGCTCTGTGGGGGGGGGGGGGGGGGGGGGGGTCAGAATCTGTTGCCTCTCTCTTTGTGTTCCCTAGTGCTGCTTGTCAGCATTTGTTCTGTGTTCCATTTTGTGTTTGTTTTCTCAGCATGTGGTTAATTGGCTTCCCTCTGCAGCTAGGCTGTGTTCTCTGGTTGAGGGGTCAGTGTGTGTCTTCTGTGAAGTGTCAACTTGTTTGTTTTAAGTTCTGTCTGTTGTGGTTCCACCTCTTTCTCTGGGGTTAGTGTGCTGTGTTAACCCTTTGGTCTCTGTATCTGGCTGTGTGGGTTTTGTGCCCAGAAGTCTTTGCTCTGGTCAGTACTCCTTTTGCTTATAGTGCTGGGTTCTGTCTGCTCTGATACTACTGCTGCTTCCTGTTGGCCCTAAGTCCTGCTGGCCGCCTGCACCCAGGGACTCAACTCCTGGGGAATGGTAGCCAAGTGCAGGTGAAGTCTGGTGAAGCTGTTCCGGTATCTTTGCACCTGCTTTTCCCCGGGAGTACCTGTTGCCAGTCGGTTCCTGTGGCCCCGCTTCCGGTATCTGGGTGCAGCCTAGCCTGTTAGCGCAGGCCAAACATGTTCTGAAGTTCTCTACCCTTTTAAGGAGTTCTGCACCTCTCCTTGGGAGCTGGATTCCTGGGTGATACCCAGTGGGCTATTTCTTTTATAGTTGTG
The DNA here is from genome assembly GCF_901765095.1 of Microcaecilia unicolor. Classification (NCBI taxonomy): domain Eukaryota; kingdom Metazoa; phylum Chordata; class Amphibia; order Gymnophiona; family Siphonopidae; genus Microcaecilia; species Microcaecilia unicolor. Next base: position 319,757,294 of record NC_044034.1, on the reverse strand, counting down.
GTTCGGTCCACCCCAGGCCTCTCCTAGATTTCCTTTCTGTCTGTGGGCCTGGGCTCAAGGGCTCATGAGCTGGGTACTAGTGACAATAGCAATCGTTCTCCTGAATCATGGGAAGAAGGTGCCCAGGGAAACCATCCTGATCTTCCCTCGGACCAGAAATTTGTTCAGGGCCCGTAGGTCTAGGATGGACGCATACCCACTGTTTCTTTTGCACAAGAAAGTACTTGGGAATAGCTGGACTATTTGAAGAACCCACCGATCGGAGGTTATGAAAGGCCACCTTTGGTGAAAACATTTTAGCCTCCCTCCGACTGGCGATCGTCCAGCACGGACACTTTTATGGCAGCTATGCTCAACTTGGAGCCAGTCAAAAGCCCGTCCCTGCTTTTGCTGGGAGCCACAGGGACTTGCTTTGGGCGCCGCTGTTGACGTGAACAAGCGCGCTGGGGCTGAACCTGAGAAGGTTGTTGAGAAGGAGGATTGTTACCTACGCCTGATATAAGCATAGGAAGCACTCCTCCTCCCTGGAAAAATCATCTACCAGTTGAGGTAGAAGCAGAAGGCGACCGGCGGGAGAGATTGAAATAGGCAAACAGACAATAAAAATTGCAGAAAAAAACGAAGACTCTTTTCTGGGCCAAACGGAGAGAACTGCAAGCAGTCACTCTCCAACTGCGGAAAAGAAAAGAACTGATTGGGGCTCTCACGCGACGGCAGGAACATGGCCGTGCATGCGTGGTGCACGCACCCCGTGCGCTCGAAGGCTCTAGCAAACTTTGTTGATATGGAAGATTTCCATTCCTTGGGCCGCCGTGGATGTCGACCCAGTCGTGAGAACAAGCAGCCTGCTTGTCCTCGGAGAATGATAAGCACTAATTGCACTAAGATGAACTCTTACGGAGTTGGTTCTTAGGACCAGCCTCTGATAAGTGTATAAGGTATTCAGCAGGGTCTGAGTGGGGACAAGAGCGAGGATCTAGGACCTTGCTGTCACACCAGGACAGCAAACCTCCTCCATTTGAAAAAATAACACTGCTTAGTGGAATCTTTCCTGGACACAAGCAAAATCCGGGAGACACCCTCAGAGAGACCCAAGGAAGAGAATTCTACGCCCTCAACATCCAGGCCATGAGAGCCAGAGACTGGAGGCTGGGATGCAGAAGCGCCACCTTGTTCTGAGTTATGAGGGTTGGAAAACAGTCCAATCTTAACGGTTCTTCGGAGGACAACTCAAGAGGGAAACCAATCTGACGCGGCCATAAGGGAGCAAATCAGAATCATGGTTCCGCGGTTTTGCTTGAGTTTCAGCAAAGTCTTCCCTACTAGAGGTATGAGAGGATACACATACAGAAGGTCTGTCCCCCAATGTAGGAGAAAGGCATCTGGCGCTAGTCTGTCTTGGGCCTGAAGTCTGGAACCAGAATTGAGGGACCTTGTGATTGATCTGAATGGCAAAAAGAGCCACCGAGGGGGTTGCCCCACTCTTGGAAGATCTTGCGTACCTCGCCCGAGTTGAGCGACCACTCGTGAGGTTTGCATAATCCTGCTCAATCTGTCAGCCAGACTGATGTTTACCCTCGCCAGATAAGTGGCTTGGAGAAACATGCCGTGACGGCGAGCCCAAAGCCACATCTGGATGGCTTTCCGACACGGGGCGAGATCCGGTGCCCCCCTGCTTGTTGATGTAGTACATGGCAACCTGATTATCTGTCTGAATTTGGATGATTTGATTGGACAGCCAATCTCTGAAAGGCTTTAGAGCATTCCAGACCGCTCGCAATTCCAGGAGATTGATCTGAAGACTTTTTCCTGTAGGGACCAAACTCCTTGAGTGTGAGCCCATCGACATGAGCTCCCCACCACAGGAGGGATGCATCCATTGTCAACACTTTTTGGTGGCTGAGGAATTGGATCGAATTGTCCATCAGCAAAGGGAATTGTGAAAATCAGTGGACAGCTGGATCGCATCCTCTAGATCCCCTCCAGCTTGATACCACTGGTGAAGCTAGGGTCCATTGAGCTGATCTCATGTGAAGACGGGCCATGGGTGTTACATGGACTGTGGAGGCCATATGGCTTAGAAGTCTCAAACATCTGGCCGAACTATGATCTGCTGAGACGCTCTGGCCATGGAAACTAGAGACAGAAGATCGTCTGCTCTCGCCACGGGAAAATAGGTACAAGCCGTTCTGTGAGTCCAGCAGAGCTCCTATAAACTCCAGTTTCTGACAGGGAGAAGATAGGACTTGGGGTAATTTATAACAACCTGAGTAGCTCCAGCAGTTGAATAGTTATCTGCATGGACTGTAGAGCTCCTGCCCTCTGAGGTGTTTCCTCACCAGCCAATCGTTGAGATAAGCGAAACACATGCACTCCCAATCTGCGTAGCGACCGCTGGAACTACTGCCAGGCATTTTGTAAAAGACTCTGGGCGCAAATGCCAGACCAATGGGCAGCACACAATACTGGAAGTGCTGCGCTCCTAGACGGAATCAAAGATACCTCCTGTGAGCTGGAAGTATCGGGATGTGTGTATAAGCATCCTTTAAATCCAGAGAGCACAGCCAATCGTTTTCCTGAATCATGGGAAGAAAGGTGCCCAGGGAAACCATCCTGAACTTTTCTCAGACTAGGAATTTGTTCAGGGCCCTTAGGTCTAGGATGGGACGCATCCCCCCTGTTTTCTTTTGCACAAGGAAGTACTTGGAATAGAATCCCTGCCCTTCTTGCCCTGGTGGAAAGGGCTTGACCGCATTGACACTGAGAAGGGCGGAGAGTTCCTCTGCAAGTACCTGCCTGTGCTGGAAGCTGAAGGCCTGAGCTCCCGGTGGGCAATTGGAGGTCTGGAGATCAAATTGAGGGAGTATCCTAACAAGATTTTAAAAACCCACCAATCGGAGGTTATGAGAGGCCACTGTTGTTGAAAACATTTTAACCTCCCCCTGACCGGCAAGTTGTCTGGCACGGACACCTTTATATCGGCTATGCTCAGCTGGAGCCAGTCAAAAGCCCGTCCCTTGCTTTTGCTGGGGAGCAACAGGGGCCTGCCTTGGCACACGCTGTTGACGAGAATGAGCACACTGGGGATGAGTCTGAGAAGGCTGTCGAGAAGGAGGATTGTACCTACGCTTGTTATAAGCATAGGGAGCATTTGTTCACCTCCCCGGAAAAAATGTCTACCTGATGAAGTAGTAGCAGAAGCACCCGGCGGGAGAGATTGTACATAGCAGTTTCCTGCTGCCTGATCAGATCACCACTTGTCGACTTTCTCACCAAAAAATATTATCTCCCCAGCAAGGACATCCGCAATCCGCTGCTGGACTCTATGTCCAGGTCAGAGGCACGCAGCCAGGAGAGTTGCGCATCACTGTACCTTGGGCAGCGGTATGGAGCAACATCAAAAGAATCGTAAGCACCCCTGGACAGGAATTTACGACCAGCCTTCTGCTGCCTGACTACCTCCTGAAAAGGCTTGGCCTGCTCCAGAGGGAGCTTATCACAAGGTCCACCAGTTGTTTACCGTGTTCCTCAAGTGAATGCTCGTGTAGAGCTGGTAGGATTGAATTTTGGCCACGATGTCATAGAGGACTGATAGGCTTGTTTTCCCAAAAGAGTTCCAGGGTCTAGATTCTCTTCCCGGAGCGCCGAAGCAAAGTCTCTAGATCTCCTGGCTCTTTTGAGAGCAGAATCCACAACCATAGAGTCGTGAGGTAACTGTGACTTCATCAGCTCAGGTTCTCCGTGAATCTGATATTGGGGACTCAGCTTTCTTGGGAATGGTGGGATTACTTAGTGGTTTCATCCAGTTCCACATAAGTGTCTCCTTGAGCACGTTATGCAAAGGAACCATGGATGACTTAGGTGGTGAAGGATAGTCAAGGACCTTGAGCATCTCAGTCCAGGGCTCATCCTCAGAAACCACAAGGAAGGGAATAGCCACAGACATCTCCCGGACAAATGAAGAGAAAGAAAGACTCTCCAGGGGAGAAAGATTTCTTTCTGGCGAAGTTAGACTCTGGAACTCGTTGCCGGAGAATGTAGTGACAGCAGCTGGCCTTACGGAATTTAAAGGGGGTTTGGACAGATTCCTGAGGGAAAAGTCCATTGAACATTATTACATTTTTTTTTTGGTTTTGCCGGGTTCTTGAAGCCTGGATTGGCCGCTGTAGGAGACAGGATGCTGGGCTTGATAGACCCTTGGTCTTTTCCCAGTATGGTGGTGCTTATGTACTTATGAGTAGGATCAGTGGGAAGACTACAAAACTCCTCGGAAGAGAAATACCTGGGATCCTCCCCTTCACCCCATGAGGCATCCTCATCGGTATCGGACAAGAGTTCCTTAACTGCAGTTCGAAACCGGGCCAATCTCGACACCGAGGAACCATGTCCTCTGGCGATGCCAAGAAGTCGACTCCCATGCCGGCGGCGATGAAGCTCCCTCTAGCAATGTCGATGAGGAGTCGACCTGGGTGGCAGCCGATGCCAATGCCGCAGGCGGTACCAGCGTCGGAGACCTCACCACAGGCATAGAGCCAGCTGCCGCTTCCATCGATGGTACTGAGGGCGCAAGCACCCCCGGCACCGGAGCAGACTGACACAGCAACCCCTCCAGAAGACCTGGAAGAATGGCTCAGATGCGTTCGTCTAGAGTTGCTGTCGAGCAAGCTGTGGGGTCGGTGCAGGAATCGGCGTCAGAATATGTGGAGGCTGAGGAGGCGGTACCGGGCTGCCGAAGGACCGATGCACCGACACCTCTTGTATGGAGGGTGAGTATTCCTCCCGGCGTTGGCGCTTCATGGTGCCGAATCCTCCGACGCCCCGGAGCTCCCAGTACCGTGCTTAGAAGGAGATCGATGACGATGCTTCTTCGCCTTCGCTCGATGCACATCATCGATACTCCTCGGTACCGACGAGGAGGACGTGGAATCCACACGTCTCCTCGTGGTCAGGTCCGACAGTGGTCAGTCCCGTGGGCTCTGAACAGCAGGAGACTTTGAGACAAGTGGAGACCCACTCGATGGCTCACTGCTCCCAGAATGTGGTGGTCTCTGGACAGCCATTATCTGCGCTCCTGAAGTCGATGCCATCCCCGGTGCTGATATCGACACCGCCGACCTCAGTACCGATGTCGACGCCGAGGAACCGGACGAAGCTCCGAAAAGTCAGTTCCGAAGAGTTTCTCTCGACGCCTGTGTCTGCTTTTTCAAGCTAAGACACAACTTACATACGTCTGGGCGATGGTCGGGGCCCAAGGCACTGAAGACATCATGGTGGGGGTCGGTACCCAAGATCGTCTGGTTGCACCGAGTACATTTCTTGAAGCCGCTGGAAGTCCTCGATGACATGGACAGAAAAATAGTGGCAGCGATTGTGCCAAAAGGAGAGCACAAAAAAGAGAAACCGCGTATGCGCGGCCTAAGTGGGCCGCATCGGCAGTGAAAGGAAACTTTGGAAGGGCAAATACTAAAAAGGTAAAGGACTTCTATTTTTTTTTTTTTTTAACTTTTAAAGGCAAGGTAAGAAGAAAACTCGAAGAAAACCGGAGAAAATCTCCAGAAAAAACGGCCGAAGGCTCTGTGAAGGGGTCAGAAGAGACGACAAATCGCTGCCTCTCTTCACCGTGGAAAAAAGGTAACTGAGTGGGACTGTCACGTGATGGGCGGGAAGACGGCCGCGCATATGCAGTGCGCACACCCTGAGGCATATTTTCAAAGCACTTAGCCTCCCAAAGTTCCATAGAAACCTATGGAACTTAGCCTCCCAAAGTGCTTTGAAAATATGCCTCCCTGTGTACCAGAAGGTTCTGTCAAAGCTTTGAAGATTTGTTCCTTTGAAAAGTTCCGTTTGTGGGGGGCCGCCAGGACGCCGACCCAATCGTGAGAACAAGCAGCCTGCTTGTCCTCGGAGAATAGTGCATTTCCCGACAGCAACCTGTTGGGTTCTAAAGAAACAAAAAGCTGGGTGGACTGTCCGTGGGGCCTTGTCCGCTCCATGTAATAGGCCAATGCTTTCTTGCAGTCTAAGGTGTGCAAGCTGCTTTCACCAGGATGGGCATGAGGTCGAGGAAAGAATGTTGGCAAGATAATTGACTAGTTCAGATGAAACTCTAACACCACCTTCGGCAGGAACTTAGGGTATGTGTTGAGGACTATTCTGTTGTGATGAAACTTAGTATAAGGTGCATCCACTACTAAGGCCTGAAGCTCACTGACCCTACAAGCTGAAATGTCAGCCACCAAGAAAACGACCTTCCAGGTCAAGTACTTTAGATGGCAGAAATTCAGTGGCTCAAAAGGAGCTTTCATCAGCTGGGTAAGAACGACGTTGAGATCCCATGAAACTGGTAGAGGTTTGAGAGGGGACTTTGATAAAAGCAAACCTCTCAAAAAGCGAACAACTTGAGGCTGTGTGCAGATAGACTTACCCTCTACATGTTGAACTTAAGACCCGGCTCACAGAAGTGCAGAAGATACTCAGAGTACGTGTAGGACAAGTAAGAGAATCTAGGGCCCTGCTATCACACCAGACGGTAAACCTCCTCCACTTAAAAGAGTAACACCTCTTAGTGGAAATCTTTCCTGGAAGCCAGGAAAACTGGGGAGACACCCTCCAAAGACCCAAGGAAGCAAATTCTAAGCTCTCAACATCCAAGCTATGAGAGCCAGAGATTGGAGGTTGGGATGTAGAAGCCACCCCTCGTTCTGAGTAATGAGGGTCGGAAAAAGTGAAGACACATACCTGTAGCAGGTATTCTCCGAGGACAGCAGGCTGATTGTTCTCACGATTGGGTAGATGTCCGCAGCGGCCCAGGAAGCCGGCAAAATTTTGCAAGCAAAATAAAAATCCTTCAAGAACGCTCCGGCGCGCGGGCAGAGCGCACCGCGCATACGCGAGCGGCTTCCCACCCGCGGCACGAGCGTGTCATCCTCAGTTTAATAAAAAGCAACCAAAGAACTAGAACAACTCCATAGGGGAGGAGGGTGGGTTTGTGAGAACAATCAACCTGCTGTCCTAGGACAATACCTGCTACAGGTATGTATCTTCACTTTCTCCGAGGACAAGCAGGCTACTTGTTCTCACAATTGGGATATCCCTAGCACCCAGGCTCACTCAAAACAATGAAAGAAAGGTCAATTGGGCCTCACAATGGCGAGGACATAACATAGATTGACCTGAAAAGAAACACAACTAAGTGAGAGTGCAGCCTAGAACAGAACAGAAATGGGCCTAGGAGAGTTGAGTTGGATTCTAAAGCCTGAACAGATTCTGCAGCACCGACTGCCCAAGACGACTGTCACGGTGGGTATCCTGCTGAAGGCAGTAGTGAGATGTGAATGTGTGGACTGATGACCATGTTGCAGCATTGTAAATCTCTTCAATAGAAGCTGACTTCAAGTGAGCCACTGATGCAGCCATGGCTCTGACATTATGAGCCGTGACATGGCCCTCTAGAGTCAGCACAGCTTGGCCATAAGTAAAGGATATGCAATCCGCTAGCCAATTAGAGATTGTGCGTTTTCCGATGGTGACTCCCTTCCTGTTGGGATCAAAAGAAACAAACAACTGGGTGGACTGTCTATAGGGCTTTGTCCGCTCCATGTAAAAGGCCAATGCTCTCTTACAGTCCAAGGTGTGCAACTTGTCCTCACAAGGGCGGGTATGAGGACAGGGAAAAATGTTGGCAAGACAATTGACTGGTTCAGATGGAACTCCGACACCACCTTCGGCAAGAACTTAGGGTGAGTGCGGAGGACTACTCTGTTATGATGAAACTTGATGTAAGGTGCATGCACTGCCAGGGCTTGGAGCTCACTGACTCTACGAGCTGAAGTAACAGCCACCAAGAAAATGACCTTCAAGTACTTCAAATGGCAGGAATTCAGTGGCTGAAAAGGAGCTTTCATCAGCTGGGTGAGAACGACCTTGAGATCCCATGACACTGGTGGAGGTTTGACAGGGGGCTTTGACAAAAGCAAACCTCTCATGAAACGAACAACTAAAGGCTGTCCAGAGATAGGCTTACCCTCTACACACTGATGATAAGCACTAATTGCATTAAGGTGAACTCTTACTGAGTTGGTCTTGAGACCAGACTCTGATAAGTGTAGAAGGTATTCAAGCAGGGTCCGTGTAGGACAAGAAAAAGGGTCTAGGGCCTTGCTGTCACACCAGATGGCAAACCTCCTCCATTTGAAAGAATAACACTTTTTCGTGGAATCTTTCTTGGAAGCAAGCAAGCAAGACTCGGGAGACACCCTCTGAAAGACCTAAAGAGACAATTTCTAAGCTCTCAACATCCAGGTCGTGAGAGCCAGAGACTGGAGGTTGGGATGTAGAAGCGACCCCTCGTTCTGAGTAATGAGGGTTGGAAAATACTCCAATCTCCACGGTTCTTTGAAGGACAACTCCAAAGGAAGAGGGAACCAGATCTGACACGGCCAAAAAGGAGCAATCAGGATCATAGTTCCCCGGTCTTGCTTGAGGTACAGCAAAGTCTTCCCTACTAGAGGTATGGGAGGATACGCATACAGAAGGTCTTTCTCCCAATGTAGGAGAAAGGCATCTGACGCTAGTCTGTCGTGGGCCTGAAGTCTGGAACAGAATTGAGGGACTTTGTGATTGATCTGAGTGGCAAAAAGATCCACCGAGGGGGTGCCCCACACTTGGAAGATCTTGAGGACAACGCCTATGTTAAGCGACCACTCGTGCGATTGCATGATCCTGTTCAATCTGTTGGCCAGACTGTTGTTTACGCCTGCCAGGTATGTGGCTTGGAGAAACATGCCGTGACGGCATGCCCAAAGCCACATCCGGACGGCTTCCTGACACAGAGGGTGAGATCCAGTGCCTCTCTGCTTGTTGGTGTAATACAGAGCAACCTGATTGTCTGTCTGAATCAGAATGATTTGGTTGGACAGCCGACTCTGAAAGCCTTGAGAGTGTTCCAGATCGCTTGTAATTCCAGGAGGTTGATCTGAAGACCCTTTTCCGGAAAAGACCAAGCTCCCTGAGTGTGAAGTCCATCTACATAAGCTCCCCACCCTAGGAGGGATGCATCCATCGTCAACACTTTTTGTGGTTGAAGAATTTGGAAAGGACGTCCCAGGGTGAAATTGGATCGAATGGTCCACCACTGAAGGGAACTGCAAAAATCGGTGGATAGATGGATTGCATCCTCTAGATCCCCTGTGGCCTGACACCACTGAGAAGCTAGGGTTCATTGAGCTGATCTCATATGTAGATGTGCCATGGGAGTTACATGAACTGTGGAGGCCATGTGTCCTGCCAAGCTGTGATCTGTTGAGACGCTCGAGCCATGGACACGAGGGCCAGGAGATTGCCCTTGCCTGGGGAAGATACACTGAGGACATCCGGGTGTCCAACAGAGCTCCAATGAACTCCCAATTTTTGAACCGGGACTAGATGGGACTTGGGATAATTGATCACAAACCCCAGTAGCTCTAGCACTCGAATAGTCATCCACATGGACTGTAGAGCGCCTGCTACCAAGATGCTCTTCACCAGCCAATCATCGAGATAAGCGAACACATGCACTCCCAGTCTGCGTAGCGATGCTGCAACAACTGCCAGGCACTTTGTGAAAACCCTGGGCGCAGACGCGAGACCAAAGGGCAGTACACAGTACTGAAAGTGCAGAGTTCCCAACCGAAATCGAAGATACTTCCTGTGAGCTGGGATTATCGAGATGTGGGTATAGGCATCCTTTAAGTCCAGAGAGCACAGCCAATCGTTTTCCTGAATCATAGGAAGAAGGGTGCCTAGGGAAACCATCCTGAACTTTTCTCGGACTAGGAATTTGTTCAGGGCCCTTAAGTCTAGGATCGGACGCATCCCCCCTGTTTTCTTTTGCACAAGGAAGTACCTGAAATAGAATCCCAGCCCTTCTTCCCCTGGTGGAACGGGTTCGACTGCACTGGCCTTTAGAAGGGCGGAGAGTTCCTCTGCAAGTACCTGCTTGTGCTGGAAGCTGTAAGAATAAGCTCCAGGTGGGCAATTTGGAGGTTTAGATTCTAGATTGAGTATGTATCCTGAGCAGACTATTTGAAGAACCCACCGGTCGGAGGTTATGAGAGGCCACCTTTGGTGAAAAAATATCAACCTCCCCCCGACCGGCAAGTCGTCCGGCACGGACACTTTTCTTGAGGCTATGCTGCACTGGAGCCAGTCAAAAGCCCGCCCTTGCTTTTGCTGGGGAGCCACAGGAGCCTTAGGCGAATGCCGTTGACGGGAACAAGCGCTTTGGGACTGAGCCTGAGTAGGCTGCCGAGAAGCAGGAGTGTACCTACGCCTGTTATAGGAATGGGGAGCACTCCTCTTCCCTCCAAAAAACATCCTAGATGAGGAGGTGGTAGCAGAAGTTGCCCGGTGGAAAAAGAATCCTAGCATCATGGTGCTTCTTGATCTGATCGACCACATCCTCTACTTTTTTGCCAAAAAGGTTATCCTCCCAGCAAGGAACATCCGACATTCGCTGCTGGATCTTATGATCCAGGTCAGAGACGCACAGCCATGAGAGACTGTGCATCACTATACCTTGAGCAGCTATTCCCCTGGCCAGGAATTTTCGACACACCTTCTGCTGCCTGACCACCTGGTGAAAAGGATTGGCGAGCGTCGGAGGAAGCGCTTCGACCAAACCAGACAGTTGCCGTACCGAGTTCCACAAGTGGATGCTCGTGTAGAGCTGGTATGTCTGAATCTTGGCTGCGAGCACAATGGCCTGATATGTCTTTCTCCCAAAAGAATCCAAGGTCCTAGACTCTCTGCCTGGGGGCGCCTAGGCATAGTCCCCCAGTACTCTTGGCTCTCCTAAGAGCAGAATTCTACCACCATGGAATCGTTAGGTAGTTGAGACTTCACCATTACCGGCTCTCCATGGACTCTGTACTGGGACTCAGCTTTTTGGGGACCACTGGATTAGAGAGAGGGAACAACCAGTTTCGCATAAGAACTTCCCTGAGTATGTTATGGAAAGGAGTCATTGCAACCTCTGTAGGTGGAGAAGGATAATCCAAGACCTCGAGCATCTCGGCCCTGGGCTTATCCACAACCTCCATAGGGAAGGGAATATCCTTAGACGTTTCCCGAACAAAGGAGGAAAAAGAAAGCCTCTCAGGCGGAGACATCTTCTCTCAATGGGCAGAGTAGGATCAGAGGGACCCCATAGGACTCTTCTTCAGAAAAGTATCTTGGATCTTCCTCTTCATTCCATGAACGCTCATCCTCGGTATCGGAGAAAAGCTCTCTAAGAGCAGCCCGAACCCTAGCCTGTCTCGACGTCAAGGAACGATGGCCTCGAGGGGGATGTAGAGAAGTCGAACCCTGCCTGGACTGCGGCGAAGCTTCCTCCACCGACGTCAAAGGAGAGTCTACCCGGGTGGCAGCCAATGCCGCAAGCGCAGTGAGGCTGGGACCTCACCACAGGCGAAGGATCAGATGCCGCTTCAAAAGACGGTGCAGAAGGCGCAAGCACCCCTGGCACCGAAGTAGACTGGCCCAGCAATCCCTCCATAAGGCCGCCATCGGAAAAGGCTGCGGGGCCGGTGCAGGGGCCAGTGGCAGAATCTGTGGGGGCTCGAGAGCTGGTACCAGGCTGCCTGAAGACCGACGCATTGGCACCTCCTGTATAGAGGGTGAGTGGTCCTCTCGGCGCCAACGCTTCTCGGGTGCCGAATCCCTCGGCTCCCCGGAGCTCTTGGTACCGTACATAGGAGATCGATAACGGTGCTTCTTAGCCTTCGCTCGACGCCTGTCATCGAGACTCCTCTATACCAAAGAGGAGGACGTGGAATCCTCACGTCTCCTCGGGGCCGGGTCTGATGAAGGGAGGTTCCGGGGGCCTGCATAGCAGTAGGCCTCGAGACAGGTGGAGACCCACTTGATGCCTCACTGCTCCCAGCGCGATGTGGTCGTTCGGCAGCCATTACTTGTGCTCTCGGACCGACGCATCAGCACCTCCTGTATAGAGCGTGAGCGGTCCTCTCGGCGCCGATGCTTCTCGGGTGCCGAATCCCTCGGCTCCCCGGAGCTCTTGGTACCGCACATGGAAGGAAATCGATGACTGTGCTTCTTAGCCTTCGCTCGACGCCCATCATCGAGACTCCTCGGTACCAAAGAGGAGGACATGGAATCCTCATGCCTCCTCGGGGCCGGGTCTGATGAAGGGCGGTCCCAGGGGGGCTGCACAGCAGTAGGCCTCGAGACAGGTGGAGACCCACTCAATGCCTCGCTGCTCCCAGCACGATGTGGTCATTCGGCAGCCATTACCTGTGCTCTCGAAGTCTATGCTTCCCTCAACGTTGACGACTTTGGTACCGATGCTGATCCACAAAAAGTTTTTCTTGTTCAGCCTCCCGAGACGCTTGGGTCTGCTTTTTCATCAAAGAACACAGCTTACAAGCAGCTGGTAGATGATCGGGCCCAAGGCACTGGAGACACCACGCGTGGGGGTCGGTACCTGAGATGGTCCGGCTGCACTGAGTGCAAACCTTGAAGCTGCTGGGTGCCCTCGATGACATGGACGGAAAAACGGTGGCTGCAAAATTAAAGGATGCGATTGTGCCAATCAAAAATGCACAAAAAGGGAAAACAAAATTCGACCGCGTGGCCTAAAAAACGGCCGTGATGAAAAGAAAAGAAACTTAAACTTAATGACAAAAACTAAAGAAAATAAGGGAACTACTCTAGTCTTTTTTGTTTTTTTTTTAAATAGTTTTGTAGAAACGAACAAAATATAGAAAAAAAGAAGCGATAACGGACCAAAGACTGCCTCCTGGGCCTAGAGAGGAACACAGTGAAAAACCATGTCACCTCAGACGCGAAAAAAAGGAAACTGAGGATGACACGCTCACGCCGCGGGTGGAAGCCGCTCGCACATGCGCGGTGTGCTCTGCCCACGCGCCGGATCGTTCTCGAAGGATTTTTATTTTGCTTGCAAAATTTTGCCAGTTTCCTGGGCCGCCGCGGACATCGACCCAATCGTGAGAATAAGCAGCCTTCTTGTTCTCGGAGAACACTCCAGTTTCTACAGTTCTTGCCTTGAGCTGCTGAGAAAGGTATGATCTAAATCCAAATCTAATATCAGGTGTACTGTGAAGTAGTACAAAACACTAGAAAAGCCACTCAGGACCTATAGAGCAATTCTACCATTCCATAATAGCAATAATTTCCACAAGCCACAAAATAAGGCCCTACTTAGAAAAATGCAAAAACATAAACATTGTGGTAGGCACTAGAACATCAATACACCTATTGGAAAACTAAACATTCGCCCTCTTTCTTTCCCCTTCCATCCAGTATCTGCCCTCTTTCTCTTCCCCTTTCCATCCTGCTTCTGCCTCCCCCCCCTTTCCATCCAGCTTCTCCTTTCTTTCCTCTTTTCCATTATCTGTCCTCTTTCTTTTCCCCTTCCATCCAGCATCTGCCCTTTCTTCTTTCTTTCACTGAACATCTACCCTTTTCTTCCCCTTCCATCCAACATCTGTCCTCTTTCTTTCCCCCTTCCATCCAGAATGTGTCCTTTCTTTCCTCCAGTATCTGCTCGCTTTCTTTCCCCCTTTCATCCAGCTTCTGCCTTTTCTTTCTCCCCTTTCATACAGCATCTGCCCTCTTTCTTTCTCCCCTTCCATTCAGCATCTGTCCTTTCTTCCTTCTCTTTCACCCAGCATCTGCCCTTTCTTCCCCTTTCCATCCCAGTATCTGCCCTAATCCCTCTTTCTCCCCATTCTGTCATCTGCCCTCTTTCCCCTTTCCATTCAGTTTATGCCCTTTCTTCCTCTCTTCCATCTAGCATCTGCCCTTTCTTCCTTCTTCCATCAGCCCTTTTTTCCTTCTCTTTCACCCAGCATCTGCCCTTTCTTTCCCCTTTCATCCCGCTTCTGCTCTTTCTTTCCTCTCTTTCACTCAGCACCTGCTCTTTCTTCTCCCCTTCCATCCAGTCTTTGCCCTCAGCCCTCTTTGTTATCCCCCCCCCCCATTCCATCCAGCCTCCGCTACTAATGAACTTGGAAAAATCCACAATTCCGGGAATAACATGTATAGAATGTTGTACATTTGGGGAAGCTTGCCAGGTGCCCTTGGCCTGGATTGGCCGCTGTCGTGGACAGGATGCTGGGCTCGATGGACCCTTGGTCTTTTCCCAGTGTGGCATTACTTATGTACTTACTCTTTGTGTTACTAAACTACACACTCCCTCCCCCAGATGCTGTTGCTTTTCGTGACCAGCAGCAGCAGCAGCAGCAGTATTAGCCACAAAAAAAAAACAGACAACACTCACTGGGCTACAGTTTCTCTACCCATGGCTGCCAGTTCTACCCTGGAACAGTAAGATGACATTGGAGGGAACAGGACTGGCAGCCACAGGTAGAGAAACTGTGACGCTGCAAGTGATCTCTGCTGCCTTGCTGCTGCTGTTGGCCAGGAAAAGCAGCAGCAGTGGTGGGAATGGTGATAGGAGGGAGGTAGGGAAGAGGTTGCTGACTTTGCTACATGGCCTATTGAGAACAGTGGCACACAGGTGCTATTTTCTTTCAGAATCCATTTGGGGGAGTAACTGCTCCCCCTGCACCCCATCTAGCTTTGACTCTGTCTAGCACCAAGAGCTCTTGCTCCCCTATAGAACAGAAAGAAAATAGTACTTACCTCAGAGACAGCTAAAGCCTGAAGTGTGAACATAGAAACTCTATACTTGCCGGCACTTGAAGAACAAGGGAAACCCACAAATGTAGCATCATTTCTTCTCTTCACAGAGATATCATCCCGAGAAGACCAGCCAAAGAGTAGCTAGAGGGAGGCAGGGACCTGGCGCCACTGGGTGTACCCAGGCTGAGGGACATGGCACCACCGAGTGTCATCCCAGCCCAGTTAGAACTGCAGACAAGCAATGAGCTCATATGAGCAGCCATAGTCCTCTGCTCAGCTGATACCCAGAGGCACAGGGGTCATAAGCTGACACACAAGCACTGCAGAGGAGTTGCACAATCTGTCCACCATCCACTAGGATACAACAAAATATACTGAACATTCCAGGCTGCATGATACCATTAAGGGGTGAATTACTTGGAACTATTCTCTCTGTCTCCTTCTGCTGGTGGATAGACAACCCATTAGTCTGGATTGGTCTGGTCTGGTATGGATGACAAGGGTTATGCTAATGTTCTATAACAGAACCTGGGTGCCCAGGTGCCATTATGCAATATGCTACTCTTGATCATTATTGGGGTGCCTAAAAGAAGGCACCCACTTATATAATAGCCCGTATATACGGTAATCCTATAAATTGGAACCTATTCCTAGGTGCTAAGAAGGTGCCTATTTGTATCCCATTTTGTAAGATGTCAAATACATTCATATAGTTTGGGTGCAAACATCCAAGGCACCAGTTTCAAAGTACTCAATTTAAGAGGTACATTCAAATCCTTATACATTTCAAACATTATACCAATTTATAATTCAATAATTATATAATTTAAGTTTTACATTTTTGTGGACCATCAGAGGGGAACTCCTAGAGGCAAGACATTTTATTCTAAGTTTGTCTAAGTGATTATTGGGCTCATTTTCGAAAGAGAAGGACGCCCATCTTTTGACATAAATCGGAAGATGGGCGTCCTTCTCACAGGGTCGTCCAAATCGGTATAATCGAAAGCCAATTTTGGATGTCCCCAACTGCTTTCCGTCGCAGGGATGGCCAAAGTTCAAGGGGGCGTATAGGAGGCGTAGCAAAGGCGGGACTTGGGCTTGCCTAACACTAAGATGTCCTCGACCCATAATCAAAAGAAACAAGGACGTCCCTGACGAACACTTGGATGACTTTACCTGGTCGTGTTTTTCTTACAACCAAGGCACAAAAAGATGCCCGAAATGACCAGATGGCCACCGAAGAGAATAGGGGATGACCTCCCCTTACTCCCCCAGTGGTCACTAACCCCCTCCCGCCCTCAAAAAAATGTTTAAAATATTGATTGCCAGCCTCTATGCCAGCCTCAGATGTCATGCTCAGGTCCATCACAGCAGTATGCAGGTCCCTGGAGCAGTTTTAGTGGGTGCAGTGCACTTCAGGCAGGCAGACCCAGGCCCACCCCCCCTACCTGTTACGTTTGTGGAGGAAACAGCGAGCCTTCCAAAACCCACTGTACCCACATCTAGGCGCCCCCTTCACCCATAAGGGTTATGGTAGGGTGTACAGTTGTGGGTAGTGGGTTTTTAGGGGGGGGGGGGGGTTGGGGGGCTCAGCACACAAGGTAAGGAAGCTATGTACCTGGGAGCAATTTATGAAGTCCACTGCTGTGCCCCCTAGGGTGCCCGGTTAGTGTCCTGGCATGTGAGGGGGACCAGTTCACTAGAAATGCTGGTCCTCCCACGACCAAATGGTTACATTTGGTCGTTTCTGAGATGGACGTCCTTGGTTTCGATTATCGCCAAAAATCAGAAATGACCATCTCTAAGGACAACCATCTCTAAGGATGACCAAATTTCAGGATTTGGGCATCCTTGACCGTATTATCAAAACGAAAGAGGGACGTCTATCTTGTTTCGAAAATGCAGGTTTCCCCGCCCATGGATGGGGACGTTTTGCGGGGACGTCCTCATCAAAACTTGGATGTCCCTTTCGAAAATACCCCTCCACATCTCCCATATTAGTCATCAGGTCAAACACTTTTAATACAAACTGTCCATTCCAAAAAAAAGTTTTTAATATTATGCAAATAAGGGCCTCTTTTATCAAGTCATGCTAGTGCCTCCAGTGCAGTAATGCTAACAAAGCCCATTCACTTTGAATAGGGTCCGTCAGAATTGCCACACGGGAACCGTTAGTGTGTCTTGATAAAAAAGGCCCTAAATCATGAATCATTGATTCTCAAAAAAGCTTTAAAGTAATTTTCAACAGAATTGCCACACGGGAACCACTAGCGTGTCTTGATAAAAAAAGGCCCTAAATCATGAATCACTGATTCTCAAAAAAGCTTTAAAGAAATTTTCAAATCAACAGGAATCTACTTCAACAAGAATCCCCTTTTAAAAATTATAAATGCACATTCAGGGAGAAATCTCCTTCTGACATGAATTCTTGTCTGCTGCATCATGGGAAGGTCTCCTAAGATGGAACATAAAATCAGAAACATATTCACAAAAATGTTCCTACAGATTAGTTATCTTGACTTCAGACCTTCACACCTTATTCAACAGTTCACATCTCTCATGTAGCTCCATATAAAAAGGCCGCAGCATTTACTGATCAAATAGCCACTCTCCTACAAATTAGTTATCTTGACTTCAGATCCACACACCTTCTTATTCAAGAGCTCACATCGCTCATGTGACTCCATACAAAAATGGCCACAGCGTTTTTCTCATCACATAGCCACGCCTCCTTCATTTATCAACCAATCACACATTCCAGTCAGAAAAGCACCAACCACTCTACTTCCTTGTTCAGCTCATACAGGATCACTGCATTTAATTTTGAGAGACTTCTAAACTACAAAGAGCAAGAATAGATTTATCAGTTGAAAGCTGTGATCCCATATGGCTGAACAAAGAAGTATAGTGGATGATGCTTGTCTGACTGGAGCTTGTGATGATAAATAAGAGGGGGGGGGGGCTTCTCAAACTGATGAGAAAATGCTGTGGCCATTTGTATGAAGCTGCATGAGAGATGTGAGCTGTTGAATAGAAGGTATGTGGATCTGGAGTCAGATAACTAACCTGTAGAAATATATTTTGTGAATATGTTTCTGATTTTTTTCTTTGTTCCACCTTCATAGGAGACCTTCCCATGATGCAGCAGAGTGCAAAACATTAATTCATATCAGGAGATTTCTCCCTGAATGTGCATTTATAATTTTTTTGAAGCGGATTTCTGTTGAAGATAAATGATTGAAAATGTCTTTAAACCTTTTTTGAGAATCAATGATTCATGATTTTTTTTTTTTTAAATTTGTATTTTATTGATGACATAAACTGTCAAAATTTTTATAACAAAGCTTCCATATCATCAAGCTGATCAATCCATAGACTGGTGGGTTGTGTCCATCTACCAGCAGGTGGAGATAGAGAGCAAACTTTTGCCTCCCTATATGTGGTCATGTGCTGCCGGAAACTCCTCAGTATGTTCTCTATCTCAGCAGGTGGTGGTCACACACAGCAGCAGCTCTGGCTAGGCCTCCAAGCCTAATCCTTAGGTTTTGTTGAGGCCTGGGGTTGAGGGCTCTTCTTGAGCAAGTGCAAACCTGGTGGTGCCAGGTCCCTCCTTTTCTCCCCCCTCCCGCTGGCTCCGTTAAAAAAAAAAAAAAAATTTTAAACGTCCTTAAAGGCGTTTATTTCGACGTTTATTTAAACGTTCATTGCAGCTACTCACTGGGACACCAGTTCGTTACAGCTCGGAGCGGCAAGCAGGTAATTTTTACCTTTTTATAGCGGGCAGGGGGTTCCCCGATTCTTCTCCTCGTGGCATATGGCGTCGGAGGGCGAGGGCGCAAAGGGTCGCTCCCCGGTTCGCTTGTGCGCTTCTAGAGGGGATGCGGGGGTCTTACAGCCTGATTCGCCCTTGTTGGGTGACAGTTTCGTGACCGATGAATGTCCCGGTCCTTCCTCCGGCGTGGCGGTTTTTCCCACCATAAACGCCCATCCCCCGCTCCTCGCCTCCGCCATGTTGGCCGGCCACGCGGCTCGGACAGCTTCTTCGGGGCCGCCCTTGAGGTTGGAGACATTAATGCCATGTACGCCCTTAATTTGGGCGAGGGCACAAAGCGGCTAAAGTTGAGCGCCGCTCTTCCCGCGCGGCTCCTTCGCGGAGTGTCGCGCCGGACGCCATCTTGGATGCGCAGCATGTTTCTCCCCCGCTCTTGCGAGCGCCGGTTGAGGGTGCGTCTAGGGCTGTTGCCCAGGCTGCGGAAGTGCACAGTCTGGGGGGTTTCTCCCCCGAGTTTGTTTTGCTGCTGCATCAGGCTTTCCTCATGCACAACGCTGCCCCTGCTCCCTCGTCTGGTAAAGAGGTTGAGGTTCCCAGAGGTAAACGTCCTCGGGTTGATTCTCAGGCCTTGGAGGACTTTGTCTCCTCCGATGTAGATGAGGGCAGCGTGTCTGAGGTCTCCCAACGGTCCTTTGCGGATTCCTTGGAGGAGATGGATCCCCGCTCGGATGGAGCGGATGACCCCTCTGCAGCGCGGCTTTTTAGCCCAGAGGATTTGCCCAACCTGTTGTTACAGGCCATGGACACTTTGAAGATTTCCTCTCCGGAGGACGTCTCTCCCTCAGCCCCTGTTGGCTCTGCCATTATGCTGGGGACGAAGCGCCCGCCTAGAACCTTCCACGTGCATGATGCCATGCACACCTTAATTTCGGCTCCATGGGATGTCCCGGAAGCGAGCCTTAAAGTGGCTAGGGCTATGTCCCGCCTCTATCCTTTGGCTGTGAGTGAACGTGAGGCCTATCTGTGGCCTACCGTGGATTCTTTAATCACTGCGGTGACTAAGAAAACGGCTTTGCCGGTGGAAGGTGGCACGGCCCTAAAGGACGCCCAAGACAGAAGATTGGAGGCGGCCTTAAGGTCGTCCTTTGAGGCAGCTGCTTTAAGTTTGCAGGCCTCAGTTTGCGGCTCCTATGTGACAGGGCGTGCCTGACTATGGTGCAGCGGGCTTCCCCCTCGGATCATTCCTCGAGGGCTGATTGGCCGGCCCTGAAATCGGGCTTAGCCTATTTGGCAGACTTGCTGTATGATGTCTTGAGGGCCTCAGCTAAAGGCATGGCTCAGACAATCTCTGCGCGGCGGTGGCTATGGCTGAAACATTGGTCTGCTGACCACGCCTCTAAATCCCGCCTGGCTAGATTGCCTTTTAAAGGCAAGCTGCTCTTTGGGGTCGAGCTGGACAAAATCGTGACCGATCTCGGCACGTCTAAGGGCAAGAGATTACCAGAGGTCAGGGCTCGGGCTAGTACTCGTCCCGGTACCTCCAGAGGACGGTTGCAGGAAGCCCGTTGGTACCGCCCGGGCAAGTCGGGCTCCTCTGCCCCTTCTTCCTTCAAGAGGAATTTCTCCCCCAAGCAGCATTCCTTTCGCAGAGACCGCCGTCCCGGAGGTGCTCCCTCCGGTCCTCCCCCAGGGTCTCGTACCCAGTGACGGGGCCTTGGTTCACGCCCCAGTGCAGATTGGAGGACGGCTGTCCTCGTTTCTGGGTGAGCGGACCACAGTAACTTCACACGCTTGGGTGCTGGAAGTCATCAGAGACGGCTACAAGCTACAGTTCTGCCGACCCTTAAGAGACAGGTTTGTACTCTCTCCCTGCAAGTCTCCGGTCAAGCTGTGGCAGTGCAGCAGACCTTGGACAGCCTGATCCGCCTGGGTGCGGTCGTTCCGGTGCCAAAAGATCAGATTGGCAAGGGACGTTACTCCATTTACTTTGTGGTCCCAAAGAAAGGAGGTTCTGTCCGGCCTATCCTCGACCTCAAAGGGGGTCAATCGGGCCTTGAAAGTACGGCACTTTCGCATGGAGACTCTCCGCTCTGTTATAGCGGCAGTGAAGGCAGGAGAGGTCTTGGCTTCCTTGGACATCAAGGAAGCGTACCTGCATATTCCCATCTGGCCTCCTCTCCAACGCTTTCTGCGTTTTACAGTCCTGAGACGACACTTCCAGTTCAGAGCCCTCCCTTTTGGGTTGGCTACTGCTCCGCGGACCTTTTCCAAAGTAATGGGGGTCATAGCGGCCTTCCTGCTAAAGGAAGGAGTACAAGTCCATCCTTATCTGGACGACTGGTTGATCCGAGCCCCCTCTTCTGAAGAGTGCGGCAAGGCTATGGACCGGGTAGTTGCTCTTTTGAGCTCCCTGGGATGGATCATCAACTGGAAGAAGAGCCAGCTGCGCCCGACTCAGTCCCTGGAGTATCTGGGAGTTCGATTCGACACCCAAGTGGGCAGAGTGTTCCTGCCAGACAATCGGATTGTCAAGCTTCAGGCTCAGGTGGACTAGTTCCTAGTAGCCTCTCCTATTCGGGCTTGGGACTACGTGCAGCTGTTGGGCTCTATGACGGCCACGATGGAAGTAGTGCCCTGGGCCAGGGCTCATATGAGACCACTACAGCTATCTCTGCTGCTGCGCTGGACTCCGATGTCGGAGGATTATGCTGTGCACCTTCCCTTGGACCCAGCAGTGCGCAAGGCGCTGAGCTGGTGGACGCAGACAGACAAGTTGTCTGCAGGAATGCCTCTGGTGACCCCGGAGTGGATTGTCGTCACGACAGACGCCTCTTTGATGGGCTGGGGAGCCCACTGCTTGGGAAGGACAGCGCAGGGGCTCTGGTCTCCTGCAGAGGCAAGTGGTCTATCAACCTCCTGGAACTCAGAGCCATTCGGTTGGTGTTATTGGAGTTCATCCCGGTACTGGTGTTGAAGCCTGTAAGGGTCCTGTCGGACAATGCCACGGCTGTGGCCTATATCAACCGCCAGGGAGGTACCAAGAGCGCCCCTCTAGCCAAGGAGGCTGTGAATCTTTGCCAGTGGGCGGAAGCGAACCTGGAGCAGCTTTCAGCGGCCCACATTGCCGGAGCCATGAATGTCAAGGCGGTCTTTCTCAGTCGCCATACCTTGGAGCCCGGAGAGTGGCAACTATCTGCTCAGGCGTTCTTGGACATCACGAAGCGCTGGGGCCAGCCGAGCCTAGATTTGATGGCGTCATCGGCCAATTGCCAAGTGCCGCGCTTTTTCAGCAGAGGACGGGACCCTCGATACCTGGGAGTAGATGCTCTTCTCCAGCAGTGGCCGACACAAGAGCTCCTCTATGTGTTCCCGCCCTGGCCCAGGTTGGGCAGGGTGCTAGACCGGGTGGCAAAGCCCCGGCAGGGTAATCCTGGTGGGTCCGGATTGGCCCAGACGTCCCTGGTATGCGGACTTGATCAGGCTCTCAGGCGACGATCCTCTGCGGCTGTCAGTGGAGCAGGGCCTGTTACATCAGGGTCCCGTGGTGATGGAGGATCCCTCCCCCTTTGGGCTTAAGGCCTGGCTATTGAGCGGCAGCGTCTGAGGAAGAAGGGCTTCTCAGACAAGGTCATCGCCACTATGCTAAGAGCGAGGAAGCGCTCTACTTCTACTGCTTACGCCAGGGTTTGGCGTATCTTTGCAGCGTGGTGTGAAGCAGGCTCACTTTCTCCCTTCACTGCTTCAATTTCTTCAGTGTTGGCGTTCCTGCAAGAAGGTCTGGAGAAAGGCCTGTCGCTCAGTTCCCTTAAAGTCCAGGTAGCGGCTCTGGCTTGCGTCAGGGGCCGCCTGAAGGGTGCTTCCCTGGCTTCGCAGCCAGATGTGGTGCGCTTTCTCAAGGGAGTTAATCACCTGCGCCCTTCTCTGCACTCAGTGGTGCCTGCGTGGAATCTCAACCTGGTGCTAAGAGCATTGCAGAAGCCGCCTTTTGAACCCTTGTCAAGGGCATCTCTGAAAGACCTGACGTGGAAAGCAGTCTTTTTGGTGGCTATCACTTCAGCCAGAAGAGTTTCTGAGCTCCAGGTGCTCTCATGTCGAGAGCCTTTTCTGCAGTTCACTGAGGCAGGAGTGACTATTCGCACAGTGCCTTCCTTCCTGCCCAAGATTGTTTCTCGCTTCCATGTGATTCAGCAGCTCTGTCTCCCTTCCTTTCGTAGGGAGGACTACCCAGAGGAGTACTCTGCTCTTAAATATCTGGATGTGAGGCGAGTCATCATCAGATACTTGGAAGTGACCAATGATTTCAAGAAATTGGATCATCTGTTTGTCCTGTTTGCAGGTCCTTGTAAGGGTCTGCAGGCTGCTAAGCCTACAGTGGCAAGATGGGTCAAGGAAGCCATTGCAGCGGCTTATGTGGCCGCAAGGAAGGTGCCGCCTATCCAGCTGAAGGCTCACTCCACGAGAGCTCAGGCGGCCTCGATGGCAGAGGCCGGATCCGTCTCCTTGGAAGAGATATGCAAGGCGGCAATTTGGGCTTCGGCTCATACTTTCTCCAAGCATTACCGTTTGACGGTGGCTGCACGGGCGGAGGCCCGGTTTGGAGCTTCAGTGTTGAGGTCAGGGATTTCAATGTCCCGCCCTGGGTGAGTACTGCTTCGGTACATCCCACCAGTCTATGGATTGATCAGCTTGATGATATGGAAGGTAAAATTATGTATAATCATACCTGATAATTTTCTTTCCATTAATCATAGCTGATCAATCCATAGCCCCTCCCAGATATCTGTACTGTTTTTATTCTGATTGCATTTCAGGTGCAAGTTTAGTCTTCAGTTCCTTCAGAAAGACTTCGTGTTCAAGTTTTTTCACTTGGATTCTTCAAGAGTTGAGACGAGTTTGTGTTACAGTGAGCTGCTGCATTCCTCTCCCCCCCGTTTTACGGGGCTGGATTGAGACATAAATTCTGCCGGCACTCCCTCCCGCTTCGTGCGGCTGTAGGGCAGCTTTGTACCCTTCCCGCTTCGGCGGTGTTAGGGTCAGTCAGCTCCTCCCGCGGTTGCAGGATAAGCCAGATCCCCCCGCATCGGCGGGTGTGGTGTCCCTCCCCCGCTCCGCGGGGATGAGCTGGACGGATTCCCCTCCCCCACTTGTGTGGGGATGAGCTGGGTTATTTCCCCTCCCCCGTTTCGGCGGTGGTGAGCTGGGCAGAGTGTCCCTTCGTGGGTGTAATTCTCTAAGTGCTGAGTCCTGCGGATGGAGCTTTGATATCGACATACTGAGGAGTTTCCGGCAGCACATGACCACATATAGGGAGGCAAAAGTTTGCTCTCTATCTCCACCTGCTGGTAGATGGACACAACCCACCAGTCTATGGATTGATCAGCTATGATTAATGGAAAGAAAATTATCAGGTATGATTATACATAATTTTACCTTACAATCGTTCCAACATTATTTCAGGTTAAATGAAAATTCTGCATAGGTCATCATTACATTTTCATGTCTCCCCCCCCCCCCCCCCCAACCCCTTCCCTAGGTTACTAAGGTCCTATTGTTGTGCTTAACCATTAAGGACTTTACTAAGTGCCCTTGGTGTTAGAGTGTCCAGAAAAGGCATCCAACATTGTAGGTATTTCTCGCCCCTCAAAGTGGCCAAGTCTCTCACTTCTCTTCGTTCCAAGGCACTCAGTGTTATCATATTTGCCCTCCAGTGCTGTATTGAGGGCTTTTCTTCCTGAATCCCACAACTTCAATATTACTTTTTTTCCCATCAGCACAGCCCGTCGCTGAAAGTGTCGTAGCCCTGCCTTGACGGAACCACGATTTGTAAAAACATCAAACAATAGTCCTGGGTGGCAGGCCCACTGTATCGTCCACATCTTAGAGACCTGCCTACATATTGAAGACCAAAACCCAATATTGGTGACAATGCCAGAACATGTGGCTAAGTGTGCACCACTCCCTGTACACTTCGGGCAATCAATCTGTTGGTCGTAAGGTCGCCCAATGTGCTCTGTGCGGGGAGATAAATAGCCGCATAAGAAATTTGTATTGGGTTTCTCGTATGTCTGCGCTCCCAATTCTTTATAGCATGTCTGCAGGCAGGTTTGTAGCACATGTCCCAATTTGGGAATCTCAGTTCACCTGCATCAGCTTAGGGTACTGTGCCAGAGGCATTGGCGGCTCGTATTGTGCGTAGTAATATTTTAGGGAGACAGGGCGCTGTGCCTCTAGGTCAAAAATTTCCACCAACTGAGCCCTCACTGTAGACTGCAGCGCTTGCCTGGGGAGTGAGTGCACATAATGTTGCAATTGTGTGTAAGCTAAGAAATCCCTGGTCCTCTAATCCCAGGCGCCCCTGCAGATCCCCTCTGGGCTGCAGTGTCCCATCCCCCTGCAGGACTTGGAACAAGAAGAAAATTCCTGCCTCCCTCCATTGTACAAATGTGCGAGAGGAGCTTCCCACTGGGAAGTCCATGTTACCTCCAATTGGCAGGTACGGCAAGGACCTCTGGCATCAAGACCAGACACCCCACAGATCCACGTCCATGCTCTCTTAAAGATGTGAACAGGAACTAGATGTGCCTTGGTATTTCCCTTTCCCGGCCCTGCATGTAACCAGTAACTAAAGTGCAGGTCGCCCAGCATCCTGCATTCTGCCTCTGGATAGGTAAAATGTCCCGTCCCTCTCAACCAATCTGCTATGTTGCCTCATGCATCCCGCCACTGACATCCATTTAATATTAAGACGCCAGTCCTCCTTTGTCTCTGGGTAGGTAGGTCTGTTTCAGGGATACTCGTGCTCTTTTCCCATTCCATAAGAAGTGCTTTACGATCTGTGCAATTCTAATTCTCTAAAAAAGTGAGAGTACCTGGGGTGGGCATACGTCCACTTGGGGACTATATCATATTATAAAGTGCTACTTCTCCCCCATAAAGACAAGTCAAGTTCCGCCACATCTGTAAGGCTTCTCTCGGTGAATCCAGAGCGGTTGTAAGTTTGACCTTGTGTAACTGGTCTAACTGGGTTGGTAAGTAGATTCCCAGATATTTGATTTTGTCTGGTTTTCCATTGCATTGGGAATGGGCCTGCCCAGCACTGTTTTATGTTCGTTGTGCTCGGTAAGACAACTGACTTTTGTCTGTTTAAAGTAAACCCTGAATGGTATCCAAATTCATCTACCATCTCTAGTAGATTTTTTAGTGATCTCTGCGGTTGTGTAAGCGTGAGGAGAATGTCATCCGCGAAGGCAGTATCTTGGGGTCGCAGGCTGGGACAGCCACTCCCGCGATGGTCTGCATTGTTTCCCACCGTACGCAGAAAGTGTTCTATATATAAAAGAATAGCAGCGGGGACCAATGGGCACCCCTGCCTCGTGCCCCTCTGTACTGCAAAAGCCTAGGATATCATTTTATTAACTAAGATGTGGGCTTGTGGCTCTGTATATAAGGCTGAGACTGCCCGTAGGTACCAGCCCTCTAGCCCGACATATGTTAACACTTGAAAAGGTATCCCCACCTCACCTTATCAAAGGGCTTTTTCCCACGTCTAAACTGACTGCAGGAGGGGGTCCCCCCATGGCTCAACTGTGTGCTAGGGCCAACCAAGGGCTCGCCGTACATTGAGCCTGGATGTCGTCCCCGTACAAATCCTATTGATGTGATTCCACTATACGAGGGAGATGTTTCGCCATTCGATCCGCTAATACTCTGCTAGTATTTGAGATCTACATTTAGAAGGAGATGGGTCGGTATGCTTCCTGTCCTCCGGGTCTTTGCCCGGCTTAGGGATGAGCGTTATGAGTGCTTCATTCACTCCCAAGAGCAACCGCCCCCCGCTCTATTACCTCATCAAAATGTTTTACTAGAGGCACACTAACTCTATTTCCCATTATCTTATAATATTCGGCGGTAAAGCCAGCAACTCCTGGGCTTGTGCCCCCCGGAAGCGATCCAATCACCCTTTGTATCTCCTGGGTGCCCAGAGGTGCGCTAAGTTGTTCTCTCATTTCTTGGGTTAGGCGGGGTATACCCGAATCTTCGAGATAGTCCCTAATTGCCTGTTCCCTCTATCTCTGGTTCCGCCCCTAATTACTCTGGCAAAGTGGGCTCTGAATGGGTGTAGTAACTCTTGAGGTCTATGCTTCCTGGTTCCATCTGTGTCTTTTATCGTTTGAAATATGTGTTCCCAGTCCAAGCTCGAACGACCCTCGCTAGTAATGCCCAGTGCGGTTTCTGAATTTGAAATATTGGAATCGCCTGTGAAAGAGATATTTTGTGTTCGTTCATGGATGAGGCATTAAGCCCGGCTAGGCTTGCCATCATTTGCTCGTAATGTGCCTGCGTTGGTTGGCGCTGATGTTTATGTTTAGAGTTGTGTACTGCGTTCCAGCTGTAATTATTCCCTGTGCTAGCCGCTTGTTCCTTCCCGCCACATAACTAATTATTTCACCGCGAAGCACCGCTTTAGATGCTTCCCAGAATAGCCCGGGGGTGTCCTGGTGCCGACTGTTCGCCTCCGCATATAACTCCCATTTCTGGTCTAGGTAGGTGCAGAAGCCTGGGTCCCCCGCCAAATAGGCAGGGAATCTCCATAGAGTACACTGTGCTGCTGGTAATCCCAGTTCCACATCCACCCAGATCATGGTATGGTTGGAAATCGCCATAGATCCCACCTCTGCTGCGTGTATTGCCGAGAATAAGGATCTAGCTATTAGAATGTAGTCGATGCGGGACCAAGTTCGATGTACTTTAGATAGGTGTGTGTATTCCCGATGTGTAGGGTGCAGTAGGTGCCAGGGGTCTACAAGGTCCAGCATTTTACATAGGTAATCTAAGCCTTTACCCTTCCCAGTCGCTCCCCAGGCTGCAACTGATGATCTATCCAACCCCGGGTCTAGGACTTGGTTGAAATCTCCCAGTAGTATCCATGGGGCGGAGTCATACTTAATGCTCAGCTGGACTAAATTGTGTAGGAACTGCGGGTTGTGGGTGTTGGGCCCGTATATTCCACAAAGGTAGTAGTCTTGCCCCTAGTAGTTCAAGTGTATCAAGATATACCGTCCCGCTGAGTCTTTTTCAATTATGCGTGTTTTACCCCCCAGGCCTTTTTTAATAAGTATGGCCCCCCCCCCCCCCCCCAGCCTTCCCCCGAGGTAAAATAGCATTCACCCACCCATTGTTGTCTTAGCTTCTGGTGTTCTACATCGGTTAACTTGGCTTCCTGCAGACATGCTATGGATACAGAATTCCTTTTTAGATGGACTAATATCTTAGTCCGTTTGATGGGGGGATGTTTATCCCAGATACGTTCCAAGATGCCAATCGTAGGGCTGGGGGCTTAACCATCACTCCCAGGCTATGATAAGCATAAATTCTGGCATAGTCCTAGGGTTCTGGGTCTCCCAGCTATCACCTTCACCCTTTTAGTTGATTTCCTAGTTCGTATGGTCAGATCTGTCCTTTCTCTAGGCATCGGCCTTGCAAACCTAGTGTGGGGTCACCCCCTCTTCCCCCCCCCCTTTGTTCCCATTTTCCCCATCCAGCTCGCTTACCTCCTGCAGCGGGTCCGTTAAACACACCTAGTGCCCGATCCAAACTCTCATTACAACTGTTAAATTCAAACTTTGCCCCCTTACATAACATATTATACAGGTACGCAACTTATAATGCTTACACGTATAGTCTCAGAAGTCCCTGATCTTCCGCAGGGTTCATAGTCTATGAGTCCACTTTGCTTAGCGATGAGCCTCCACTGGGTCCACCCCTGCAGACGTCTTTGTTCCCGGCTCCTTGATCTTCACCCCAGGAAGAGAGTTAAGCCACTCCAGGGCTAGTTCTGGTGTTTGAAAATTCTTCCATCCAGCGCTCGTTTGTATCCTCAAAGTGGCCAGGTATTGCAGCATAAATCTCTGTTTCTTCTCCACCAGGCGGGCACAGACAGGTTGAAGGCCCATCCCGTGATGTTAACAGCGCAGAGTAGTCTTGGAATATTTTTATGGGGCCACCTTCAAATTTTGCATCCTCTTTATTAGTTTTATATAGTCTTAGGACCGCAGCTTTCTGTGTATAGCGATGGAACTTAGCTATAATCACTCTGGATCTGTTTTCTCGAGGTTGTTTTTGACCTATCCTGTGCGCCCTTTTCTAGGTGAAGTTTGCCCCCTTCACTGGCCTCTGGGAATCGCTCTTCAGCCACGTTTCAAGGGTCTCTTTAAGTTGTCCGTCTGCCAGTGACTCTGGGAACCCCACGAACCTTAGGTTCTCCCGCCGCGCTCGGTTCTCTAGATCATCCAGCTTTTCTTGGTATTCTTTAGTCGCTCGCTCCAGCTTTTCCAGGCTGGTTGCGTGCTCAGTTTGGATGTCCTCGACCTCCGAGACGCGCGCTTCCAGCTTGCCAGCTCTTCTAGTCAGTTCCGCTGTAACCGCCGTGATCCCCGCGATTTGTTCAGATAATTGTGTAAAGCAGAAGTCTAGCGCCTGAACTACAGCCTCCGTGAGTTATAGCACCAGCTTGTCCGCCGGTGCCTGAGATTGAGGAGCTGGCGGTGTCGCAGGCACCATTTTGTTTTTGGCTCCACGGAGCCTGTCGTCCTTTCGCTTCGCTGATTTTGCTGCCAAGGACATGGTGTTCTGGGTCAGGAATTTATCCATACACTCCTTGCAGGTTAGTGTTGCTTTTCCTGCTTTTTCTGAGGCTTGGGGTGTTTCAAAACCTGAGTTTAGATAGGGCTCCGGAGCAGACGATGTATCACGTGTCCACCGTCGCTCACTGCGTCACCTGACCCCATGATTCATGATTTATATGCATAATATTTAAATAAAAATTTTGACTAGACCTCTATATTAATCTTTTTAAACCTGTTGATGATTATGGGGGATAGAGGAACTTTATATAAAATATCTTGCCTCTAAGAGTTCCCCTCTGAAGGTCCACAAAAATGTAAAATTTAACTTATGCAAATATTTACGTTATAAAAGGGTATCATTTTTTGAATTGTATATTTTAGATGCATGCATTATACCAGATATAGTGCTAGTGTAAACGCTTGCACATAGATTATTAAAGAACAAGCTCTGCCCAAACTCCATGTATGTGAGTGCCCATCAAATATTGATGCAAACTTACAGAATAATGCTTACCAGAAACTGATGAATAGAATACCAGTATTTATGATTCTTGCCACATAGATCTAGGCAGCTCCTTATAGAATAACCTACTTAGAGGGTAATTCTATAAGGAGCTGCCTAGCTTCAGGCAGCAGAAAGGCATGTAAATAGCAGTATTCTTGCCACTTAAACACAAAGCGAACTCTTATAGAATACAGACTTGCAGAAAATAGGTGTCATGATTTGATAGCACAGAGGCAGAGTTTGGGTGCAGCATGCAAAGTAGGTATCTGCATTTCTTAATAGAATAGGATTAAAGGCAGCACTATGACCAGCACCTATAGTTGGTGCTCTGTTATAGACTTATACTGTTAG
The DNA here is from genome assembly GCF_901765095.1 of Microcaecilia unicolor. NCBI lineage: Eukaryota > Metazoa > Chordata > Amphibia > Gymnophiona > Siphonopidae > Microcaecilia > Microcaecilia unicolor. The sequence goes on along the minus strand of NC_044034.1, from coordinate 319,727,380 downwards.
GGGTATAGTTATCAATGTGGGCTACCATTAAGACGTATTATTTTACCACTAACTGATGCTGTTTTAGCATAGATTCCATTTTATGTAATGAGATCTAGTTACTAATGAATGGGAAAAAAAAAATAATATATATATATATATATATATATATATACAGAGAGAGAGAGAGAGAGAGAGAGAGAGACTATAAAATACACTAATTTAGTTCTTGTCCACATTTGCAATATAGGTATGATTTCTGCAGGTTATACTCATATTTTATAAATACACATAGCAGCTGTGTCTTGATAAAATAGCACCTATATAGGCACCTACTTGTCCTCTTAAACTAGGTGCTCCCTTATAAAATTACTCTCTTGGAATAGGTTTTGAAATTCTGGATCTTTCTTTCACACTATGGGCAGTGCTAGTGACAAAACAGTCTGGGACATTTCAACTAAGGAATTCAAATAAAAATATAATAAAGCAAGATCGTCTTTCTTTTTCTTTTTTTTTTATGAAAAAGATGATAAAAGACATCAGAAAAAGAGAGGTAGAAAAACCTCTAGAGTATGGGAGAGCTTTGTTTTTGTGTCCATTCTGGTTTGTGTCCATTCTGCAGATCAGTAGAAACAAAACTGAGGTATCGAGGTGACTGCTGTGCACAGGAAGGGCCACACATGCTCAGAACTTTATACTTAGCTCTGCTCTAGGAAAGCTGTTTCATCCCGGATCCAATGTCATTCACTCATGAGCCTGACTCAGTCCTACTTGTTGGTAGAAAAGAAACCTCACATTTTTCACAGTCAAATTCCACTGATCCCCTTAGATCTTATATAGGTGGAGTATTAGGAGTAATGGGGAATTGGGGACAGATTGTTTGGAAGAGGAAGAAAGAGACTGATGTAACAATACAGCAAAATGAAAGATATAAAAGAAACCAAGAGGAAAGAGTATTTATTTTCTAGTTATTACTAACCAGAAATGGGAGCTGTACGCATAGTGTCAAGTCTTCCAGTTGGTACTCTCTGGAAACAGTCTGGAGGAGACCAGCCTATATCACAGTGGCATCTGCCAGTATCAATGCATACCTAGAATATAGAGAGAGAATTAATTGCAGTAATAACTACCATCATCCATGTTTCTGTTGACCAAGTAAAAAAAGCATTGTTGCCGCACTACCAGAATTATACTGCAATAAGAATAGCTATTGTTTCCACTGTACCTTGCATAGTACTGTAGCAAAATGTACTATGTCAAGAGATCTAAAGACCTGTGTGATTCCTATATCTACCACTCACTGTGTGGCCATAAGCATGCACGAGTAATAGCCACTGTAAATTTTAATATAGCAATGGTCCCAAAACAACCATAGGCCCGAAACCTATATACAGTATGATAGGACTCATTCTAAACTACAATATGGTATTGAAACTATTAAATACTATCAACAATCCATAATTAATTTTAAACATTCTGGGGTAATTTTATAAAGCATGTTCCATATGTAAAGCATCTTTCATATATGGAAATGGCTATTATAAATTATGTGCATCAGCAACAGCATGTATATTTTTTTAATGGACCATACATAAGTTGTCCAGAAGGTGTAGTCTGAGCAAAGAAGGAGCTGATTCCCAAAGTATGCAGGTACATTATAAAATACTTGTGTACAAGCATAGAGTACACACACATAGTTGCAACTGCTTCGAAGCAGAGAGTACACACACATAGTTGCACCTGCTTCGAAGCAGGTGTAATTTTTGTGCGAGAGTATTTGTGCACTACTGGGGATTACTGTAGGAGCCTATTCTAAAAAGGCACACACCTGCTTATGTTGTTTTTATAAAACAGACCAGCCTAAAAGGTTTATTTCTTTTCCAGGAAATCATACAAAATTATATACAAAACAACTTTTGCCTGGGCATCAAAATATTGTGAATTAATATGTTGGACCATCAGAAAGGTGCTTTGAGAGCTGACACTGCTGGAAGGTTGTAGAACCACAGCGATAGCGTGGGGACGGGAGAGAAGTGAAAGAGATAGTAGACCGCAGGGAGGAGGGAAGGGAGGGAGAGAGCAGCCATGGAAGGTGAGGGAGGAAAAAATGCTAGATTGTGGGGGTCGGGGGGTTAAGAGGGAGAGGGAAGAGAGAGTTTGAATGAGAGGATGGGGAAGACAGGGGGAAAGACATTGGACCCCTGGGAGAGGGGAAGAGAGAGATACTAGGGTGGGGGAGCAATAAAATACCAAGTGGCATTCAGTGGATCATGTGGAAAAGACAAAGAATCATGATAGGATGCTGGTTGGAGAAAGATTCAGAGGAAACGGGGAGAGAGTACTTCTTTATCAGGAATATCAAAAGCTTCCAATTTCTACAAAACTCAGCATTTATTTGTAAGTGGTAGTTGTAGTGATGTAGATTTAGGGATTGAGGGCGATTGTGGAACCAATGTTGTGGAATGATAGATTTGGGGACAGGGTAGTTGGGGCATAAATGTAAAGGGTAGCTTTGAGGGTGGGGATACTCATAGCGTGTACATTTGGAGAGTAGGGGTAGTTGGAGGTACCAAGGCAGTTTGGGAGGGAATAGTTTGGGGGGGACAGGCAGATGAGATAGCAAGGGGGTAGTCATGAGAGGTATGTTTGAGTGACCAGTGTAGATTGGAGATGGGGTAGTAGGGGGAAGGGGTAATTGTGAGAGGGGTTGGTATAGGAAAGATAGGAAGAGATCCTAGACCTACCGAAGGAAAGAGAGAGAGATAAGTACATAAGTGATTTATCACTCGGGCCTCCGGGTTGACTCCCTGGCTGAATCCATTTTGCCCGGTCTAGAAATCGCTTCCATCAAGATCCACAGCAGCTCTCTACAAGAATGTCTCTGTTGTATTCTGTTCTACAGGCTGCCTAACAATTGGGCTGCCTGTAAGGCAGATTTCATGGACTTTCTCTCCACTTCCTGCACCAGCTATTCCAACCTCCTTGTCCTGGGTGACTTGAACCTCCATTTAGAAAATCCGCTATCTCCAAACACTTGTCAGTGCCTGAGTTTCCTCACTCTCCTGGATCTTCATTATCCTGATCTGCAGCCGACACACCAAAAAGGTCATACCCTTGATCTCTTTGCCTACAAGCTCCTGAATGACTGTCCTCTGTGTAGCTAATACCACTTGGTCAGTTGTTCCTTGGTCAGATCACTACCAACTAAGGTTTGCACTCCGCTGGCGGAAGAATAGCCATCCACTGTCCGAAGAACCTGCTATTTACTATACAAGAGGGGAAGTCGACCTGAAATCATTTTGGGAGCAAATTTATGGGGGTGCCTGGCAAGCTAACGCTTTGATTACCTCTCTCGTTGGGAGAACCGGTGTCAATGCATCTTAGATGGACTTGCACCTTTGTAACTTAAATCCTCCTCCCACCGCAAAGCTAAAGCTTGGTTTACTCATGACCTTAAAGCGCTGAAACAACAAACTAGACAGCTGGAAAGAGCTTGGTATAAGTCTAAAGGCAACCACACCTTGTCAGCTTGGAAGCTCTCACTTTGCACTTACAAATATGCAATCAGACAAGCCAAAAGAACTTTCTTCCAGAAAAGAATTCAATCGGTCATGCTGGATGCACGGAAGCTCTACCTTCAGCTGAATTCTTTGCTTGATACCACCCCAGTTACTTCTCCAAGTGTGGGCATGCCATCAGCGATCCAGTTAGCTAACCATTTCAGGGACAAAATCCTTCTCCTTCGGAACTCACTTCCTCAAAGCTACTCTAGTGCTGCTGACTTCCTACATGGCCTTGCATCCAACACATGGCCCTTGCCCAGCCGACCGTTATTGGTCTACCTTTGAGCCAGTCACCGCCCAGAAGGTCTCTCTGGCCCTTCGCAAGTTTTCACGAACGCACTGCAAGCTGGATACCTGCCCTAACTACCTGCTGCAATCGATGCCGGAATGCTTTGTTGCTGACTTTTCATCTTATCCTAGGTTGCAGTAGTCAAGGCGAGAGGTAATGAGAGAGTGGATGAGAGTACGGGTGGTGTGCTCAGAGAGGAAAGGGCGAATTTTGCTAATGTTATAGAGGAAGAAGCGACAGGTCTTGGCTATCTGCTGGATATGTGCAGAGAAGGAGAGGGAGGAGTCGAAGATGACACCGAGGTTGCGGGCAGATGAGACGGGGATGATGAGGGTGTTATCAACTGAAATAGAGAGTGGAGGGAGAGGAGAGGTGGGTTTGGGTGGGAAGACAAGACGTTCGGTCTTGGCCATGTTCAGTTTCAGGTGGCGATTGGACATCCATGCAGCAATGTCGGATAAGCAGGCCGATACTTTGGCCTGGGTTTCCGCAGTGATGTCTGGTGTGGAGAGATAAAGCTGGGTGTCGTCAGCATAGAGATGGTAGTGGAAGCCATTAGATGAAATCAGGGAGCCCAGGGAAGAGGTGTAGATTGAGAAAAGGAGGGGTCCAAGGACAGATCCGTGGGGGACTCCGACAGAGAGTGGGATAGGGGAGGAGGACGAACCCTGAGAGTGTACTCTGAAGGTACGATGGGAGACATAAGAGGAGAACCAGGAGAGGACAGAGCCCTGGAATCCAAAGGAGGACAGAGTGTCAAGAAGTAAGTTATGATTGACAGTGTCAAAGGCGGTGGATAGGTCGAGGAGGATGAGGATGGAGTAGTGAACTTTGGATTTGGCAAGGAGTAGGTCATTGCAGACTTTAGATAGTGCCGTTTCTGTCGAGTGCAGGGGGCGAAAGCCGGATTGAAGCGGATCGAGAATGGCATGAGAGGAGAGAAAATCGAGGCAACGGCTGTGGACGGTGCGTTCAAGTATCTTGGAGAGGAAAGGTAGGAGGGAAATGAGGCGGTAGTTGGAGAGACAGGTAGGGTCAAGTGATGGCTTTTTGAGGAGGGGTGTGACTACGGCGTGCTTGAAGGTGTCCGGAACAGTTGCAGTGGAAAGAGAGAGGTTAAGGATATGACAGGGGGGGTGATAGTAGGAGAGATGGTGTTAAGTAAGTTGGTGGGGATGGGGTCTGAGGAACAGGTGGTGCATTTCGAGGAGGAGAGGAGATGGGCGGTTTCCTCTTCGGTGATATCAGGAAAAGAGGAGAAGGAGGCCTGGGTTGGTTGGTTGAGGGAGTGGGTAATGGGATGAAGAGGAGGGGAGGGTTTGGTGGTGAATTCAAGGTTGATCTTCTGGACCTTGTCGCGGAAGTAGTCAGCCAGTGATTGAGGAGAGAGTGAGGGGGGGGGGGGGGGTGGGGGCGGAGGGCACTTTGAGGAGGGAATTGAGGGTGGCGAAGAGACGACGAGGGTTAGAGCTGAGGGAATTGGTCAATTGGGTGTAATAGTCCTGTTTGGCGAGGAATAGGGAGGACTGGAAGGAGGATAACATGAATTTGTAGTGAATGAAATCAGTATGGGTGCGAGATTTCCTCTATAGGCGTTCTCTCCCACATTTTTCTATGTCATTGGTACCCACATGTACCAAGACAGCCGACTCCTCCCGAGCACTATCTAAAATCCTATCTAGGTGACGCGTGAGGTCCACCACCTTTGCACCAGGCAGGCAAGTCACCAGGCGATCCTCACGGCCACCAGCCACCCAGCTATCTATATGCCTAATGATCGAATCACCAACTACAACAGCTGTCCTAACCCTTCCCTCCTGGGCAGCACTTGGAGACGTATCCTCAGTGTGACCTAAATCGGGAGATAGACGTTTATTGCGCAAAGGTGCCCAAATCGGTATAATCGAAAGCCAATTTTGGGTGTTTCGAACGGCACTCTATCGCGGAAACGAATAAAGTTGACGGGGGCGTGTCGGAGGCATGGTGGAGGCGGAACTGGGGCGTGGTTATCAGCCGAGGAGAGAGGGGCATCTTTAGCTGATAATCGAAAAAAAAGCGTTTTTACCGCGATTTTGGGTCACTTTTTTGGACCCCTTTTTTCACGAACAAGTCCCAAAAAAGTGCCCCAACTGCCCAGATGACCTCTGGAGGGAATCGGGGATGACCTCCCCTGACTCCCCCAGTGGTCACTAACCCCCCTCCCACCAAAAAACCCCCACTTTACAAACTTTTTTTCCAGCCTGTATGCCAGCCTCAAATGCCGTACCCACCTCCATGACAGCAGAATGTGTTTGATCCTGTCATAGCCTTTCCCTGGGTCAGATGTGGCTCTCGGGTGCAGTACAGGGTCACATCAGCATTGCATTGTGGTGGGTGTAGGGTATTGGGCTCTGTGATTTCATTAGCTTGTTTTACAGTCTCACCGATGTTGGTAGTTGATAGGCTCTTCTCCCATGGTGCTTTTCCCCCTGCTTATTGGGTCAGAGTGTGCCCTGTTGTGTTTCCTGTTGTAGTCCATGCGGTAGTGGCCATTTTTGTAAGCCAGTTTTAGTTCCCTTTCCTGTGTTAGCCACGTTAGACAACTTAGTTCTTACCTTGAATGTGGCTGAAAGAGGGCATTGTACACCATTCTGCCAGCTCTGACCTACTGCTCATCTCAGTACCAGGGAGACTCGTTGCCAGTGGGGCACAACCTCTGATCTGCAGTTAACTGTGAGTAAACGCGGTTATTCCAATAAAGGATGTTTTCGGAGAGATTAGTCTTCAGGTGTCAACTGGTGTGTCAATGTTATACAGCAGCAACAAGTCCTAGAGGCCTGCGTGTATGCAGGTCCCTGGAGCACTTTTAGTGGGTACCGCAGTGCACGTCAGCCAGGTGGCACCAGGCCCATCCCCCCCCCACCTGTAACACTTGTGCTGATAAATGGGAGGCCTCCAAAACCCACTGTACCCACATGTAGGTGCCCCCTTCACCCCTAAGAGCTATGGTAGTGTTGTACATTTGTGGGTAGTGGGTTTTGGGGGAGGGGGGTTGGGAGCTCAGCACCTGTGGTAAGGGAGCTATGCATGTGGGAGCTTTTTCTGAAGTCCACCACACTGACCTCGGGTGCCCAGTTGGTGTCCTGGTATATCAGGGGGGCCAGTGTACTACGAATCCTGGCCCCTCCCATGACCAAATGGCTCGGATTAGGAAGTTTTTGAGCTGGGCGTTTTTAGTTTCCATTATCGCTAAAAAAAAAAAAAAAAAAACGCCCAGCTCAAAAACGTCCATTTTTTCGAAAATACGGTTTGGCCCGCCCCTTCACGGACCCGTTCTCGGAGATAAACGCCCATGGAGATAGGCTTTTCTGTTCGATTATGCCCCTCCACTTAAGCCACATTGAGCCTGCAAATAGGTGGGAAAATGTTGGATACAAATGTAACAAATAAATAAGTGAATTCTTTGCTTCGGTCTTCACCGAGGAAAATTTGGGTGGGATACTGGTGCCAGAAAAGGTATTCGAAGCTGGCAAGCTGGAAAAACTTAATGAATTCTCTGTAAACTTGGAGGATGTAATGGGGCAGTTCTACAAATTGAAGAGTAGCAAATCTCCTGGACTGGATGGTATTCATCCCAGAGTACTGATAGAACTAAAAAATGAACTTGCGGAGTTATTGTTAGTAATATGTAATTTATCCTTAAAATCGAGTGTGGTACCGGAAGATTGGAGGGTGGCCAATGCAATGCCGATTTTTTTAAAAGGTTCCAGAGGAGATCCGGGAAATTAAAGACCGGTGAGTCTGACGTCAGTGCCAGGCAAAATGGTAGATACTGTTATAAAGAACAAAATTACAGAGCATATTCAAAAGCATGAATTAATGAGACAAAGTCAACATGGGAAGGGAAATCTTGCCTCACCAATCTACTACATTTCTTTGAAGGGGTGAACAAACATGTGGATAAAAAGTGAGCCGGTTGATATTGTGTATCTGGATTTTCAGAAGGCGTTTGACAAAGTACCTCATGAAAGACTCCAGAGGAAATTGGAGAGTCATGGGATAGGAGGTAGTGTTCTATTGTAGCTTAAAAACTGGTTAAAAGATAGAAAACAGAGAGTATGGTTAAATGGTCAGTATTCTCAATGGAGAAGGGTTAGTGAGGTTCCCCAGGGGTCTGTGCTGGGACCGCTGTATTTTAACATATTTATAAATGACCTAGAGATGGGAGTAACTAGTGAGGCAATTAAATTTGCTGATGACACAAATTTATTCAAAGTCGTTAAATCGCGGGAGGATTGTGACCTTACGAGACTGGGCGTCTAAATGGCAGAAGTTTAATGTCAGCAAGTGTAAAGTGATGCATGTGGGAAAGAGGAACCCGAATTATAGCTATGTCATGCAAGGTTCCACGTTAGGAGTCACAGACCATGAAAGGGATCTAGGTGTCATCGTTGATAATACGTTGAAACCTTCTGCTCAGTGTGCTGCTGCGGCTAAGAAAGCAAATAGAATGTTAGGTATTATTAGGAAAGGAATGGAAAACAAAAATGAGGAAGTTATAATGCTTTTGTATCGCACCATGGTGAGACCGCACCTCAAATATTGTGTTCAATTCTGGTCGCCAAATCTCAAAAAATATATAGTAGAATTAGAAAAGGTGCAGACAAGGGCGACGAAAATGATAAAGGGGATGGGACGACTTCCCTATGAGGAAAGGCTAAAGCGGCTAGGGCTCTTCAGCTTGGAGAAAAGGTGGCTGAGGGGAGATATGACAGAGGTCTATAAAATAATGAATGGAGTGGAACGGGTAGATGTGAAGCGTTTGTTTACGCTTTCCACAAATACTAGGACTAGGGGGAATGCGATGAAGCTACAATGTAGTAAATTTAAAACATAGACCATTATTAAATGGACTTGGGGAAAATCCACTATTTCTGGGATAAGCAGTACAGAATGTTTTGTACTTTTTTGAGATCTTTTCAGGTATTTGTGACCTGGATTGGCCACTGTTGGAAACAGGATGCTGGGCTTGATGGACCTTTGTTCTTTCCCAGTATGGCAATACTTGACATGGAGGGAGTAACAAGATAAAAGGGGGTACTGGACATTGGATAGGGATGAGGACAGAGAAGGGGGTATATGCTGGACATGGGAGGAATAGGGAGAAGCTGACACAGCAGGGGGAGGAACATGGAGAGGTTCTTGATATCAGGGAAAAGTAGGGTGATGAGAAGAGATGCTGGATGGAGGTGGCAAGAGAAAGCAAGAGAAGATACTGATCAGAGGAGTGAAAATAGAGGAGAGGAAAATCAGAAGGTGTTGGAAGAGAAGGGGGAGTTATCAAAGAACTGGGGATTAATAGGATAAAGAATGAGAGGATTGGGATGAGAGAGATGGAAAGATGTAGTAAACAAGGGAAGATAGCAAACGGCAATAACATACTACTGTTACAATTCAACATGTCAAGTGCATTTGACATGGTTGACCATGGAATTTTATTACACATCCTCGAATACTTCGGAATTGGAGGCAACGTTCTCAACTGGTTCAAGGGGTTTCTAACTACACGCTCATATCAAGTGACATCAAACTCGACTACATCAGCTACATGGACACCTGAATGCGGAGTCCCGCAGGGATCCCCACTCTCACCGACCATATTCAACCTAATGATGACACCCCTGGCCAAACTACTATTGAATATGAACCTAAACCCACATATATATGCTGATGATGTAACGATCTTCATCCCATTCAAACAAGATCTAAGGGAAATCTCCAACGAAATCAAGCAAAGCCTACATATCATGAACTCCTGGGCAGATGCATTTCAGCTGAAACTTAATGCAGAAAAAAACCAATGCCTAGTACTCACCTCGCAATACAATAAGAATAAATTTACCACCATCAACACACCTAAACTAAATTTACCAATCTCTGACACCCTAAAAATTATTGGAGTCACCATTGATCGACATCTAAGACTTGAAAGTCATGCGAAAAACATTACTAAGAAGATGTTTAATTCAATGTGGAAACTAAAAAGAATCAGACCATTTTTTCCAAGGACTGTCTTCCGCAATCTGGTACAATCATTGGTACTCAGTCATCTGGACTATTGTAACTCACTCTACGTTGGCTGCAAAGAGCAAATACTCAAAAAAACTCCAGACAGCCCAGAACACGGCAGCCAGACTAATATTCGGCAAACCAAAATACGAAAGCGCGAAACCTCTACGAGAGAAACTACACTGGCTCCCACTTAAAGAACACATCACGTTCAAACTCTGTACCCTAGTCCATAAAATCATCTATGGTGATGCCCCAGCCTACATGTCAGACCTAATAGAACTACCACCCAGGAACGCAAAAATATCTTCTCGCACATTCCTTAATCTTCATCCTCCCAAGTGTAAAGGTCTGAAATACAAATTAATGCACGCATCTACCTTTTCCTATATGAGCACACAGCTCTGGAACGCGTTACCACGCAACCTGAAGACTGTCTATGAATTGACCAATTTCTGTAAACTATTGAAAACCTATCTCTTCGACAAGATATATCACAAAGATCAGCACGTGTAACTGTATATTCTTTAATATATCCAGAAATGTCTTATAATGTCTTTAACTTTAAAACTATTATGTATTTCAACACCATGTAACAAATACCCTCTGTAAACCAAATGTATATTCTCTTCTATTTCCAATTTCCATGATGAATTGTAAGCCACATTCAGCCTGCAAAGAGGTGGGATAATGTGGGATACAAATGCAATAAATAAATAAATAAATATGAATAGAAAGAATGAATGAAGTCTAAGCAGATAGAAAAATAAATGAAGAAAAGCTGAAAGGAAAAGATCAGTCAGAGATGGAAGTAAGAGAGGAAGTGAAGAAGACAGGAAGAGAGAGAAGTGGCAGAGATCTTGGAAAGAAAGTTAAGAAAAGACAGAAAATCAGAAACTGGAGACTGGGACCAACATGATCAGAAAAAAACAAAACAACCGGGGGACATCCAAGATGGCCGCATGCATTTAGGAGCAGTGCAGACCTCGATTTTTCCTTCACAAAATGCCTAAAAGGAGAGGAAAGGCAGTGGTTCGGTCTCCCCCAATGCCTACTTCCTTACCTTCAGGTCTTACTGGCCGCTTTTTGAGGACGCCAAACCAAGGGAATGTGATCGGGAGCGGATCTATAGGAGACGCCGGCATGGTTGAGTTTTTGGAGTCTCTCGGACTGGACACCATGCTGAGCCCCGATGCTAGATCTCCGCCCCCGCAACCCTTACGGACAAGCTCCCCCTCTATAGTGGCGAGCAATCAAACACCGAAAAATGGATTTGAGTTGATCTCGAGCAGAGTCCAGATTAAACAACCACAGAGGGAGCCAGAGGGATTTACTTTGCCCCTGGAAGGAAGCGAACCGTTGATAAGAGGGTGCGGGACAAAAAGAAACAGGTAATGGGCAGAAAACTGATTTATTTGAAATGCCTTTACCGATTTTGCAGAAACCTTCAGTGGTTTCTCTTGATTCCATGTGGGACTTGGTTTCTCAATTGGTTCAGTCACAATTTCAACAAATAAGATTATTCTCTAAAAAGGTTAATGTTATTGAAAAAAAATGTGGACAAAAATGAACTTGAAATTAAAATGCATTCTGAAAAGATTGCTAAGGTAGAAGAAAAAGTCTCAAATGCAGGGAATATCCAAACTGCCATTTTGAAAGATATTTCAATTTTTAAGAACAGAATGGAAACTTATGAAAATCATATGCGAAGATATAATTTAAGGTTTATAAACTTTCCAAGGCTTAAAATGATAAACCCATTGCAGATGATACAACGCTACTTTAAGGAAATTTTAGAGATACCAGAAGCAAACTTGCCACCTCTTACTCAAGTTTATTATGTACCTTCTAAAGCACAAGAACAACCGCAACAACAACAAGAATCTTTGAATGTTACTAACCTCTTGGAAATATCTGATACTGAACTAGCAAGTGCCGCAACTTTGGTAGCCACAGTTGCTTTACTACCAGACAAGCAATGGTTGTTTAAAATGTTTTTTAAACATAAGGATAAAAAGATTTTGGGTTTAAAGATTTCGTTGTTTCCAGATGTTTTGAAAGAAACACAAAAAAAGTGTAAAAAATTTCTAATACTAAAGCCAGAGGTATTGAGACTAGGGGCCACATTTTATCTTTGTTTTCCTTGTAAATGCATAGTATGTTATAACTCAAACAAATGTTTTCATAGACTCATCACAATTAACATCCAAAAGAACTGGAGTTAAATAGAAAGCCTTGTTAGATTGTCTCCTGAATGTAATTTTTCCTAAATAATATTATTTTATCAATCCTGCTATAGCAGGATGTCCCCCTTTAAACTGGACTCGAGTGTTTAACTATGTATTGAAAAAATATTTTTTCTTTTTCTTTGTTAATTCCTGACTAAACACAATCTAATCAAGTGTATTCCTTGAAAGAATTGTATATGCAAAAATAAATAAATAAATAAATTGGAAAAAAAAACAAAACAACCAGACAGCAAAGGTAAAAAGAATATTTTTAGTTTTAGTTTAGTGAATGGGAAATATCAGTTTTAAAAGAAATTTGCGGTTTTCTTTATATTTTGCAGAATGCTGGATGCTGCTTCCATTTCTCTAGTGTTGTACTGCATGCAGAATGTGGCTTCTTGGGGTTTATATTTAAACTAGTAAAAAAGGCCCGTTTCTGTGAGAAATGAAACGGGCGCTAGCAAGGTTTTCCTCGGAGTGTGTGTTTGAGAAAGAGTGTGTGTGAGAGATGGAGTATGTGTGTCAGTGAGAGAATGAGAGAGAAAGAGTGTGTCAGTGTTTGTGTGCGAGAGAGAGTGTGTGTAATGAAACAGGTGGTAGCAAGTGTATGTGTGTGGGAATGAGTGTGTGCCAGGGTGCCCCCCTCCCCCAAGGTAGCCCCCTTCCCTCCCTCTTCCCTGCCTGCCAGATGCAAGTGTGTGTTTGTGAGAGACAGAGAGAGTTAGTGTGTGCGAGTGTGTTTGTGAGAGACAGTGTGTTTCTCAGAGAGAGAGAGAGAGAGTGTGTGTGTGTGTGGGAATGAGAGTGTGTGCCAGTGCCTGCCTGCCTGCCAAGGGGTCTCCCCCCCCCCCCCCTCTGCCTCTCTCCCCACCTCCTACAGCCCTCTGTGCCACTTGATCCGCGTTATTCGCTACTCCTCCCCCCTGCCTGCTAGCACTGACATGTTTTACCTCCTGCTCCTCTGGACTTCCCTGCCTCTTGATCAGCCATCTTCGTTATTCATTCCCATGCCTACTACACACCCACCTTCTCGTCCTCCGGCCCTCCGTGCCACTTGATGTGTGACCCTCGTTACTCCTCCCCCTGCCTGCTACACACCGACCTTCTCCTCAGTCTCCTGAGGTGTTTCGTTGTTTTTTGGAGGGTGGCAGCTTCGGGATCGTGGCAGTGTAGTGAGCTGTTTGGATGGCAGGATCGGGAGGGCGCAGGAAGGCAGGGTCGGGAGGATGCAGGTGCCTCGTTCTTTTTTCGAGGGCGGAAGCTTCGGGATCGTGTCGGATCAGCTGTTTGGACTGCACTCCTCCCCTTGTGTAGGTCGCTGTTTGTCGCTGTGCGTCGGGCTTGGGGGAGGTGGAGCGTCTGAGGGCGGTGGAACTGGCGATTCGCTGAGTGTCATAGCACCACCCTTGATGTCATCACGTTGTGACGCGAGGGCGGGGCAGACACTCATGGGGAAAAATTCCAATCTGTGCCACCTCAAAAACGGAAGTGACAGCTTCATTTAGAACGTTGGGGTTGCGAATTATGTGCGTAAGGAGCGTGGCTGAGGGCGGGTCTATGAGTGACAGTGAGTGGTTCTGACAGCCTAGCCTACAGGGCTTCAGTGTTTCCCTGGCACAGAGTGAGCTTCAGAATGTTCGAGGTGAGAATTATTTATATAGATATTTGTCTATGTATTCCTATTTTAACTTTGTGCTCACTTATTCTGTACCTGCAAGGGTCTATTTGTATTCATTGTTGGTGCCTGAGGTCAGGTACTGCATGGAGTTTCTGTTAAAGCATCCATAATATTTCAGCTTGTTTAGTTTCCCAATAGTCATATTGATGATCTAGGTCCTACTGCAATATTTAGGGCCCTGTTTACTAAGCTGAGCTGTAGGCATGCTAGCATTTTTAACTCGCACTAAAAATTAGCACGCACTAACCCTAGAGACACCCATAGGAATATATGGGTGTCTCTAGCATTAGCACATTTACTAACAGGGCCCTCACTGTGTTGAGTGTTCCTAGGTAGAGTCCTTGTTGTGATACTTCTGTAAGTTAGTGTTAGTAAAGTAGATTAGCTCTTTAGGTCCTGAGTAATTTTTGTATTCCAGGTACTTCACAATAAGCTTGGAACTGGAGAGGATTTATGTTTTTACTGAGATGACATCAAAATCAGATTTTTTAATTTATTTATATTTTTTGGTATGGTGAGTTCTTGCGGAAATTCCCTTTTTCTGCTTTACATAAGAACATAAGAACAGCCGTACTGGGGCAGACCAATGATCCATCTAGCCCAGTATCCTGCATCTAACAGTGGTCAATCCAGATCATAAATACCTGGTAGAATCTCAAATAGTTGCAAGATTTCCATATCACCAGTCCCAGGGACAGCAGTGGCTTTCCTCATTTCAATCTCAATAGCAGAATATGGACTTTTCCTCCAGAAACCTGCCTACTTTGCAACTATTTATCTTGTTGGGCAGACTGGATGGACCGTACAGATCTTTCTCTGCCGTCATCTACTATGTTACTATGTAAGTGCATGACCCTGCATTTCTTAGGATTAAATTGTAGTTACCAATTATTTGGACCATTCTTGTTTTGCTAGATCCTTCCTCATGCCATCCACACCCTCTGGGGTGTCCACCCTATTTCAGAGTTTGGTAACATCCGTAAAGAGACGGCCCTTACCAGACAGTCCTTCCGCAATATCACTTACAAAGATGTTAAAAAGAGCCGGCCCGAGGACTGATTCCTGTGGTACACCACTGATGAACCTCCCTTTCCTCGGAGCAAGCTCCATTTATCACTAGCCTCTGTCTCCTTCCATTTAACCAGATTTTAACCCAGTCAGTCACTCTACTTATATATTTATTTATTTATCCATCGTCTGTGTGGAACCGTATCAAAGGCTTTGCTAAAATCTAAGTACACCACATCTAGCGCCCCTCCAACATCCAACTGTTTGGACACCCAGTCAAAGAAATCAATCAGATTTGTCTGACATGATGTTGGTGAGCCTTCAGGTACCCACCTTAGTACCAGTCCTTCAAGTGGGAGGAGAAGGAAGTTTTATATCTCTGTGAAGCAGTGCCCTTTTGTCTCTGTTAAGTGTTCCCAAAGGGAGTGGGAAGAGGGGCTTGAACTGAAAGCCAGTTTCTGCTGCAGTTTCAAATATATTTTTAAAGCTGTATTTTTGTACTGCTATATATATTTGTATCTGATTCAGCACAATCAACTGACATACTGCTCAATAATTCTGACACCATGTTACAAGGCTAAACATATTCCACGAATTAGAAAAGAAAGATGGAAGTCCAAAAGACAGCCGGCGTGGTTGAAAAGTGAGGTGAAGGACGCTATTAGGGCTAAAAGAAACGCCTTCAGAAAAAGGAAGAAGGAACCGTTTGAAAATAACAAGAAGCAGCATAAGGAGTGTCAAAGTAAATGCAAGGCACAGATAAAGAAGGCCAAGAGGGATTACAAAAAAAAGATAGCATTAGAGGCAAAAAAAACATAGCAAAAAATTTTTCGGTATATTAAAAGCAGGAAGCCGGCAAAAGAATTGGTTGAGCCGCTGGATAACCGAGGGGTAAAAGGGGCGATCAAGGAAGATAAAGACGTAGCAGAGAGATTGAATGAATTCTTTGCTTCGGTCTTCACCGAGGAAGATTTGGGTGGGATACCGGTGTCAGAAATGGTATTTCAAGTGGATGAGTCGGAGAAACTTACTGACCACGGTAAACCTGGAGGACGTAATGGGGCAATTCAGCAAACTGAAGAGTAGAAAATCTCCTGGACCGGATGGTATTCATCCTAGAGTACTGATAGAACTGAAAAATGAGCTTGCGGAGCTACTGTTAGTGATATGCAATTTATCCTTAAAATTGAGCGTGGTACTGGAAGATTGGAGGGTGGCCAATGTAACGCCGATTTTTAAAAAAGGTTCCAGGGGAGATCCGGGAAATTATAGACTGGTGAGTCTGACGTCGGTGCCGGGGAAAATGGTAGAGCTTATTATCAAAAACAAAATTACAGAGCACATCCAAGGACATGGATTACTGAGACCAAGTCAGCACGGCTTTTGTGTGGTCAGCACGGCTTTTGTGTGGGGAGATCTTGCCTGACCAATTTACTTCAATTCTTTGAAGGAGTAAACAAACATGTGGACAAAGGGGAGCCGGTTGATATTGTGTATGTGGATTTTCAAAAGGCGTTTGACAAGGTACCTCATGAAAGGCTACAGAGGAAATTGGAGGGTCATGGGATAGGAGGAAATGTCCTATTGTGGATTAAAAACTGGTTGAAGGATAGGAAACAGAGAGTTGAGTTAAATGGGCAGTATTCACAATGGAGAAGGGTAGTTAGTGGGGTTCCTCAGGGGTCAGGACCACTGCTTTTTAACATATTTATAAATGATTTAGAGATGGGAGTAACTAGTGAGGTAATTAAATTTGCTGGTGACACAAAGTTATTCAAAGTCGTTAACTCGCGACAGGATTGTGAAAAATTACAGAAGGACCTTACGAGACTGGGAGACTGGGCGGCTAAATGGCAGATGACATTTAATGTGAGCAAGTGCAAGGTGATGCATGTGGGAAAAAAGAACCCGAATTATAGCTACCTCATGCAAGGTTCCACGTTAGGAGTTACAGACCAAGAAAGGGATCTGGGTGTCGTCGTCGATAATACACTGAAACCTTCTGCTCAGTGTGCTGCTGCGGCTAGGAAAGCGAATAGAATGTTGGGTATTATTAGGAAAGGTATAGAAAACCGGTGTGAGGATGTTATAATGCCATTGCATCGCTCCATGGTGCGACCGCACCTTGAGTATTGTGTTCAATTCTGGTTGCCGCATTTCAAGAAAGGTATAGTAGAATTGGAGAAGGTGCAGCAAAGGGCGACTAAAATGATAGCGGGGATGGGACGACTTCCCTATGAAGAAAGACTAAGGAGGCTAGGGCTTTTCAGCTTGGAGAAGAGACGGCTGAGGGGAGACATGATAAAGGTATATAAAATAATGAGTGGAGTGGAACAGGTGGATGTGAAGCGTCTGTTCACGCTTTCCAAAAATACTAGGACTAGGGGGCATGCGATTAAACTACAGTGTAGTAAATTTAAAACAAATCGGAGAAAATGTTTCTTCACCCAACGCATAATTAAACTCTGGAATTCATTGCCGGAGAATGTTGTGAAGGCGGTTAGCTTGGCAGAGTTTAAAAAGGGATTAGACAGTTTCCTAAAGGACAAGTCCATAAAGCACTACTAAATGGACTTGGAAAAAATCCACAATTCCAGGAATAACATGTATAGAATGTTTGTACATTTGGGAAGCTTGCCAGGTGCCTTTGGTCTGGATTGGCTGCTGTCGTGGACAGGATGCTGGGCTCGATGGACCTTTGGTCTTTTCCCAGTGTGGCATTACTTATGTACTTATGTAAATGTTCATACTGTGATATCTATAGACATGGGGGCTTATCCTGCCCTTTCTATATGTTTGTGTTCCAAATGTGCAAGCGATGCCATTAGTCAGTGGAGTATGCGAACAGTCAATCTCAATAAATATGACAGGGTGGTTGGTGGTATTGTGGGGTCCTTCCTGGGGAGTGTTAGGGTAATGGATGGGGATCCCCCACCACAAACACCAGAATGTATTCACCAACTCCTCATTTGGAAGGTTTAGAGGTGCAGCTGCAAAATGTTAATGTTTATGTGAGTTTGGCCCTTTTTCAGTGTGAACAAAAGCTCAAGGTGAGTTACATTCAGGTACACTGGGTAGTGCTCTGGCCCTGGAGGGCTCACAACCATATTTTGTACCAGAGGAAATGGAGAGTTCAGTGACTTGGACAAAATCACAAATAGTAGCACTAGAATTTGAATCAGCCACCTCAGGATATCAAGACCAGTCTGCTAATCACTAGGTTACTCCTCCACTTCAAAATATGGTTCTCCAAGCTTTAGAGCAGATGCACAGCATATGTCAGCCAGAGCTCTGTCATATGAGTAGGGTGTGGCATTGGTAAAAGCCAGCATCTGCATATGGCTCACCTCTCCCACCCCTCTCCTCTATCTGTAAAGAGTCTGAACTCATTTGCATCCCTCCATTACTCATCTCCTGCTGTAGAGTGGATTTCCTTTGCTATTTTGTCTGCTGATGTCTGTGTGTCAGATTCTAGCCATTGTATTGTTGGAGGTGAGGTTTGCCTTAGCTGAGCTGAAATGCTGTTCACAGGTCAGGATCTAGACTACTTTCCATGTATGCATGTGCCTTTATATAATTGATTGTTGATTCGTTTAAATAAGTAAGATGTTTGTATACGTGACGCACAGTTACTCAAGTGTGCGTTTTTACTAACTTAATCATAAGGTTGTTTCCCCATCACAAAACCTTTAATTCTTTGGAGTGTACACATCCTTTTTCTTGTGTTTGATTGGTCATCTCTGACTTAAGAAACGTTTTCCATTCTTAACGTATTTTTGAGGTTTCTGTTTCATGTCTAGTTTAACCATCTTTGTGTTTAAATAGCATTACCAATCACTCGGTTTTGCTCTTATTTTTAACGTGGTCTTTTAAGTCTCCTTGTTCTTCTGTCATATTGACTTTAGGGTCTAGTTACTTGTGGATGCAATAGAGCTTTCCTTTTTTATATTAGGTCTTCAATTTTACCATAAGAGCCCTCATGTCGAGCAGGGCTCCTATGAACTCCAATTGTTGAACAGGCTGGAGATGGGACTTGGGGTAATTGATAACGAACCCTAGTAGTTCTAGCACCCAAATAGTCATTCGCAAGGGCTCCCGAGCGCCTTTCGTCAATGTGCTGTTCATCAGCCAATTGTCAAGATAAGGGAACAAACAAAACTCCCAGTCTGTGTAGCGATGCTGCGACTACTGCTAGATACTTGGTAAAGACCCTGGGACCTGATGTGAGGCCAAAAGACAACACACGGTACTGAAAGTGATGTGTTCCCAGCCGAAACTGAAGATACTTCCAGTGGGCTTGAAGTATTAGGATGTGTGTATATGCATTCTTTAAGTACAGAGAGCACAGCCAATCGTTTTCCTGAATCATGGGGAAAAGGGTGCCTAGGGAAACCATCCTGAAATTTACACAGACTAGGAAGTTGTTCAGGGCCCTTAGGTCTAGGATGGAACACATCCCCCTCCGCCCCCCCCCCCCCCCCACATCTTTTTCTGCACAAGTACCTGGAATAGAATCCCTACCCTTCTTCCCCTGGTGGAACGGGTTTGACCGTATGGGCCTTGAGAAGGACGGAAAGTTCCTCTGCAAGTACCTGCTTGTTCTCAGAGCTGAAAGAATGGGTTCTTGGTGGACAATTTGGAGGTTTGGAAGGCAAATTGAAGGTGTATCTAAGTAGGACTATTTGAAGAATCCACTGGTCGGATGTTGAGAGGCCACCTTTGGTGAAAAAAGCTTTAACCTCCCCCCAACCAGGGATGGACACTATGACTGTGGCTATGCTCTGCTACAGCCAGTGAAAAGCTCATCCCTGAGCGGCAGGGACCTTGGAAGCACACTGTTGATGAGAACGAGCATGCTGGGGCTGAGCCTGAACAGGCTGGTGGGCCACAGGAGTGTACCTACTCCTGGAGAAGTAATAGGGAGCACTCCACGACTTGCCAAAATACCTCCTGGATAAGGAGGCAGTTGCAGAAGACATCCGGCAGGAGAAGAAGATATAGTATCAGTATGCTTCTTGATTTGGTCAGCGACCTCCTCAACCTTCTGTCCAAAAAGGTTATCACCCCCCCCCCCCCCCCCCAGCAAGGGGCATCTGCAAACCTCTGCCGAACAACGTGTTTCAGGTCAGAAACATGCAGCCATGAGATTCTGCACATTGCTATACCTTGGGCAGAGATCCTGGATGCCACTTCAAAAGTGTCATAAGTGCCCCTGGCCAAGAACATCCAACACACCTTCTGCTGCTTGACCAACTGACGAAACAGCTCGGCCTGTTCTGTAGGGAGTGCATCGACCAAGTCTGACAGCTGCCACACCAAGTACACACTCGTGAAGAGCTGGTATGACTGGATACAGGCGATGAGCATAGAGGCCTGATGCATCTTTCTCACAAAAGAGTCCAGGGTCCTAGTTTCTCTGCCTGGGAGAGCCAAGGCATAGTCCCTAGTACTTCTGGCTGTCTTGAGAGCAGAGTGCACCACCATGGAGTCATGAGGTAACACAGACTTCACAAAGCCAGGTTCCCCTGATACTGGGTTTCAATTTTCTTGGGAACCACAGGGACAGACAGAGGGGATGCCCCGTTCCGTACGAGGACTTCCTTGAGCACCTTCATGGAGAGGCGCCATCACTGCCTCCTTAGGAGGGGAGATGTAGTCCAGGACCTCAAGCATCTTGGCCCTGGGCACTTCTACAGGGAATGAAATGGCGTCAGCCATTTCCTGTTAAAAGGATGTGAAAGAGAGGCTCTCAGGTGGAGACAGTCTCCTCTCAGGTGGAGGGGAGGGCTCAGAAGAAATCCCATAGGACTTATCTGAGGAAAAGTACCTTGGATCCACTTCTAATTCCCATGAGTGCTCCTCCTTGGTTTGGATAGCACCTCCCTAAGTTATGTCCGAGACCGGGACCACCTCAATGCCGAGGAGCCATGTCCTCGAAAGCAGAGTTGAGAAACCGTCTCCCTTATCGACCCCAAGGCACTGAAGACACCAAGAATGCGTGTCCTTTCCTGAGATGGTCCAGTTGCACTGGGTACAATGCTGGAAGCCACTGGGAGTCTTCGTGGACGTGGAAGGAAAAATCACTTTGGCCAAATCAAAGGTTGCAATGGTGCCTGAAAAAGAGGAAAGGCATAAAAGAAGAGAACTGACCGGGCAGACCTGAAAACAGCCTACATCGAAAAGGGAGAAGAAACTTAGATGCGGGCAAAACACTAAGAAAATAAAGGTCATCTTTTTTTTTTTTTAAGGCAAAACAAAAAGGAAAAACAAGTTAGTAGAGAACCGCTGAAAGGCACTCAAAAAAAATTGCTCTAACTGGGCGTGTGAGGAGTGAGCAGAAAAGCAGCTGCTTCTCACGTGGAAAAAATGAAATTAAGGCAGCATGTTCATGCACATGCACACTGGAGCGCGGCTCGCGCTCTCTTAAAAACTCTGGATTTTTCTTTGGCAAATTTGCTGAGCCAGGTGACGCAGAATGGCGTCTACCCACTTGTGAATATAAGAAAGCCTGCATGTCCTCAGAGAATATAAATTCTTTGCTTCGGTCTGCACCAAGGAAGATTTGGGCCTCATACCGGTGCCAGAAATGGTATTTGAAGCTGGCGAGTCAGTGAAACTGAATGAAATCTCTATAAACCTAGAGGATATAATGGGGCAATTTGACAAATTGAAGAGTAGCAAATCTCCTGGACCGGATGGTATACATCCAAGAGTACTGATAGAATTGAAAAATGAACTGGCAGAACTAGTGTTGGTAATATGTAATTTATATTTAAAATCGAGCGTGGTACCGGAAGATTGGAGGGTAGCCCATGTAATGCCGATATTTAAAAAAGGTTCCAAAGGGGATCCGGGAAATTATAGACCAGTGAGCCTGACTTCAGTGCCGAGCAAAATGGTAGAGATTATTATAAAGAACAAAATTACAGAGCATATGGATTAATGAGACAAAGCCAATATGGATTTAGTGAAGGGAAATCTTGCTCACCAATCTATTACGTTTCTTTGAAGGGATGAATAAACATGTGTATAAAGGCTTGCCGGTTGATATTGTGTATCTGGATTTTCAAAAGGTGTTTGACAAAGTACCTCATGAAAAACTCCAGAGGAAATTGGAGAGTCATGGGATAGGAGGTAGTGTTCTATTGTGGATTAAAAACTGGTTAAAGGATAGAAAACAGAGAGTAGATTTAGATGATCAGAATTCTCAATGGAGAAGGGTAGATATTGGGGTTCCTCAGGGGGCTGTACTGGGACCACTGCTTTTTAACATATTTATAAATTATTTAGAGATGGGAGTAGCTGACTACACAAAGTTATTCAAAGTTGTTAAATCGCAAGAGGTTTGTAAAAAATTACAAGAGGACCTTACAAGATTGGGAAAATAGATGTATAAAGGGCAGATGATGTTTAATGTGAGCAAGTGCAAAGTGATGCATGTGGGAAAGAGGAACCTGAACTATAGCTACATAATGAAAGGTTCCATGTTAGAAGTCACTGACCAAGAAAGGGTTCTTGGCGTCATTGTTGATGATACGTTGAAATTCTCTGCTTAGTGTGCTGCGGTGGCTAAGAAAGCAAATAGAATGTTAGGTGTATATTCCTTCCTATATTAGGCCTGTAATATGGCTCTGCTGGCTCTCAGTTTTCCTTGCTTTGCTGTCATCAGCATATTTTTAGTTTCCTCCTGCAGCTGCATGTAAGCTACAGTGCTTTCTCAGTAAATGGAAAGTACATGTTACATGTCAAGGTGACACTTAGGAGGAACGGAGGCTATGCGGCCCATATACAGTGGGGGAAATAAGTATTTGATCCCTTGCTGATTTTGTAAGTTTGCCCACTGACAAAGACATGAGCAGCCCATAATTGAAGGGTAGGTTATTGGTAACAGTGAGAGATAGCACATCACAAATTAAATCCGGAAAATCACATTGTGGAAAGTATATGAATTTATTTGCATTCTGCAGAGGGAAATAAGTATTTGATCCCCCACCAACCAGTAAGAGATCTGGCCCCTACAGACCAGGTAGATGCTCCAAATCAACTCGTTACCTGCATGACAGACAGCTGTCGGCAATGGTCACCTGTATGAAAGACACCTGTCCACAGACTCAGTGAATCAGTCAGACTCTAACCTCTACAAAATGGCCAAGAGCAAGGAGCTGTCTAAGGATGTCAGGGACAAGATCATACACCTGCACAAGGCTGGAATGGGCTACAAAACCATCAGTAAGACGCTGGGCGAGAAGGAGACAACTGTTGGTGCCATAGTAAGAAAATGGAAGAAGTACAAAATGACTGTCAATCGACAAAGATCTGGGGCTCCACGCAAAATCTCACCTCGTGGGGTATCCTTGATCATGAGGAAGGTTAGAAATCAGCCTACAACTACAAGGGGGGAACTTGTCAATGATCTCAAGGCAGCTGGGACCACTGTCACCACGAAAACCATTGGTAACACATTACGACATAACGGATTGCAATCCTGCAGTGCCCGCAAGGTCCCCCTGCTCCGGAAGGCACATGTGACGGCCCGTCTGAAGTTTGCCAGTGAACACCTGGATGATGCCGAGAGTGATTGGGAGAAGGTGCTGTGGTCAGATGAGACAAAAATTGAGCTCTTTGGCATGAACTCAACTCGCCGTGTTTGGAGGAAGAGAAATGCTGCCTATGACCCAAAGAACACCGTCCCCACTGTCAAGCATGGAGGTGGAAATGTTATGTTTTGGGGGTGTTTCTCTGCTAAGGGCACAGGACTACTTCACCGCATCAATGGGAGAATGGATGGGGCCATGTACCGTACAATTCTGAGTGACAACCTCCTTCCCTCCGCCAGGGCCTTAAAAATGGGTCGTGGCTGGGTCTTCCAGCACGACAATGACCCAAAACATACAGCCAAGGCAACAAAGGAGTGGCTCAGGAAGAAGCACATTAGGGTCATGGAGTGGCCTAGCCAGTCACCAGACCTTAATCCCATTGAAAACTTATGGAGGGAGCTGAAGCTGCGAGTTGCCAAGCGACAGCCCAGAACTCTTAATGATTTAGAGATGATCTGCAAAGAGGAGTGGACCAAAATTCCTCCTGACATGTGTGCAAACCTCATCATCAACTACAGAAGACGTCTGACCGCTGTGCTTGCCAACAAGGGTTTTGCCACCAAGTATTAGGTCTTGTTTGCCAGAGGGATTAAATACTTATTTCCCTCTGCAGAATGCAAATAAATTCATATACTTTCCACAATGTGATTTTCCGGATTTAATTTGTGATGTGCTATCTCTCACTGTTACCAATAACCTACCCTTCAATTATGGGCTGCTCATGTCTTTGTCAGTGGGCAAACTTACAAAATCAGCAAGGGATCAAATACTTATTTCCCCCACTGTATGGCAGACACACATGGATATAAACTTGATGGTGATGAGAGACTGAGGACTCAGCAGACTCCAAGATGTTCCAATGGAAATATATGTTCAGAGAAGAAGGACACCAGGTGTTTCATACTACTTACTTGTTTGCTACATGGTTTTGCACGCTGGGAGCACGTGTTACTGATAAGGAATTAGCCAATTGCCACAAAGTGTGCCTGTGAACACAAGTAGAAGTGGATGATACAATTGAGGAAATTGCCATTTTTATATATTACTATATTGTGTAATGGAAGGAAACAGGAAAATCCATATATGATCACAAGTTAGTTTAGGATAAATCACATGATATAGGAGAAACAAAACTTACAACAGTATATATGTGATGGCTAGGAAAGTTTTGCTGAGTAGTTTTGTTATTCAGACTGTGCGTCTGGTTACTGGGTGACAACCTGCTCCAGAGAGAACAATTATTTTATATTGGCTTAGTGAGATACCAATAAAGATTTTTACTGGTTGCGCCTATATCTAAGCCTCTAGGGCTGAAGTGATTTTCCCTCCCCATGGGTAAGGGACAAGATTGCACATAGGTATTATTAGGAAAGGAATGGAAAACAAAAGTGAGGACATTATAATGCCTTTGTATCGACGGCACCTTGAATATCGTGTTCAATTCTGGTTGCCACATCTCAAAAAAGATATAGTGGAATTAGAAAAGGTACAGAGAAGGGCGACGAAAACGATAAAGGGGATGGGACGACTTCTCTATGAGGAAAGGCTGAAACATCTAGGGCTCTTCAGCTTGGAGAAGAGACGGCTTAGGGGAGATATGATAGAGTTCTATAAAATAATGAGTGGAGTGAAACGGGCTAGGGGGCATGCGATGAAGCTACAAAGTTGTAAATTTAACACGAGTCGGAGAAAGTTTTTCTTCACTCAACGTGTAATTAAACTCTGGAATTCATTGCCAGAGAATGTGGTAAAGGCGGTTAGCATAGAAGGGTGTAAAAAGGGTCAGGACAGCTTCCTAAAGGAAAAGTCCATAGACGATTATTAAATTGACTTGGGAAAATTCACTGTTTATTTCTGAGATAAGCATCATAAAATATATTGAGCTTTTCTGGGATCTTGCCAGGTATTTGTGACCTGGATTGGCCACTGTTGGAAAAAAGGCCATTGGGTTTGATGGACCTTTGGTCTGTCCCAGTATGGCAATACTTATGTAATTAATACCTTTTTCAATTTGCTTTCAGAGGCCAAAGCCTCCTGCTTCAGGTCAGGTCAATTCAGGACAGTATACTGCTGTTATGGAACCTTCTTCTGACCTGAGGAAAGACATGTTGAAGGCTAGTCAAAAATGTATTAAGATCAGTCCAATATAAAAGGTATCACCTTATTTTCTATTTTGTGTTTTATTTGCATTTATTAACCTTTATTACCACAGCTACCACATTACTTTATCCTAAATTAAAAATAAAATTATTCTCTGTACCATTTACTTTTTCTAATTGTGTTTGTCCCAGTCTCTTGATTCTCCTTTCCTTTATATTCTCTTAACTCTCTTGCCAGGGTTTCATGTCCATTTGTAATTTTTTCTCTACTTTTTCCAGGGCCAGCATGGAGAGTTGCTGGACATGAATGGATGGATGGAGGGCAGGGCAGGAGAAATGCTGAACATGGATGGAGGAGAGGGAAGACAGGAAAGAGATGCACATGGATGGAGGGGAGGGGAGAGAGGAGAAATGCTAGACATGGATGGCGGGGAGAGAAGGAGATGCATATGGATGGAGGGAAAGGAAGAAAGAGGAAGGAGAAAAATTGCACATGGATGGAGGGGAGACAAGAGAAATTCTGGACATGGATGGAGGGGAGGACAGAGAGGAGAAATGCTGAATATGGATGGAGGGAGGGAGAGGAACAATACTGGACATGGATGAAGGAGGGGGAAGAGAGAGGAAGGAGATGCATACTGACGGAGATGAGGGAAAGGGAAAAGAGGAGAAAAACTACACATGGGTGGAGAAAATAGGCAAAAGCTTGATCCACTCTATACCTCCTCCAGTCAAGTCCGTGGAGGACCCAGCTTTTACCTATGGATGTAGGGCAAGAAATGAAGCAGAAAGGAGGAACGTAAAGAAATAAATGGAAAGGAAGTCCTGGACAAACCCAAAAAAAGGGGGTCCAAATCTCCCGTGAAAACGGAAACCACAAAAAATGGCGGAAGATAAACCAAAACAGACCAAAAACCAAGGGAGTAAGAGCGCCAGAAAAGTTTAATGGGACCCTACACGGTCCGTGTTTCAGCCAGCAGGCCTTCAAAGGAAGTCCTGGAAACAGAGTTAAGAGAACAGATAGAGAGCAGCGGAATCAGAGACTGGGACCAACATAATCAGAAAAATAAAGTCGCCAGACAACAAAAGGTAGAAAAAATCATTTTGTTGTCATTTTAGTGTATGGAATATTTCCAATTTGAGAATTTACATCTGCTGTCTTATTTTGCAATGTATAGCAATGTGTTTCTTTCTGTTTTTCTGGTATTGTGCTGCATGCAGAGTCTAGCTTCTTAGGATTTCAGGTTAATTTTTGAAGAATTTGAAGAGGGGCTATCTCTGTTCTGCATGTGTGACTGCAAGGCCAAGTATCTGAATCTGTTTGTTATTGATTTTGATAACATATTGTGTTTCAGATTTGGCAAGACTGTTCTCCTAATTCCTGGTCTGTGTGCTAATTTGGTTTGTGTCATTTGGGAATACGGGAGCTGTAACAGTTTACAGAAATGATTTATAATAAAAAAAAGTTATTTTTCTTCTCCTATACTGGTGTAATATTTTCAATGATGCCTATTTATATGCGCAATGGCTAGTAAAATGGGTGTGGCTATTGTAGGGGCAGAGCCATAGTGACCCCGCCCCTGGATGAGTAGGGGGCGCTAATAGGCTGCAGGAGGGCACCAGAAACCCTAGCACCAGCCCTGCCTTTTTCTTTGTTTTCTTCAATTTATTTTTCTGCCTCTCTATCCTGATTTAATTCATTCTTACTTACTATACAGTCACTAATTTCCCTCTTTTACTTCATCTGCCTACGGCTTTTCATCTTTTCCTCACCCCTGTCCTCCCCATGCCCCTTCCTCTTATTCTCCAGTCTTTCAACTACTCTGTCATCTCCCCCTTTCCATCCAGCAGCTCCCCTCTGTCTCTCTCCATCCTTCCAGTGTCTCCCCTCTTTCTTTTTGCATCCTTCCATCCAGTGTCTCCTCTCATTCTCTCCCTACCCTTCCATCCATTGTCTTCCCTCTTTCTCTCCTCATCCTTTCATCCATCTACCCTCTCTCCTAATTCTTCCATCCAGTGTCTCCCCCTGCCTCCCCCTTCTTTCTATCCAGTGTCTGTCTATCTCTCTATCGTTTTCTGTTCAGTGTATCCCCTGTCTCTCTCCACATCCTTCCAGTATCTCTCCCTCTTTGCATCCTTCCATCTCTCCCTATCCTTCTATCTAGCGTCTTCCCTCTCTCTCCTTCCATCCAGTGTCTTTCTATCATCCTTCCATCTGTCTTCCCTCTTTATCTTCCCATCCTTCCATCCAATGTATTCCCTCTTTCTCTCCCTACCCTTTCATCCATCTTCCCTCATTCACTCCTCATCCTTCCATCCGTCTACCCCCTCTCACGATCCTGCCATCCAGTGTCTCTTTCTACTGATCCTTCCATCCAGTGTGTCTCTCTCTCTCTCTATCTCCTTCTTTCCATCCAGTGTCTCTCTCTACCCTTTTCCATTCATCATGTTCCCTCTGTCTCTCCATCCTTCTAGTGTCTCTCCTGTTTCTCTCCCTACCCTTCCTTCCAGCGTCTTCCCTCTTTCTCTCGCCATCTGTCCAGCCAGGAGCCCCTCTTTCTCGCCATCCTTCTCTCCAGCAGCTTCTCTCTCTCTCCAGCCCTTTTCCATGTCCCCTCTTTCTCTCCCCCATCTTTCCACTCATCTCTCTCCCTGTATCCCTCTTCCATCCAGTGTCTTCACTCTATCATCTCCTTTCCGCTCTCTCCATTCAGCACCTCCTACCTCCCACTCCCCCTTCTACCCAGTATCCATTTCCTGGCCACTGCTGGTTCTCCTGTTGGGAAGCAGCGGCCGCGATAAAAAAAACATAACAAAAAAAGCAAGCGTGAGGCCACAGCAGCCTTCAGGCATGCTCTGCTGGTCCTCTGCCCCCCATTGACATCAACTTCCTGCTCCGGGGCAGAGAGAGGAGAGAGGACCGGCAGAGCCGACAGCGCATGCCTGAAGGCTGCTGCAGCCCTGCGCTTGCTTTTCTTGTTAGTTTTGTCTTTTTTTGTCACGGTCGCTGCTGCCCAAGAGCAGAAGCAGCAGTGGCCAGGAAATGGATACCGGGAGGAAGGTGGAGCGGGAGGCAGGAGTTGTTTTGCCACTACTGCTACTCATTGATAGAAGCAGCAGCGGTGCTGGCAGTGGGGGAAAAAAAAGCAATCACCTGACCAGGTGTCTCAGCAAGAGACCTTCCCACTTTTGCGGGACTGTGGGAGTCTCCCGCTGAATGCGGGAGACTGGGCAGGTCTGGCCACCAGTGTCTGGTTTGAGAGGCCTCTTTCTCCCACTTCTGCCTGCATGCTTGAAACTGCTCTCCCGATGTACAAAGGATCTGGCAGACAGAGGACTTGGAGCAGGTGGAGAACTCAGGAGGCAGCACACATTTAAATAATACAATTAATGATGTCAGCCATGTGTCTGGTTTGAGAGGCTGCTTTCTCCCTCTTCTGCCTGTACACTGGAAACTGATCTCCCAATTTACAAAGGAGCTGGCAGACAGAGGACTTGGAGCAAGGTGGAGAATTCAGGCGGCAGCATACATTTAAATAGTACAGTTAATGATGTCATCCACCAGTGTCTGGTTTGACAAGCCGCTGTCTGCCTCTTCTGCCTGCACACTGGAAAGTGCTCTCCCGATGTATAAAGGAGTTGGCAAACAGAGAACTTGGAGCAATGTGGAGAATTCAGGAGGCAGCATACATTTAAATAATACAGGGGTCCTTTTAGTAAGATGCGCTGAAAAATGACCTACGGTACTGTAGACGCGTGTTTTGGATGTGCGCAGAATTATTTTTTAGCACACCAACAAAAAAATGCTTGTTTTTTTTTATTTTTGCCGAAAATTGCCGCACGTCCATTTTGGGTCTGAGACCTTACCACAAGCGATAAGGTCTCATGCAGTAACTGGGCGGTAATGGTCTACGCGCGTAGCAGCTGCTGCACGTCAGAAAATAAAAAAATATTTTTCAGATGCGCATAGCGGACACACACCAAAATTGAAATTACCGCAAGGGCTACATGGTAACGGGTGGTGTAAAAAAATGTTTTGCTAACATAGGGTTAATCATTCTTACAATTTCTACAATAAATGTAGACTCTCTGAAATGTAGATTCTCAGGCCTTGTACATTACAAGTAGTAGAATGGAATGTACCTAGATATGCTTGGGAGCCAGACAAGCTAACTCCCAGTAGCCTAGAAATGTAACATGTTAAATGTGAGTGTGTTGAAAGACACGCTAGCACTAAGATTCCTTTGTGTCCCTGCAGGAAGAACAACCTTATAAGAGCAGGGGGGAGGAATCTAGAGTCAGACAACCTTCTGACTGCAGTTGGATCGGTCTCCTTGCAAGTAAATAAAAATGCTTAAGCCTGACTTGGTCTGATGGTATTCGTGAGTATGTTAATTAAAATTCTTTTAACAATTGGTCCTTCGAAGAGCCGGAACCAATATCTCTTTCCTTGTGTCAGGCTAGGAGCTGTGTGCACTTGGATTCTGAATAAATCATTTTAGTCAAAGTCCCCCAAGCTAAATATTGCCTGTCAACAGGGGCCAGGTCTTCTGACACTTAAGGAGTGACAGGTTTTCTTTTTTATGTATCACGAATCTCAATTGGACCAACTTAGGTACTGTGGTGTCTTGTTTGTCTCTTAAATTAGTGTGTCTTTTAAATTAGTAATTGAGATTTGGAGTGAGGACTCTTGCTATAGTTTAAGAGAAGCCCACGGTCTGGGACCCACTCGCATAGGAGTGCGGGCTCTCTTTGTCTGGGACTACTAAAGAAGTTCAAAGTCTGGGACCCACTCCTGAGGAGTACGGACTCTTTTGTGCTGTCTCAGACTGCTATAGAGTGAAAAAGAAGTCCGGGGTCTGGGACCCACTCAGAGTTCATAGTCAGTGTGAGAAGACTACAGATAATAAAAAAACTCCGTGCGCACGTTAAGCAGAGAGAGTTGGTAGGAATTTGGGATTCCTGAACCGACAATTTCATAGCTATAAGAAATTTATGTTGTAAGTGCAGGGCATAAGGAATATCTGTTTATTTTCAGTTTTATTAAAACTGTAACACTCATAATACTTTACACATATTTACACTGCAAAAAGGAAGCCTCAACAAACTGGACAAAGGACTCGTAATCAGAGAGTTCTGAGCACAGTTTGTAAAGAGGAGACAGGAATTTAAAACAAAATCTTCAATCTTCCCTTAAAACAAAATCTTCAATCTTCCCTCTCCACAAGGGAACAGACTATAGAACCAAAACAAACAAACACTAAATTATGTAAAGCTGCATTGTTTAGAGCTATTCTTCAGGAAGAAGTCAGGCAGAACCCAAAACAGAGCTAGTATCTTGTAGCAACCATTAGTAGTCTCACAAAACCTAACATCCGTTACTCTGATAGTTGTAAAATAATTAATCTGAACAAACAAAAGAAAGAAGGAAAGATAGAATGAAAATTTTTCCTAGCTGCAAAGAACAAGTCCCCACCCATAGTCAAGGGGGGGGGGGGGTAAGGGAAAAAGTCTCCTATGACTGTGGTTTTCATCTGATTTTCAACTGCTGCTGTGTTGCTAATGATTTAGCTAACATGCTGGGAGTCCTAGGACCGAAGAGCTTACCACACTTTTTTGAGCTTTTTGAAGACAGCTTCAGCCTGTGAATTCCACATGATGATATCAGAAGCTACCAAGGTAGTGTCATATATGAACTCTGTAAGAGGAGCTGAGAGCTCCGCTAACCCGCAATCCAGACACACAAGAAAAACTCATTATTTTACAAAGTTCTTTAACAAACAGATCCAAGAATCCCAAACAATGAAATTCTGTAGACTCATGTACATGAAATACACAGACAGTTCCTAATATGGCCACACACAGATAATTGGAGACACATGACATAGGTATACCAAAGGAAAAAAACAAAGAATATACAATAAAAAATAGTACCATTTAAATTTGCCATTGAGATTCGGTGTCTCTGCAGTAGATAAGAATCTCGGTGATACATTGAACTAATTTAAAAGAATATATTTCTCAAGATTCCACCAGCCTAGCCATGTCATTTCAGTACACTTATGCCAGTGATTCTATCAGCTGTGAAGAATTCCTTTCTCTGAGCTATCAATTATCTCCCCAGTCCGGCTACAGGAAGAGCTGACTTTTCTTTGATTATTTTATTGGGGCAATCACAGGCTTCTCAGGGCAATTATAAACTCTTCCTACCTGCAGTACTTCATCTTCAACATCCGCTTTCTATCTCATCTTTCCTATTTCCTCATTCCCGTGCCTAGTCCCTTCTTCCTGCACACATAACAACATCCTGGTTCCCTTCTAATTTGTAAACTATTCCCCAAAGGGGAGGGGAGGCAGGGAGAAATGTACCAGCAGTGAGTGGTTAAAGTAAATTACAGTCCTGCTTTTTAAAACCGGATGGAAATATTCCCTGCCTTCTCAAGATTAATGATCTCATAACTTCCTATCTGTCAAATGCAAACTTCTTTTCCCATTTATTTAAATACATAGTAAAATTTCAAGGTAAGTAATTTGAAGAGGCTGCGCGAGGCAGGTTAACATTTGAAATCAGGAAAAGCTTTCCCCTGAAACAGAATAGATCATGTTTTGTCAACCAAACTGCACGATAAAACATTACATTGAAAAGAGTCAGTAAATACTTCATTTTTTTTCTTTGCACCTTAATACACGTGGTATCTATCTGGATTACGTTTATGCATAAACTTAGAGTCTCCGTAAAGAGTCCCTTGCTTCTGAGATCTCGTTAAACAACACAGACAAACACAGCAACACATAAATTTTCCCATGGTTATTAAACTGTCAGTCCAGGAATTCCAAATTCCTACCAACTTTCTATTTTAAACGTGCCGCACAGAGGTTTTTTTTTTTTCTTGAAGTCTGTGCTTGCTCTAGTTCCATTTTCCCCGCTTCCTTTTGTAACTATTTTCATATGCTTCAAGGTTTTTAAGCAAGTCATCACAAGAATTCATTGTTAACTTTCCATCAAATTTAAATCTCTTTTCCAATTGTGTCAAATATTTGACATTTTCTGGATGTAGCTTATGCAGAATTTTATCATCACCGGTTAATGCTGTGCCATAATCATGACGGCCATCTGAACAACAAGACAAACAATTAAAATAATGCTAATCTACAACACAACTTACCCATCTGTACGAACAATCAACTAAAACAAAACAAACACAAATTACACCAGTGAGTTCCCGGAACTCATAGTAACATAGTAGATGACGGCAGAAAAAGACCTGCATGGTCCACCCAGTCTGCCCAACAAGATAAACTCACATGTGCCATTTTTTCTGTATACCTTACCTTGATTTGTACCTGTCTTTTTCAGGGCACAGACCGTATAAGTCTGCCCAGCACTATCCCCGCCTCCCAACCACCAGCCCCGCCTCCCACCACCGGCTAAGCTTCTGGGGATCCCTTCCTTCTGAGCAAGATTCCTTTATGTTTATCCCACGCATGTTTGAATTCAGTTACCGTTTTCCTCTCCACCACCTCCCGCGGGAGGGCATTCCAAGCATCCGCTACTCTCTCCGTGAAAAAATACTTCCTGACATTTTTCTTGAGTCTGCCCCCCCCTTCAATCTCATTTCATGTCCTCTCGTTCTACCACCTTCCCATCTCCGGAAAAGGTTCGTTTGCAGATTAATACCCTTCAAATATTTGAACATCTGTATCATATCACCCCTGTTTCTCCTTTCCTCCAGGGTATACATGTTCAGGTCAACAAGTCTCTCCTCATACGTCTTGTAACGCAAATCCCATACCATTCTCGTAGCTTTTCTTTGCACCGCTTCAATTCTTTTTACATCCTTAACAAGATACGGCTTCCAAAACTGAACACAATACTCCAGGTGGGGCCTCACCAACGACTTATACAGGGGCATCAACACCCCCTTTCTTCTGCTGGTCACACCTCTCTCTATACAGCCTAACAACCTCCTAGCTATGGCCACCGCCTTGTCACACTGTTTCGTCGCCTTCAAATCCTTAGATACTATCACCCCAAGAACCCTCTCCCCGTCCGTACCTATCAGACTCTCCCCGCCTAACACATATGTCTCCCGTGGATTTCTACTCCCTAAGTGCATCACTTTGCATTTCTTCGCATTGAATTTTAATTGCCAAACCTTAGACCATTCTTCTAGCTTCCGTAGGTCCTTTTTCATGTTTTCCACTCCCTCCGGGGTGTCCACTCTGTTACAGATCTTAGTATCATCCGCAAATAGGCAAACATTACCTTCTAACCCTTCAGCAATGTCAATCACAAATATATTGAACAGAATCGGCCCCAGCACCGATCCTTGAGGCACTCCACTACTCACCTTTCCCTCCCCCGAGCGAATTCCATTCACCACCACCCTCTGGCGTCTGTCCGTCAACCAGTTCCTAATCCAGTTCACCACTTCGGGTCCTATCTTCAGCCCATCCAGTTTATTTTTAGAGCCTCCTGTGGGGAACCATGTCAACATAGATTCGTCAACTTCACTCGCGATACCGTAAAAGGAATTGTTGAACAAAGTGATGCCACTTCAATGATAGCATGGAAAAATCGACGGCCAATGGATATGCTACTGGCGGGGAAAAGGCAGATGTTTGAAGAGTTCTGTTGTACATACATTCCGAACAATACAGCCCCCGATGGAAACATCACCAAGGCACTGACTGGACTACACAGCCTTGTCAAGGGAACTGGTAGAGAATTCAGGCTTTGATGGCCCATTTACCAAATGGATGGAAGATTGGTTTGGAAACTGGAGTGGCCTGATTTCTTCATTGACTTCTGTTGCTGTGGCCGCACACGGCCTATTCCAAAGACTTATTGATGTGACCCTGATAAAGACTGTGTAGCCTCCATTGGTATATAACAATCTCAAGACTACATGAATTTCCAGGACTGAAAGATGGAGTCTTGGAGAGGAATCTATGTTAGAGACTTGAGTAAAATATGTAATAATGATAAACAGGAGGGAAATATAAAAAAAATGTTTTGCTAACATAGGGTTAATCATTCTTACAATTTCTACAATAAATGTAGACTCTCTGAAATGTAGATTCTCAGGCCTTGTACATTACAAGTAGTAGAATGGAATGTACCTAGATATGCTTGGGAGCCAGACTCCCAGTAGCCTAGAAATGTAACATGTTAAATGTGAGTGTGTTGAAAGACACGCTAGCACTAAGATTCCTTTGTGTCCCTGCACGAAGAACAACCTTATAAGAGCAGGGGGGAGGAATCTAGAGTCAGACAACCTTCTGACTGCAGTTGGATCGGTCTCCTTGCAAGTAAATAAAAATGCTTAAGCCTGACTTGGTCTGATGGTATTCGTGAGTATGTTAATTAAAATTCTTTTAACAGGTGGTAATTTGGCGTTTGTTGGGTGTGGGTAGGCATCTACGTAGCTTAGTAAAAGGGCCCCACAGTTTGTCATCTGCCAAGTCTGGTTTGAGGCTGCTGACCTATGCCCTATCCCATCAAGTTGAATTGTGGTACCCCACCCGGCTAATGGTGATGGTGGAGAGAGAGACATCTTCTGTTAAGGCGATCAAGAATTTTTTGAAACCCCACAATAAGAGTGGCTTCAAAGCAGACCCCAGACAGAGGAACTCTCAGGATATGCACCACAGTAGCATAGGTTGGTCACAGGTGTTTGCAGAGACAGACCGGGTGGCAGCATACCTGCCAAGTCTCCTGCTTTGGTGGGCCATCTCCCACACTCTTGCGGAAGCGGAAAAGTCTCCCGCTGAGATAAGGAATCACTTTTTCTCACCACCGCTGCTGCTTCTCCCAATGCCAACAGAAAACGATTCCACAATATCACTGTCTCTGGTAACATTCAATAGCTAGTACACAAACCAGGCCTAAAGACCACCCATTTATAAAAAATGTGTTTGTCAGAGCTCCCACAAGTATAATTTGATATATAAATTTTTGTATGTATATAGAGTACCCTCAGATATTTCCCACAATTTATGCAGACAATAAAGCTGCTATATAGTGGTATAGCACTTCTTTCATCGGGTTATTCTAAGCATTTTTTGGGGAGCAACATTGTGCTCATTTTTAATTTGCTTCCCTTCACCACAGTGCTATTAAAATCACTTAAAAAATGTATAAATACTTGGTGAAAAAGCTGTGCACTTATCTTGCCTCGCTGAAAAACATTCATCTCACACCTTCCCCTGGAACCACCCGACTCCACGGGTTTCAATTGCTTTCATCAGGGAGGAGGGTTAAGGCTAAGGAGTTCCCTTCTCCTCAGCAAGAGGAGCAAGACCTAACTCCTGTTAAATCAAAGTGGTTTATCAAGGCATCTGCACCCACCTAGTGGCCGGAAATGTTCACAAAATGACCTCAGAATTACAACAAACCTTATGCAAAAGGATTGTTCACATAACCCTTGCCACCTCGTCAGTCTCTACAACCTGAGGTAACTCAGATTATGGTGTTCCATTCCACATTTTCGTTTAGTCCCTGGGGATTCACTGTTTTTAAGGTAAAAATCCACCACTGTTCGCGGCGAGCCAATTTTGTGGCCCGATCCATCCCTTGTGGAGAATTTGGGACATGATCAATGATAAACCAATGTAAGTCTGCAAACGTATGATTGAATTGTTCACAGTGGGTAACCATAGGAGCAGTCGCAGTTTTTGAGGTTAATCTGCTTTTATGATCTGTCAACCTCACCTTCATGTGTCTAATAGTTCGCCCCACATAATATAAATGGCAGGGACATTCAATAATATAGATCACAAAAGTTGTTTTGCCTGTAGTCCTATGTCTCAATTTAAACGTCTGTAGGGATTTTTGATGAGTCCATTGTGTCATAATAAAAGTCTGACTACAAAATTGACAAGTGCCACAGGGTTGATGTAATCCATCTTCTCTATTTTGACCTTCATATGTCTTGGAAGTATGCACTAACCGGTCCCTAAGGTTCTGCCCAATGCAGCAGCAAAACAACAAAAAAAAAAACCAAACGCAGGGCTGCAGCAGCCTTCAGGCATGCGCTGTCAGTTCTACCAGTTCTCTGCCCCAGGAACTCAAAGTTGACGTCAGCGGGGGAACAGGAGCAGCAGAACTGACAGCGCATGCCTGAAGGCTGCTGCAGCCCCGTGTTTGCTTTTTGTTGTTGTTGTTGTGGCGGCTGCAGAGGGAGACAGGAAGAAATCAAAGTTAAAGCCAATAGGCTAGTCTCTGTTTCTCCTTCAAAACAAAGCAAGCAAACCTATGAGCTGCTGCATCCATGTTGTCATTCTTTATTGTTAGTAGCATTTTTAAAAATTTAATCTCACTTATATTTTCAACATGCTGGGTTATGCAGAATACAAATGTACACAGAGGAAGTATAATAAGGGACTAACTTTTCATAGATAGAGTAGTAATTTGTTAGAAATTGTAATCAGTGTGTCATTTGGAGGGGCTGGTTATAGGGACACCCTAGCACTGTTGTGCGGAGATATTTTTTTTCTCAAGGTAAAGGGCCTCTAAAACAGACATCATGTTATGAGAATCAGATGTTCAACATTCAGAGTTTCTAGTTATGTATTTATTTATTTACTTATTTATATTATTTATATCCCACATTAAACATTAATTGGGTTGAAACCTAGGAGTATTTAAAATCTTTTTTTTCCCCTATGCCTACATCAAAAAAAAAAAAAAAGACGACAAGACAGGGGCGTATCTGCGTGGGGCCTCAGGGGCCTGGGCCCCCGCAGATTTTGCCCTGGACCCCCCTACCGCCATCAACCCTCCCCCACTGCCGTTGCTTACTTTTGCTGGCGGGGGACCCCAACCCCCGCCAGCCGAGGTCCGCTTCCACCTGCCGCTGCCTTAAAAACTACTTCTTCAGCCGGCGGGGGACCCCAAACCCCCGCCAGCCGCCCCGAGGTGTTTAAAATTCATCTTCGGCCTCCGTGGCCATGCTGCTGTTGATAGGAGCTGTTGAATCCACTTTGGAGTCTGACGTCGCAGCACGTACAACGACGTCAGACTCTGAAGTGGATTCAACAGCTCCTATCAACAGCAGCATGGCCACGGAGGCCGAAGATGAATTTTAAACACCTCGGGGCGGCTGGCGGGGGTTTGGGGTCCCCCGCCGGCTGAAGAAGTAGTTTTTAAGGCAGCGGCAGGTGGAAGCGGACCTCGGCTGGCGGGGGTTGGGGTCCCCCACCAGCAAAAGTAAGCAACGGCAGCGGGGGAGGGTTGGCGGCGGGAGGGGGGTGGAGAGAGTCATTGGTGGCGGTGGGGGCTCTGACAATGGCGGGGGGGGGGTCGGTGGCGGCATGGGGGGGGGGCTAAAATGTGCCCCCTCCCTCTGGCTCTGGCCCCCCCTACCGCCGGAGTCCAGATATGCCCCTGCGACAAGAGGCAGAGTGGGCAGAGTCAAGGCAGAGTGGCCCTGGCTGAGGCATGTACTAAAATCTCCCTCTCAAAAATCAGGACCCCTTGGTAGCTTTGCAGCAGTTGTGTTTTACCAGGATCAGTACAAAAGTTGAACCCACAGCTCAAGCCATGTGCATAGCAAGTAGGCCTGAGGGGGAACATCATCTCACAACCTTCCCAGGCTCAGTTTATTTCCTCTAGTGATGATGATTCCTCCAGAGAGGCGGAGGAAAGGAGGATGAAAACAGATAGTACTAACCGAGAGGCTAGTGGCTACTCAGGCCTTGGAGGACAAGTAATGGTGCATGATACTGGGGACATTCATTAAATACGGTATTGGACACAGCGGCCTATATGAGAGGGCTGCTCTTACAAAATGGGGCTAGTTTACAAAAAGAGAGAGAGCAGCAGAAAGCATTTTTGCTTACTACAATATCTGAGTTGTAAATCAAACATTAACAGACTAGAGACCCGAAAGTATATGCATTACTAAAAGAAGCTAAACGTAAATTTGATTTGTTGGAAATGCAATGCTTTGAGTTTCTTTTGGCTTGCACTAAACAGTCATACATGGAGTATGGCAATAAGCCAAGCAAAGTTTTTTAGCCTGGCTATTGAAAAAGCAGAGAGACTCCAGGTGGGTGTGCCAGTTGACAAATCCAGGGGTACACTGCATATAACAAACAAAGAAATTGCAGCAGAGTTCAAGTGATATTATGAGTAAGTGTATAAATCTGAAAGTGAAACCACCCAATCTATGATAGATGCTTATTTAGACAGGATGTCCTTGCCAACTATCTCAGAGCAGGATCAATTATGGCTTAAAAGGAATATTGATTCTCAGGAGGTCCTGGAGGTGATAAAGGATCTAAAAACAGGGAAGGCCCTGGGGGAGGATGGATTTCAAGCAGAATTTTATAACAGCATAGTGGACAAGTTGCCCCCTTTTTAGCTCGTTTGTGTAATGGCCTCCTTCAAGGTGACAGGATCTTTATACCTGCTAGTATGTATAGAGCACAGGTAGTGTTCTCTCCAAACCAGGGAAGGATCAATCGCTCTTTGCTAGTTACAGGCTGATTGCATTACTAAACACTAACATGAACATTTTTGCTAAGGTATTAGTGAAAAAGGCTAGAAATTTTGCTTCTCAAAATAGTACATTGGGAACAAACCAGGTTTGTGAAGGGAAGCATATTGGGAGACAATATAAGGAGAATGATCTCATAGCTCAAATCCACAGGGAAAAAATAAAAGCAATGTTTGTTGCTATTGATGCTGAAAAAGCATTCGATAGGATGGAATGGGATTTTTTATTAATGTTATGGAAAAAACGGGCAGGGGGGGGGGGGGAAGTATAATCAGATTCTGGTTAAAACGAGCAACTTTCAGAACCCTTTTCACAAGGCAGAGAAGTAAGGCACTGGCCATTGAACCTCTAGCGCAAAGTATACGGCAGAATAGCCTTACTGAGCTGATCATAGCTGGGAAAATAGAGAATAATGCGCTTTTATATGCAGACAATACCCTACTGTTTATTAGAAATCCTAGAGTATCCCTAACTCCAAAGATGGCAGAATTGGATTTATTTGCTAAGCATTCTGGCTATAAAATTAATAAGGACAAGACAGAGGCTCTTCTTTTTAACACTACAGAAGAGGATTTATATAACTTTCCTTTTTGGGTTCAGATATTTTGGAATTACAATATCTGACACAATACAGGACTTATACAAGTTAAATTATATACCATTGGAGATGGCTATTTGCACAGCATTAGACAGGTGTAAAGATTTGTTGCTTACTTGGGTAAGGAGGATTGAGTTTTGTTTTGTTTTTTTTTAAATCGGCTTCCTATTTCCATACCCAGGAGGGTGTTTAGGAAATGTGATAAGATGTTACGGAACTGTATATGAGGCGATAGACATGCTAAAATAAGGGGCCCGTTTACTAAGCCACGGTTGGCTCTGAGGGGGTCTTTTACTAAGGCACGCTGGTGTTTTTAGCGCGCGTTAAAAATAGGCGCGCATTAAATGCTAAAGACACCAATGCATTCCCATGGGCATCTTTAGCGTTTAGCATGTGCCTATTTTTAATGCGCACTAAAAACACCAGTGTGCCTAAGTAAAAGATCCCCTATGCGCGTGTACCAACATGAAACTACTGCCAGGCCAGCTTGTTCTCCTGGTGGTAATTTCAGATTTGGTGCATGCCCATAATGCGTGGATGAATTTGTTTATTTCCTCCTACATGCCTCATTTGCGGCGGTAATCAGCATATGGCGTGCCAATTGGTCACCACGCGTGTAGCGCATGAGCCTTTACTGCTAGATCAATGAATGGCGTTAAGGGCTCAGGTCGGTATTGGGTATGCGCTAGTTTCATTTTTACGTTTGGGAAGCTTGCCAGGTGCCCTTGGCCTGGATTGGCCGCTGTCGGGGACAGGATGCTGGGCTCGATGGATCCTTGGTCTTTTCCCAGTGTGGCATTACTTATGTACTTATGTACCACAGGCCCTTTTCCTGTCCCATTAAAAAAACACATTTTTTGTGACTACTGCAATCTGCTTCTTGCTGGCCTCCCACTTAGTCACCTCTCCCCTCTCCAGTCGGTTCAAAACTCTGCTGCCCGTCTCATCTTCCGCCAGGGTCGCTTTACTCATACTACCCCTCTCCTCAAGACCCTTCACTGGCTCCCTATCCGTTTTCGCATCCTGTTCAAACTTCTTCTACTAACCTATAAATGTACTCACTCTGCTGCTCCCCAGTATCTCTCCACACTCGTCCTTCCCTACACCCCTTCCCGTGCACTCCGCTCCATGGATAAATCCTTCTTATCTGTTCCCTTCTCCACTACTGCCAACTCCAGACTTCGCGCCTTCTGTCTCGCTGCACCCTACGCCTGGAATAAACTTCCTGAGCCCCTACGTCTTGCCCCATCCTTGGCCACCTTTAAATCTAGACTGAAAGCCCACCTCTTTAACATTGCTTTTGACTCGTAACCACTTGTAATCACTTGCCTCCACCTACCCTCCTCTCTTCCTTCCCGTTCACATTAATTGATTTGATTTGCTTACTTTATTTATTTTTTTGTCTATTAGATTGTAAGCTCTTTGAGCAGGGACTATCTTTCTTCTATGTTTGTGCAGCGCTGCGTATGCCTTGTAGCACTATAGAAATGCTAAATAGTAGTAGTAGTAGTAGTAAATGCTATAAAAACTGGCCCAGCGCGAGCCCAATACACGTGCCTACACCACCACAGGCCACTTAACTGCGGCTTAGTAAAATGACCCCACAATCATCATGAGGGCTTGTAAACTAGTTGTTTAAAAGGTTGTAATCATGAATATTTACATTATATACATATGTATAACCACCTCATGAATAATAATTGGCAGATGATGGAAAAAAAGATTAATTAGTCTTTAAAAAACAGGAACAACTGAAAATACAGAGATGCAAACCAAAGGATAAAAATGGAACTAAAAGCATAAATATATATCTAAATATAAAAAAATAATAAAATAAAAATAAAATCAATAAAAATTGTCACCATCCTTAAAAATACAAAATTTTTTTTAATGCATAAAAAAAAAAAAAAATCTAAATTTAGAAAAAGTGTTCTCAATGTACTGTAGTAACAAAAAAAAAAAAAAAAAAAAAACCAAAATAGGACTGTTATCAAAGGTAAATCAGAGGAACGAATGAAGATCAATGTCAGTATTAAGACCATGAGGAATAACTGTGAAAACAATCAATAAATTTCTGTTCTTCCTTCGGGAGCAGGGTATCAACATTACCTCCTCTCCAAACACATTGCATAGTCCTAATTACAAAATACCTAAGATCACTAATTGAGCATCGATCATTATTCCAATGTTTAACCAATGGTGCTGAGAGTACATCCCTACTTAAGCAGCTACGATGCTTTATTATTCTTGTCTTGATCATTCTTGTGGCCTTGCCCACATATAACAGTGGACAAGGGCACTGAATGATATAAATAACTTGTGATGTATTGCAGTTTTAGCTGTGTCTTAAGTGGCAGACTTTTTCAGTGATTGGATGTTTAAAAACATTTATATCATACACTACACCGGCCACATTTCTTATGGCTCAAGGACATCAACTGCAAATCTGTAGTGGGTTCTGGTACTGGAACAAGAAATTTGTTGAGGTTATGCTCTGTAGCATATGCTGTTACCACACCTTTATCCTGGAAACAAGAATGGCCTTCAAGAATATGCCAATGTTTGTGGATGATTTTCTGTATGTAGTCTGACAAATATGAAAATTTCAATGTACAAACTATATCTGGAGTTCTTTTCTCCTTCCATAACATTAACAAATCATCTTGTCTTGCGATGACTGTTCTATTGTAGCCTGAACCAACACACTCGTGGGGATAACCTCTATTATAGAACCGATCTGCCATTAGTGCTGCCTGATTTTCAAAATCCTTGTAATTAGAACAAAGTTTTTTAAGCCTTAAAAATTGACAGTATGGTAAATTCTGGTTTAAAACCTGATGGTGAAAACTGGGAAAATGTAGAAAGCATTACAATCAGTTTCTTTTGTATGTATGGAAGTATGAAAATGATAATTATCTTTCATAATCATGTTGTCTAAAAAAAATAATTGTGTGTGTGATATTGCATTGTAAATATGAGGCTACTATATCAAGGATATTAATCAAACGTGCTGAGTCTTGTGACAAGGCAAGCCCCAGAGATTCCCCAGTGAAGCAGTTGAGCCCAGAACTACGGGTCCTAGAAGTCCCTTCAAGGATGAGTGAGGAAAGTAGTCCTAAAAAGATGGAATGGATTCCCAGTCCCAGCAGGGGGAGCAATGGCTCGAGGCAGGGTGAGCCTGTTACTCCCTTCCCCACTAGAGGGAAGGATGAAGCTCAGTTTCCCTGGCTTCACCATCAGTATATAAT
The DNA here is from genome assembly GCF_901765095.1 of Microcaecilia unicolor. Taxonomy (NCBI): domain Eukaryota; kingdom Metazoa; phylum Chordata; class Amphibia; order Gymnophiona; family Siphonopidae; genus Microcaecilia; species Microcaecilia unicolor. Next base: position 319,684,543 of record NC_044034.1, on the reverse strand, counting down.
TCCCCCCAGCTGTGAGATGGGGAGAACAGATTTCCTGGAGGTTTTCAGTCACCAGGAGAGAGGGGAGACGAATGGAGAGAGAGAGATTCCACGGAGTATGTGGAGGAAGGAAGGAAGTAGCCTGTCACTAGAGTTGCCTAAGGGAGAGGAGCCAGCTACCATGGAGTGGGAGAATTTAAAGGTTGCCCTCCCCAGCACTTGAAGGCAGTGGAGGAGGCCACACTGGGCGTGCTGCTGAGAGGTGGGAGAAACTGCCAACCCTGCTCCTTACAGGGTTTCCTCTGTGCTGTGAAAAGGCAGGTGATTTGCAGTACTGGTTGATGTGCAAAGATTGTCCAAGAAGATTTGTTCTGAGCTGTTGTGCTATATTGGAAGTGTGCTGAACTCTTACTAAACCCTTCTGAAGGAGGGGGAAGGGAAAGCTAATGCCCTAATAGAAGACCTGAGGTCTTGAGGAGCTGAGCGTTTGCGGAGGGATTTTGGGAGCTGGACTCTACCTTTTTTTCTTTTTAAGATTATCTTATGAGGACTGTACCTTTTTCTTTTGAAGACTGTTGGGGGCAGCTTTACAGAGACTAGAGACAGGGTTAAGCTTGAGGCAGCCTGGGCAGAGAAATCATATTTGTTAATTCTGTTTAACTTTTCAGTCCTGCAAGTGATGGAATGCCATCTGGGTTTAATTTGCTCAGAAGTCTAGCTTTTGCTAGACTAGAGGTTAGAAAGGTCAGTGAGAAATGAAACTTTCTTTGTCCCTTTTTGAGTGATGGATTGTTAAGGCTAGGTATTATTTACCACCTCTGGATGCCATTCAATCTCGAGGGGATCAGCAAGCAAGGCATACTGGACAGTTTTGCAGGCAGTTTAAAGGATTAGGCTAATGCTGGTTAGAAGAAGATAGTTTAGATATAGATAATTCTAGATGATTTAGATTTTGTCTTATAAGGAATTCTGATTTCTGCTTATTTTAGAATATGTTTTATTCTGTTTAATTAATAAGTTCTATTTCTATGTAGAATATCTTTTCAATCCAGTGTCTGACTTTTCAAGTGAGCTTTGTCTGCAGTTTAAGAGGTCATCATCTGGTTTGAATTATCCACAGCTAGGTGAAAGAGGTCATGGAAAGTCAACTCTTTTCTCCTTGATGAATAGCTAAGTGTAGGACTGGTCTCCTGAAAGTAATAACAAACCATGTCTGTGTGCCATTAAGCAAGATTGGCCCCTCAATGAACCCAGTTTAAGCTATGACTGGGAATATGAGAATGTAATAATAAAATACAGGAGATAGGTGCCACATTGTCTAGTTTGAGAGGCCCCAGGTCATAGGTCAGTTTAGGAAATATCTCAAACCTATGTAACTGATATTTTTAAGTAATGTGTAAGTAATAATTAGTTCAAGACAGGGTAATCAATCTATTCTTTACCATCTGGTGAGAAAGGGGGGCTAGAGAGGTGTAGGACTCTATATAACTGGGAGCAGAAGCAGCTTACGTTAGAAGAAGAGAAGGAGCTGAGACGAGAGAGGACAGACAGGAGACGCAGGATCCAGAGAGCTCAGAAGAAGAGAGCTGAGGAGAAGCTAGAGAGACCTAGTGCTGATGTCCTACTTTGTTTGCTGGCAAATAAAGAAGATTTCTCTCTCATTCTGGTGTGTGGTGTTTGACGCCTGAAGTACCACAGATTCTGCTAACAATAGTGGTAATTCCTGCAACAAGCTTTTAATACTCTATTGTGTTTTTGCTAAAGAAGCTGTAACTTGTAATAGTTAGTTGAAATGTTGAAGCTTGCGGTTTGCCTAGAGGATGCAGCTGATAAAAGCCTATAAATGTAAGTGGCAAAGGACACAGGGGACGCAGTGTTACTAAGTCACTCAGCTGCGTCCCTGCTAGCAATAAAGTTTTCTTGATTTGGATCCGTTGCCTCGAGCCTCTTGATTTACTTGCAATTATCCTGTTACAAGACTATATTAAGAGGGCTGTACCTTTTGCTTTGAAGAATATATTATGATTTTTGGTATGAAAGTGCCTTGATAATAAAATACTTTGGCCCTGAGTCCCAGTATCAGCAGCATTCTGTCCTGGAACCCTGGGAGCCCTGCAGGCATGCTGGCTCCACCCAAGAGGAGGAAGCGGACCCCCCCCCCCTTTACAGTCTCTAACATAAGATTTGACTTTCAGCACAAAAAGGAGTTTCAAAAAATGGTCTACAAAAATTGATAAAGGTTCTAAAAGCAAACCTTTCCCAGGCACGATCAGACATCCAGCTGGATTGACTAAGGACTTATGTATCTTTGGTAAAATATAAATAGTTGGTATAATTGGGAATTTAACAGTGAGGAACTCTCTGTCCTTTTTGTTAAAAAAGCTCTCTGTGATCCTAGCTCTAGTAGTTCATCAATTTCATCTTTCAACTGAAAAGTTGGGTCAACATTTAAAGATAAATAATATATTGTATCTTCAAGCTGTATATGAATTTCAGATTATATATATATATATATATATATATATATATATATATATATTGTAAACGGGACTGCTGTGCCAGTAGGGGGAGGAAGGAAGTCTCCTCCCCAGGATTAATCCGAGCCCCACAAATTTCCACCAGCAGATACCTTCAAATATTCTTTTCTTTTTATTTTGTTTCCAAGTTACAAACAAAAGCTTCAGTCCAGCCCTGGGTTAGGGCTGCCCCAGGCAGGGTTGTGCTGCCCCTCACCCAGCAATCCAAAGTCTCTGCCCTTTCCTGAGGGCTGCAATAGTCCCCTTTGAAAATACTTCCTTTTCAAAGTACGTATCACAGGCAGTGCTGGCCTTTCAGCAGGATTGTTCCCTCCTGTCCAAACAGGGTTTCCAGCTCCCACAGTTCTTACACAACAATCGGGAGCAGCTGGGGAACCAGGCTTATAACTCTTCCAGCCCTCTGCCCTTCCCCCACAGCAAACAGTTCTAATCAAAACAGGCTTCTTCCTTACAACAGGTTTTAAATCAAAACTTTTACACACATAGCTTTCCACCTTCAGGTGCTACCTTCCTCAGGGCTCTCCAGCTCCCATTCCATCCTGCTTTCTGCTTCTTGCTCAGCCTCTTTAACCCCCTCCTCCACCCAATCCATCCCCTCCTCCTCCTGCTTCTCACCCCACCCTTCCCTCTTACAGGTGGGAGGCATGATGCATTGATTACGGAGCCAGGGGAACTGGGCTTCTTCCTTCTCCCTCCCTCTTGTGGTCAGAGTTGGTATATACCCATCTTGTCTATCCCTGGGGCTCTCCTTGCTGGGACGGGCAATGCATTCTGGGAGACGTAGTTCAGGATTTTGTTGTTTCATTTTGTACCTCTGGGCTGTAGCCTTGTCACAATATATATATATATATATATATATATATATATATATATATATATCTCTTTTTAAAACCATGATGCTGCCCCCTTTATCAGCAGGCTTAATTACCAAATTTGTATCACTGGCTAATGACGGAATAGCAACATGCTTATGTCAGAATTCTAATTTCTCAATATCATGACGTACGCAGGTTTAAAAAGCTTGTATCGAAGGATTTACTGGTCCTGGTGGTATCCATTTGGAAGGCTTTTTAACAATAGAAAAATCTGAAAATTGAGATGTGAAGGCATGTATAATCTGAAGGCTTAAAAAACTTTGTTCAAATCATAAGGATTTTGAAATTCAGGCAGCGCTAATGGCAGATCGGTTCTATAATAGAGGTTATCCCCAAAAGTGTGTTAGTTCAGGTTACAATAGAGCAGTCACCACAAGATAAGATGATTTATTAATTTTACGGAAGGAGAAAAGTACTCCAGATAGTTTGCACATTAAAATTTTCACATTTGTCAAGCTACATACGGAAAATCATCCACAAACATTGGTATATTCTTGAAGGCCATGCTTGTTTCCAGGATAAAGATATGATAATAACATATGCTAGAGAGCATAACCTCAAGGAGTTTCTTGTTCCATCAACACTACCAGAACCCACTACAGATTTGCAGTTGACCATGTCCTTGGGTCATACACTAGTGCGACGCTGAATAAAAGTTGCTTTTACTGATTCCTGGCTGTGAAGACTTCTTGGTCCACCCCTACTTTTTGGTTTGCTATTTAGATGAAACTCCGACACCACTTAGTAGGAAATTATGATGTGTGCGGAGGACTATTCTGTTGTGATGAAACTTAGTATAAGGTACATACATTACTAAGGCCTGAAGCTCACCGACCCTAAGAGCTGAAGTAAGAGCCACCAAGAAAATGACCTTCCAGGTCAAGTACTTCAGATGGCAGGAATTCACTGGCTCAAAAGGAGCTTCCATCAGCTGGGTGAGAATGACAGTGAGATCCCATGAAACTGGTGGAGGTTTGACAGGCGTCTTTGACAAAAGCAAACCTCTCATGAAGTGAACAACTAGAGGCTGTCCAGAGATGGATTAACCTTCTACATGTTGATAAGCACTAAATGCATTAAGATGAACCCTTAAGAAGTTGGTCTTGAGACCAGACTCTGATAGGTGTAGAAAGTTTTCAAGCAGGGTCTGTGTAGGGCAAGCAAGGAGATCAAGGGCATTGTTCTCACACCAGATGTCAAACCTTCTCCATCTGAAAGAATAGCACCTTAGTGGAATCTTTCCTGGAAGCCAGCAAGACCCGGGAGACACCCTCAAAAAGACCAAAGGAAGTAAATTTTAGGCTCTCAACACCCAAGATTTGAGAGCCCGAGACTGGAGGTTTGGATGAAGAATGGATTCCTCGTTCTGCGTGATGAGGGTCAGAAAACAATCCAATCTCCACTGAACTTCAGAGCATAACTCCAGAAGTAGAGGGAACCATATCTGCCATGGCCAGTATGGAACGATCAGAATCATGGTTCCGTGGTCTTGCTTGAGTTTCAACAAAGTCTTCACCATTACAGGTATGGGAGGATACACATTCAGAAGACCTGTCCCCCAGTTGAGCAGTAAGGCATTTGACGCTAGTCTGTTGTGGGCCTGAAGCCTGGAACAGAACTGAGGGACCTTGTGGTTGAACTGAGTGGCCCACACTTGGAATATCTTGCGGGCTATGCTCATACTGAGAGACCACTCTTGTGGTTGCATTATCCTGCTCAGTCTGTCGGCCAGGGTATTGTTTTTAACTACCAGATAAGTGGCTCGAAGGAACATGCAATGTTGGTGCGCCCAATGCCACATCTGGATGGCCTCCTAGGGCATTCCAGATCACCTGGAGCTCCAGGAGATTGATCTGAAAACATGTCTCCTGGGAGGACCAAACTCCTTGGGTGTGAAGCCCATCTACATGAGCTCCCCATCCCAGGAGAGATGCTTCCATTGTCTGCATTTTTTGTGCCTGAGGAATTTGGAATGGGAGTCATGGAGTCAAATTGGATCGAATGGTCCACCACTGAAGGGAGCTTGCAAGCTCTGGGGACACTTGGATGACATCTTCCAGACTCACCGTGGCTTGAAACCAGGGTCCATTGAGCTGATCTGATGTAGAGGTGTGTCATGAGTGTAACATACACTGTGGAAGCCATGTGGCCCAACAATCATCTACCGAGCTATGACCTGCTGAGAGGAACGAACCTTGGGTACAAGTGCAAGAAGATTGTTCTCGTGTCTGGGAGCAAAGCTCCTATGAACTCCAATCACTGGACAGGGCATAGATGGGAATTGAGGTAGTTTAAAACAAATCCTAGTAGCTCAAGCACCTGAATAGAATGGACTCCTGAGCACTCTCTTCTGAGGTGCTCTTCATCAGCCAGTCATCGAGATACAGGAACACATGGACTCCCAGTCCGCGTAGCGATGCTGCAACTACTGCTAGACATTTGGCGAAGACCCTGGGAGCTGACACGGTACTGAAAGTGATGTGTTCACAGCTGAAATCGGAGATACTTCTGGTGGGCTGGAAGTATCGGGATATAAGTATATGCATCATTTAAATCCAAAGAGCATAGCCAATCGTTTTCCTGAATCACTGGGAGAAGGGTGCCCAGGGAAACCATCCTGAACTTTTCTCGGACTAGGCATTTGTTCAGGGCCGTTAGGTCTAGGATGGAATGCATCCCCCCGTTTTCTTTTGCACAAGGAAATACCTGGAATAGAATCCCTGCCTTTCTTCCCCTGGTGGAACAGGTTCAATCGCATGGGCCTTAAGAAGGGTGGAGAGTTCCCCTGCAGGTACCTGCCTGTGCTGAGAGCTGAACGAATGAGCTCTAAGTGTGCAATTTGGAGGTTTGACATACCAACTGAGGGCATATCTGAGATGGCCTATTTGAAAAACCCACTTGTCGGAGGTTATAACAGGCCACCTTTGGTGAAAAAACTTCAACCTCCCTCTGACCGGCAAGTCGACCAGGACGGACACTTTTACTGTAGCTATGCTCTGCTGGAGCCAGTCAAAAGCTTGTCCCTTGCTTTGCCTGGGGAGCAGTGGGGCCTTAGGCGCAGGCTGTTGAAGTGAACGAGCACGCTGGGGTTGAGCCTGAGTAGGCTGGTGAGCCAAGGGTTGTACCTACGCCTAGGATAGTAATAGGAATTCCTCCTTGGCTTGCCAAAAGTCCTCCTAGCTGAGTAGGCTGATGCAGAAGGCGCCCGGCAGGAGACAGAAGAGATGGTATCAGTGTGTTTTTTTATTTGGTCAGCAACTTCCTCAATCTTCTTTCCAAAAAGGTTATCCCCCCAGCATGGGGCATCCACCAGCCTCTGCTGAACAGAATGTTCCAAGTGAGAAACACACAGCCATGAGAGTCTGCGAATTGCTATATTTTGAGCAGAAATTCTGGATGCCACATCAAAAGTGTCGTACGTGCCCCTGGCAAGAACTTTCGACATGCCTTTTGCTGCTTGACCAACTAGCGAATTGACTCAGCCTGCTCTGGAGGGAACATCTCAACCAAGTCAGATAACTTGTGCACCAAGTTTCGCACGTTAACACTCATGAACTGCAGGCATGATTGTATACGGAAGATGAGCATTGAAGCCTGGTACATCTTCCTCCCAAAAGAATCCATGGTTCTAGCTTCTCTACCCAGGGGTGCTGAGGCATAGTCCCTGGAACTCCTGGCTCTTTTGAGAGCGGATTCCACCACCATGGAATTGTGAGGCAACTGAGGCCTATCAAATCCAGGCACACTGTAGATCCAATACTGGGTGTCAATCTTCTTGGGCATGACAGGGACCAACAGAGGGGACTCTCAGTTCCTGATGAGGACTTCCCTGAGTACCTCGTGGAGAGGGGCAGTCACAGCCTCTTTTGGAGGAGATGAGTAGTCCAGGATCTCAAGCATCTTGGCCCTGGGCTCATTCTCCACTTCCAAAGGAAATGGAATGGCCTCAGCCATTTCCTTAACAAATGATGGAAATGAAAGGCTCTCAGGAGACTTTCTCATTTCAGGTGGAGGGGAAGGTTCAGAGGGAATTCCATAGGACTTGTCAGAGGAAAGTACCTTGTATCCTCCTCTGTTCCCATGAGTGCTTCTCTTCGGTGTCAGACAATACCTCCCTGTGGGAGTGTTGAGACCGAACCTGCCTCGACATGGAGAAGCCATGTCCTCGAGAGTGGTGTCGAGAAGTCAGCTCCTGCCTCGACACCAGCGATGCTTCCTCCACTGATGTTGAGGGAATGCTGGCTTGGGTGGCAGTAGACACCGGGGGCACAGGTGGAATCTGTGTTAGAGGCTGCACCACAGGCTGAGGGCCAAGCGGAGCAACAATGGGAGGCAGGGTAGGTGCAAGCACCCCCAGTACTGATGTACACCATTGCATGAGGCCATCCAGCATCTCACAGAGCAAGGCCCATATGCGCTCATCGAGGGCCAACACCGGGAAAAGCTGGGGTGCTGGTTCAGGCACAGATTGCAGAACTGCTGGGGTCGATAAAGGAGTAGGGTCTTGGCTGCTGGGAGACCAACCCATTGGCACCTCCTGACTGGAGGGGGAGCGGTCCTCCTGGCACTGAGGCTTGCCGAATCCTTTGACACCTCAGAGCTCCTGGCACCATGTGTTGAGGGTGACCAATAACTATGCTTCTTGGTCTTCGCCCAAAGCATGTCACCGAGGCTCCTCGGTGCCGACGAGGATGACGATGAATCCACACATCGCCTCGGGGTCGTGTCTGATGATGGATGGTCCTGGGGGCCCTACATAGCAGGCAGCCTCAAGGCAGGTGGAGACCCCTCCCAATGTCTGAAGGTCTGACAGCAGCCATGCTTACCGACACTCCCAATGCCAGTGCGATGCTTTACACAAATGCCGACGTCAAGGAACCAGACATGGCTCCAAAAATCCTCTCTCATTGAGCCTCTCTGGAAACATGGGTCCTCTTCTTCATGCAAAGACAGATTACACAGTTATTGGGGCTATGGTCAGGCCCAAGACACGACAGAAAACAAGAATGGGTATCTTTCCCTGAGATTGTCCGATTGCACCGGGTACAGGCCTAAAAGCGACCTGATGATGGAAAATAAAAGGCAACTTAAAAACGGGCAAAATTACTAAAACTTATAGGAAAAATAAAAGGACAGGGGTTCCGCAACAGGAACACAATAAAGGACGAAAAAATTAATGAAAAATAGCTGAAAGGCACAAAAAAAGCTCTCTAGGACTGAGCAATGTGAGGAAATGGTAAAAAAACAAACCAAAAAAAAAAACCCACTACACCCTCTCCTCACCTTGGTAGAAAAAGAACTGAGGAAACCACGTTCTCTCGGCAGGCGAGAAGGCAATCGTACACGCACAGTGGAGCGTGTCTCACTCTCCACAAAGCTCTTTTTAATCTTTGGTAAATTTCAGACCTGGCGACACAGGTTGGCATCACCCACTTGTGATAATTATAAACCCGCTTGTCCTCGGGAAAAAATTATTTATTTTAAAACCGTATAACCCACTTAGAATGTAAGCAGCTACCATGAAAACATACATAATAAAAAAGTTAAACAAAATATAAATAACAATACAAATGCACTGCTACAAACATCCTGTATCATTTTTCTGCGTACCACCATTAAACACTGAAAAATGCCTGGATAAAAAGCTGTATCTTTAGCAGTTTCTTAAACTGCGAAACATTTGAATATAAATGCAGCTGACCAGATGAAGTGTTCCACATCACGAGCCTGGCTACTGAACGTCACGTAGTTCCGGGAACGTCAGCCGCAGCACTGACCAACCGCACAAGGCCCCGCCCCTGCTGCCCTCGCCGCAACGCCACGCCCCCCCAGGTCGCCACCACCAGGCGTGCAGGCTCGGCCCTTCTCTCTCTGTTAGCTCTGGTCTCGCCCTCATTTCCTCTTTCCACAATGAAGGCGGGACCAGAGCTAACACAGAGAGAAGGACCAAGGCTGCATGTCTTTGAACGCTGCTTTCCCGTGCAGATGATTTTTAAAACTTGGAGCGAGTGCGGCTGGAACTGGGAGGGAGGGGGACCCTGAAAAACTCAGAGGGAGGAAGAGAGGGGCAACCCTGCAACCCGGAGGGAAGGAGGGGGGGCGACCCTGCAACTCGGAGGGAGGAAGGGGGGCGACCCTGCAACTCGGAGGGGGGGCGACCCTGCAACTCGGAGGGAGAGAGAGAGGGAGGGAGGGGGACTACCCTGGAACTCAGAGGGAAGGGAGGGGGACCCTGGAACTCGGAAGGAGGGAGGGGACGACCCTGGAACTCGGAGGGAGGGGGGACCATGGCACACACTCTCATTCTCACACACACACACTCGCACCCAGTCTCACTCTCTCTCGCTGTCACACACTCTCTCTCTCTCTCTCTCAACAGTCAGTCTCACACACACTCTTTCAAACATACACACTCCGAGGACAACCTTGCTAGCACGAGTTTCATTTGTGTCAGAAACTGGCCTGTTTTACTAGTAAATACATAAATAAGTACATAAGTACATAAGTAATGCCATACTGGGAAAGACCAAAGGTCCATCTAGCCCAGCATCCTGTCACCGACAGTGGCCAATCCAGGTCAAGGGCACCTGGCACGCTCCCCAAACGTAAAAACATTCCAGACAAGTTATACCTAAAAATGCGGAATTTTTACAAGTCCATTTAATAGCGGTCTATGGACTTGTCCTTTAGGAATCTATCTAACCATACTCCTAATAATAATTTGAACTCAGCATTAGCTTCAATCAATATAACAAGCGTAAATGATTAAAAGATGCTTGAATCACATTCACAATTTGTGTATGCTTTGTAAGCTGAGCATCCAAAATTATCTCCAACAATTTTATCTCCTTTTTCACAGGGATATCCACTTCTCCCACCCTTATAGTTTGAGGGCACCTATCCTTAGTTTGAGGGCACCTATCCTCTATCACTCTCACCACAATCATAATTTCTGTTTTTTCCACATTCAGTGCAAGTTTATTCAGAGCCATCCATTCACCTATTTCCCTCATGTATTCTGTTATTTGATTAGAAAGTTCAAATCCCCCAAGATGTCACTGGGGAGAAAAAAAACAACTGATGATCATCTGCATATAGTCGGTAGTCCACTGCCAAAGACTCAAACATCTTATATAGAGAAACCATATAATTATTAAATAAGAGTGCACACAAGGCAGACCCTTGTGGAACCCCTCTCTGTATCAGGATAGTGTGACGTTTGTGAGCCCTTGGCCCAGAAGTGGCCATGTGAGAATCACCCAACCACCTCTGGGTAGACCGAGTCCCCTCAGAACTAAGAGTGCTCCCAAGAACTGGACCGGACCACAAGTGGAGATGAACTGAGACAGCTTTATTAGCAGCAAAAACACAGGGCTAGCCAAACGGCACAGAAAGGAAAACAGGCAGCCTAGCCTGGCTGAAGCAAGGCAAACCTAAAACCATGGGCGTAGTTTGACTGTTTCATTTGGGGGGGCAAAGGATGGGGCGGAGCATATTAGCATATTCATTTGCATATATATATATATATATATATATATATATATATATATATACATAGGAGCCAACTTTTCAAAATTATTGGGGGTGCTAAGCCCAATGGAAATAACCCCTCCCTGGACACATACAAGGAATTTTCTCAATATTGGGGGTGCTCAAGCACCCACAGAGTCGGCTCTAATGTATATATATATATATATATATATATATATATATATATATTCAAATGAATACGCTAATATATGGAGGAAGGAAGGAAGGAAGGGAAAAAGAGCTGGCTTTTTGGGGAATAACCATAATGAATATGTATGAGATATCAAGCCAGCTCTTTCTCCCTTCCTTCCTTCTTTCCTCCTTACCCAGCACTCCCTCTTCCTCTCCAGTAGTATTTCCCCACACCATAAGTTCAGCAGTTCCCGATGCCTAAGAAAAATTAGAAACTCAGTAGAGGTCCAAGTAACTGAAGCTCCCAGAGATGTAATCAGGATCCATTCATTCTGATTAGGCTGTCCCGTTACAACACAGCCAACCCACTCCCTAGGCATGCCTGAGAGGTTGTCGGATCCTATTAGTCAGACATTACAATGTGCTTACATTCAGAACCCAGCTGCAAGGTCATAATTTTGAGTCTGGAATGCACCATGTATAAATCTGGCACTTCCTTTACCCTGCTGGATTTACAAAGAAAGCACACTCTCTGCAGGTTTTGTGACCCCCCAGACAAGAAGATGATCCTTGAAAAGCTTCAGATCCAAACAGTACTGCAATTGTCAGCAATACCTAGGGGCTGAGTCACAAAAGTGCGTGCTAATATTTAGTTTACATCTAATAGCGATGCAGAATGTGCAACTGCTAAAAAAGAAATGGGCTGAAATCAAGCATAGGAAAATAAGTGTATGGCGACGGCTGCGCGGGGGAGTGGAAACTGATTTCAAATGTCTTCCTTACTTACAGTGGACGAGATAGGCTGGCTCACTTCCATTCCACTCCCGAAGTCGCAGCGACAAACGGGAGGGCAGCGCTGCGGTAGTAAAAGCAACAAGGAGGCAGGTTTGACTCCGTTCTTCACTTCCTTGCCCTCTCAGCGTCCCGCCAGCCCGAAAGGAAATGACATCAGAGGAAGGCGGGACGCAGAGGGCAAGGAAGTGAAGGACGGAGTCGAACCTGCCTCCTTGTTGCTTTTACTACTGCAGCGCTGCCTGCCTGTTCATCGCTGCGACTTCGGGTAAACGTCGCCGTTCCAGTTGTCCTCGTTTGGGGGGGGGGGGCAATGCCCCCCTTCGCCCCCCCAGTCTACACCCATGCCTAAAACATAAAATAAGGTAAAGTAGAACAACCTAGCTCTATAGGAGAAACAAACATAAGCAACCTAGCTGCGTATCTCACTACTAGCGGAAACAATACAAAGCATAACATATACAGTAAAGATAAAGTAGAACAGCCTAGCTGTATCATATGCAGCCTAGCTGCGCATTTCAATACTATCAAACACAATGCAAAGCATAAAGTATACAGTAAAGATAAAGTAGAACAGCCTTGCTGTATCATAAGCAGCCTAGATGAATCTCAATACTAGCAAACACAATGCAAAGCATAAAGTATACAATAAAGGTAAAGTAAAACAGCCTAGCTATATGGGGAAATCAAACACAAGCAGCCTAGCTGCATATCTCAATACAGTGAAACCTCGGTTTTCGTTGACTTCGGTTATCGTCTGTTTCGGTTTTCGTTGATTTTTTCAGTGAAAAATTTGTCTCAGATTTCGTTGGTTGCCTCGGTTCTCGCTGCTAATTTTGCGAAAACAAAGGGCAACCCATGCGTTCTCCTGCTCATTGGATTTACATTGATTCATATGGAAATAATTGCCTCGGTTTTCGTCTGTTTCGGTTTTCATTGTTTTCGGACGGATTATCAACGAAAACCGAGGTATCACTGTACTAGCAGAGCAATGCAAACATATGGCATACAGTAGAACACAATATGCTAGGCAAAAGGGCCCGCCCATGTGGGACAGGGACAAAGGCAATATTTGGCTGACAGAGGTAACACCGCTAGCAGTTAAGAAAAGGGTTCATTCCGTCAGTATGCTCAGAAGAGCCACAGAACAACCGCAGAAAGCTCCCTCAAAACCAGAGTGGAGCAGAATCAAAACAAAGAGAAAAGAAAGTCTCTTGAGGACCTGCACCGCAGGTGAAGGCAAGAGCAGCACCCTCCGCTCACAGAAGACTAGGGATGGCACCTAAGACAAGCAAACAGTCACTGAGGCACCTGAGCAAAATGCTCCCAAGGCTAGGGTTACCATATGGCTCCAGAAAAAGGAGGACGGATTTAGCCAGCCGGGTTTTACTTCCATTGCTTTCAATGGAAGTAATTGAGCCAGCCGGGTTTTACTTCCATTGCTTTCAATGGAAAGCAATGGAAGTAAAACCCGGCTAGCTCAATCCGTCCTCCTTTTTCTGGAGCCATATGGTAACCCTACCCAAGGCCAGCAAGATAAAGCAACAAAGCCCGAGCTGATGGTCCCAAGGCAAGCAAGGTGAAGAAGCCAAACCTGAGTCGATGCTCCCAAGGTAGAACACTCAACAGCCCTGCATAGCACTCCTGGGCCAGGATCAGCCCACGCAGATCCCTTCACACTCCAAGCACCACTCCCTCATCCAGAGATACCACATGATGTGACCTCGGCCGCTGCACCTGCAGCATTCCCCGTCATCTAGCCCACAGAGTCCTAAACACAGCACAAAGTCACTTGCTGCATACAGCAAGTAAGGACTCACGGTGGGCGAATCTCAACTGAATCACCGGAGGCTGTGGACTCACAGACCTGGCAGCAGGCTTCACTGGACCTAAGCAAAGGTGAAAGCTGAAGGCAGAGCTCTTACTCCTCAGAACTACCAAGCTTGAAAGCAGGCTTCACCGGAACACAGCATAAGGAAAAGCTGTAGGCCAAGCTTTTACGCCTCAGGACTCCCTGGCTTGAAACAGTTCTCCACAGGAACACAGCATAAGGAAAAGCTGTAGCAAAGCTTCAGGCCATGGCCTCACAACAAAACAGAGTTGAAACTAGCAGAGCCCAGGCCCAATCAAGGGTAATTGCCAGAACACTGAGCACTCTCAGCAGCTAGCTTAAGAAGTGCTCAGTGCTGATGACATCACCAGCTTGGCCTCCACCACTCAACAGTGACCCCACATGTCACTGACTGGAACTGCAGGTAATTTTAGTAGGTAAGGAGGAGCACAGCACAGATAAGCAAAGCACAGACGACCATGACAGATAGACTGTGATACCTTCCCTACACTCTGAACACACACAGCATGCCCAGTCAAACAAGAGGCAAACCAATCATATACCTTACCACATATGCCCAGTTGCTTCAACCTATATAATAGCATACCAGCATCCACGGAATCAAATGCAGAAGAAACATCCAGCGACATCAGACAAACACTGATTTCTATTTATTGCCCTTCTTATAGGGACCAAAAGACAGAGAACTATCAAAAATAACACTTAGGGGCTCTTTTACTAAGGCACATAGGCACCTACACGCGTCCAACGCACGTCAATTTTGAACTACCACTCAGCAACAGCGAGCCCCAGACGGTAATTCCGTTTTTTACATGCGTCCGATACACGCAGCAGAAAATATATTTTTATTTTCTACTGCATGGCGCTAACCGAGCAGTAATCAGCAGTGTACGCGCGCTGACAATTACCACCTAGTTAACGCGGGCGACCTTACCGCTAAGTCAATGGGTGGCGGTAAGGTCTCAGGCCCAAAATGGACGCAAGCCAATTTTTATTTTGCCACACATCCGTTTTTGGCAAAAAAAAAAAAAAAGAGGCCTTTTTTGCAGGTGCACTGAAAAATGGATCTGTGCACGTCCAATACATGTGTCTACACCAGCGCAGGCTACTTTTTGGCGCACCTTAGTAAAAGGACCCCCTAATGAGTTAAGTATCTCAGAGTTTAATAGGTGAAATGGTCATAAAGAATGGTTTTTGAGAAACCATAGGGTTTCTGATTTGGTGGGGTTTAAGTTCAATTTATGGTTTGCTAACCAAGGGGCTATCTTTGATTAACCAGCTTTATGCTCCAGTGAAATGCAATGTCAATATTCTCAGGCCTCTGCCTGATGTCTGGCATTGTGAGCCCTTGGCATCAAAGTCAAATCTTTCCTCTTCTTCAGGTGTGACTTGAAGGATGATCAGTCAACCTATGTTGATGCTCAATGCAGATGCAGCTCCAGGACCCATAGACACCAATGGTTCCAATGCCAAAATTGATGGACTAGGCTTAGAGGTGCCAAAAATTTGTCTGTTGTGCTTCTTATGACCATGAAGACCTCTCAGACCTCTTTGAACATAATTTACATGAGAAGATTCGTAGTCAGGCCCCAGGAATCATAGGCACCAATTATGAGTATTTGTCATGGTTACAACCCTGTTGCACCAGCTGCCCTTCTTAAAGCCTCTGGGGGCCTTTTCTTGGGACATGACTCCGTTTTGAAGAAAAATACCTACCTGGAATCTGAGGTCCTCAATCAATCGAGGCCTGCATGACACCTAGCACCTAGCACAGTAGCAGTCTGCAAATAGGACACAGATCAAAAGACTGGAACAGTTTCCTATGTGATGTTTATGACATCACCCATGCTGTGAAGACTTGTTATCCTGCTTTTCCTTGGTAAAATGCCCATTAACCCAGGCAAAGAGTTGCCTGAAAACTGCACAATTTTAATGAGGCTAAAAGTGCTTACATTATTCTACAGTGTATGTTCATTTCGCTGCATTAAGAGAAGGTTTTCTCAACAACCCTCTTAGGTTATTTTCCATGCAAAAGGATCAACAGAAAAAGGCACAAATGCCTATGGATACTTTGTCCCTGTGACAATTTTCAAAGTATGCCTGTACTTTCACTTTGAAAATTGGTGCTACTTGAAAATTTTGTAATAACATGAACAGCCTTGAAATTATCCCATAAATATATATATTTATATATAAAATATTTTGATTACTTACTCCATGCCCGTTGCATTCTTTCTTTGGGTCACATAAAACACCCAAATCCGAAATACTTAAACACAGATGATCTATGCATATCTAAAAGAAGATATACCATGTCACAGTTCTAATTCCATAGGAAGTTTAATTATGCTGGACAATTGTGGAAAAATACAAAACAGTTACACATTAAGAAGCAATTCTATTACAAGGCACCTCCCTCCAGGCAGGCTAATGTATGTAGTCTATTCTTTAAGGACACTTGCAGGCTTATTTTCGAAAGAGAAGGGCGCCCATCTTTCAACACAAATCGGAAGATGGGTGTCCTTCTCCCAGGGTTGCCCAAATCAGCAAAATCGGAGGAGTAGCCTAGTGGTTAGTACAGTGGACTTTGATCCTGGGGAACTGAGTTCAATTCCCACTGCAGCTTCTTATGACTCTGGGCAAGTCACTTAACCCTCCATTGCCCATGGTACAAAATAAGTACCTGACTATATGTAAACCGCTTTGAATGTAGTTGCAAAAACCTCAGAAAGGCGGTATATCAAGTCCTATTTCACTTTCCCTTCCCATCGCGGGGACGAACAAAGTTCACTTCATTGGCGTCCTATCCGTTTCCGCATAGAGTTCAAACTCCTCTTATTGACCTATAAATGCATTCACTCTGCAGCTCCTTAGTACCTCTCTACTCTCATCTCTCCCTACATTCCTCCCCGGGAACTCCATTCACTGGGTAAATCCAGTGGCGTACCAAGGGCGGGGCAGTGGGGGCGGTTTGCCCCGGGTATCAGTGGGTGGGTGGGGGTGCTCCGCTCCCGCTGCTCCCATCCAAAGGGCCGCTGGCACTGCAATCCCCACTGCCTACCAGCTCCATCGAGAGACGACAGCCCTCTTCTCCTGCCACCACCCTGCCTTTAAAGAAAAATCTGTGAAGCGGCGTGGCTGGCAGCGCCTCGCGTCTGCCCTGCTTGTAAAAGAAGCAAATTGCCTCGTCGTCGTCGTGCCTTCCCTCACTGTGTCTCGCCCTCCTCTGAGGTAACTTCCTATTTCCGTGAGGGCGGGATACAGTGAAGGAAGGCCCGACGGCGACGAGGTGATTTGCTTCTTTTGCAAGCAGGGCAGACGCGAGGCACTGCCTGCCACACTGCTTCACAGATTTTTCTTTAAAGGCAGGTTGGTGGCAGGAGAAGAGGGCTGTCGATGGAGCTGGTAGGCAGGTCGGGTCGGGGGGGTCTCAGATGGGAGAAGGGGGACTGGGGTGGGGGTCTCAGATGGGAGAAGTGGGGTGGGGAGGGGGGTCTCAGTTGGGAGAAGGGGAGGGGAGAAGGGGACGGGGGTGGGGTGGGGGTCTCAGAGGGGAGAAGGGGACTGTGGTGGGGAGGGGAGAAGGGGACGGGTGGGGAGGGGGGTGTTCAGAGGGGAGAAGGGGGCTGGAACTGGGGTCTGAGAAGGGGCCATGCGAGAAAATGGGGGCCATGCCTGGGGCTGGTGGGAAAATGGGTCTGGGGCTGAAAAGGGGGGCCCTAATGCAAGGCATGTGGATGAAGGGGACTGGAACCGGGGGCTGAAAAGGAGGGTAGGTGGGATAAGGGGGCTAGTACTGGAACTGGGGGCTGAAAAGGGGCAGGGGCTGAAACTGTGGGGACTGGGGGCTGAAAAGGGGAAAGGGAGAAGTGGCTGGGGCTGAAACTGTGGACTGGTGGGATAGTGGAGCTGAAACTGGGGACTGAAAAGGGGGGACAGGTGGGAGATGTGGGCTGGGGCTAGAACTGGGGGCTGAAAAAAGGGGCAGAGAGATTAAGAGAGGGGACAGATCCTGGATGGAAGGGGGAGCGAGAGGGAGGGCAGAACCTGGATGGACAGGAGAGGGAGGGCAAATGGTGGATTGGAAGGGCAGAGAGAAAGGGCCGACAGTGAATGGAAGGGATAGAAAGGGCCGACAGTGAATGGAAGGGGGAGAGAGAGAGGGCACACAGGGGCAGATGGTGGATGGAAGGGGCAGAAATAGAGGGCAGATGTGCATGGAAGGGGCAGGGAGAGAGGGCAGACATTGGATGGAGGAGACAGCAGAGAGGGCAGACACTGGATGACATAGAAAGAACGAAGACAGATGCTGGATGGAAGGAAGACAGTGAAAAGAAGATGAGGAAAGCAGAAACCAGAAATAACAAACTGTAAATTATATATATACTAGGAAAAAATGCCCGTTTCTGAGCGGAATGAAACGGGCGATAGCAAGGGGCCCCCTCCCTCCGAGCTACTTGCCTTGCTCGCTGTGGCGTTTCCGTTTCGGCCCTCGTCGAGTGTCATAGCTCCGCCCTCGACGTCATGACGTTTTGACGCGAGGGCGGTGCAGACACTCCAGCGCACACCGGATATCTTGGGTGCCTCAACTTCCGTGGAAGCTTCAAAACGTTGGGGTTGCCTTTTATATAGATATATATATATTTATTTATTTATTTGCTTTAGGATAAAGTAGTATTGTAACTGTGTTAATAAATGTTTATAATAGAATATGTAAATAAGGTTATCTTTTTATTGGACTAATTTTAATAAATTTTGACTTTCGGAGAACAAAACCCCCTTCCTCAGGTCAGGATAGGATACTGTAACAGCACTATACTGTATTGACCTGAGGAAGAAGGTTTTGGCCTCTGACAGCTAAATGTATTAAAACAAATAAAATACCATTTTATTGGACTATTTCTATTTGTTAATTTGTAAGGTGGTGATTGGTATTTGTTAGGTTTTTCAAATTTACATCTGCTGTCTTTATATTTTGCACAGTACTAGGGGACATTTTCTGTTTCTGTGGTGTTGCATTGTATGCAGAGTCTGGCATCTTGGGGGTTCAGTTTAATTTTTGTCTAAATAGAAAGTTTATGATTACTTATTCTATAGTGGATTAGGGTGTATCTGTGTTTGTGAAAAAGACATGGCTTTCAGTTGGCACTGACTGTGCAGGATCAACGATCTGTACTATTCTGTCTGGTTTCATTTTACAATAGGTGAATTGATGTTCTAGTGCTCACTGTAGTGTTTAAGACGCTTTCCTTTTCCTTGTGTGACTCGTAGAAATGACGGCTTATGGTATGTGGTAGAATTGCTCTATAGGTCCTGAGTGTTTTGTATTCTCGGTATGCCTACTGGATTTTGGAGGGGGGTGTTAAAAAATGACCAGCCCAGATGTTAAAAGGGGGGTGGGAAACGGGGGTGAAAATGATGTAAAATATTGATGATGGCAGATAAGATGTATATGTACAACTATGACATGTTAGAATGTTCACAAAATATTTGATTTTATTGATTCTGTTCAAAGTGTTGCATCATCAATAAAAACCGTTGAAATATAAAAAATGACCAGCCCCGGGTGTCAACTATCCTAGGTACGCCACTGGGTAAATCTCTCTTATCTGCACCCTTCTCCTCCACTGCTAACTCCAAACTCCGTTCCTTTTATCTTGCTGCACCATATGCTTGGAATAGACTCCTGAGCTCCCTCTCTGGCCGTCTTCAAATCTAAGCTAAAAGCCCACCTTTTGATGCTGCTTTTAACTCCTAACCCTTATTCACTTGTTCAGAACCCTTATTTTATCATCCTCACTTTAATATTCCCTTATCTCGTTTGTCCTGTTTGTCTGTCCTAATTAGATTGTAAGCTCTGTCGAGCAGGGACTGTCTCTTCATATTCAAGTGTACAGCACTGTGTACATCTAGTAGCGCTATAGAAATGATAAGTAGCAGTAGTAGTAGCGTGTCGGAAGCATAGCGAAGGCGGGACTGGGGTGTGCCTAACACATGGGCGTCCTCGACCCATAATGGAAAAAAGAAGGGCGTCAGTGATGAGCACTTGGCCAACTTTACTTGCTCCATTTTTTCTAATGACCAAGCCTCAAAAAGGTGCCCGAACTGACCAGATGACCACCGGAGGGAATTGGGGATGACCTCACCTTACTCCGCCAGTGGTCACTAACCCCCTCCCACCCTAAAAAAAACGTTAAAAATATTTTTTGCCAGCCTCAAATATCATACCCAGCTCCATGACAGCAGTATGCAGGTCCCTGGAGCAGTTTTACTGGGTGCAGTGCACTTCAGGCAGGCGGACCCAGCCCCACCCCCCCCCCACCTGTTACACTTGTGGTGGTAAATGTGAGCCCTTCAAAACCCACCAGAAACCCACTGTACTCACATGTAGGTGCCCCCCTTCACCCATAAGGGCTATGGTAGTGTTGTACAGTTGTGGGTAGTGGGTTTTGAGGGGCTCAGCACACAAGGTAAGGGAGCTATGCACCTGGGAGCAATTTATGAAGTCCACTGCAGTGCCCCCTAGGGTGCCCGATTGGTGTTTTGGCATGTCAGGGGGACCAGTGCACTACGAATGCTGGCTCCTCCCATGACTAAATGGCTTGCATTTGGTCATTTCTGAGATGGGCATCCTCGGTTTCTGTTATCGCCGAAAATCGGGGACAACCATCTCTGAGGTTGACCTAAATTTCGCGATTTGGGCGTCCCCGACCGTATTATCGAAACGAAAGATGGACGACCATCTTGTTTCAATAATACGGGTTTCCCCGCCCCTTCATCAGGACGTCCTGCGAGGACGTCCTCAGGAAAACTTGGGCGCCCCTTTCAATTATGCCGCTCTTGGGCATTCAAGTGTCCTTATAGAATACTACTGTAAATTCGACATCAATGCAAAGGTGCAACATTTATGACAATCTATGGCTTATGTAAATGTTTACATCTAAACGCAACAGGAATGCATGCAATATACAGTTTTGTAAGTTGTCCATGTAAATGTTAATCTCAGTAACGCCCTGCTCACATTCCTCCTCTGTGTACGCCCTTCTAACAGTTATGTGCTATGCCAATTGAGTGTGTAATTATAGAACAGCAAATTAGGCACAAAGCTGTAATTTTTGTAAGTGTACACTTAACAACAAAAACAGCACCAGGGGCCTCAAAAATGGAGACACAATTCTTTTAATTGTACCCTTATATAGAACAGT
The DNA here is from genome assembly GCF_901765095.1 of Microcaecilia unicolor. NCBI lineage: Eukaryota > Metazoa > Chordata > Amphibia > Gymnophiona > Siphonopidae > Microcaecilia > Microcaecilia unicolor. The sequence goes on along the minus strand of NC_044034.1, from coordinate 319,663,641 downwards.
CTTCAAAAAGACCCGGCATGGGTCCACTATCGAAGGAGAGCATTACTATTTTATTATGCGTTTGGAGGAATACATATCGTTGCCACAAGTGGCAATTGGCATCCAGTATTTCTGCTGAGTTTATCTGCACATTTTCTTGCTACCATCTTGACCCCTGACGCAGGCGTTGTGCACCGAAACATGGCCCGTGTCGGGTCTTTTTGAAGACTGTTCTATATAAGTGTACAATTAAAAGAATTGTGTCCCCATTTTTGAGGCCCCTGGTGCTGTTTTTTGTTGTACTACAGTAAGTGTACACTTACCAGAATAGATGGCAGTATTCTATAAATCTATGTGCAAAACAGATGCCTAAATTTAAGTGACTTGTTATAGAATTAGGGGATAAATACAAACCTGGTGTTCCAAATTATGGGCCTACTCATAGCAGCCAACTTTTCAAAATGATTGGGGGTGCTGAAAAAATTTTTTTTTTAACAGGTGGTGCATTCCCCCCTCCCCCTCATCCCCCCTCCACCTCCCTCCAAGTTCCAGGCCCTCCCTCCCACCCAGTTCCAGTCCCTCCCAGTTCCAGGCCCCCCTCCCTCCCTTCGAGTTCCAGGCCCCCCTTCCTCCCTCATCTCTCTCTCTCCTTTCCCTCCCCCTCCCTCAGAGTTCCAGGGTCCCCCTCCTTCCCAGTTTCAGGGTCGTCATCCCTCCCTTCCTCCCTCCCTTCCAGTTCCAGGCCCCCTCCCTCCGAATTTTAAAAGTCATCTTGACTTACCTCGTTGGGGTTACGGTGGCCGGCAGCAGCGGTAAAAAGTGTTCAGGCTCGGCCCTTCTCTCTCTCTCAGCTCTGGTCCCACCCTTGTGGAAACAGGAAATGAGGGCGGGGCCAGAGCTGAGCGAGACAGAAGGGCCGAGCCTGCATGCTTTTTACCGCTGCTGCCGGCCACCGTAACCCCGACGAGGTAAGTCAAGATGACTTTTAAAATTCAGAGGGAGGGATGACGACCCTGGAACTGGAAGGAAGGGAGGGAGGAAGGGAGGGATGACGACCCTGGAACTTGGAGGGAGAGAGGGACGGATGGATGACGACCCTGGAACTCGGAGGGAGGGAATGAACAAACTTCCGGTGGGCGAATATTGGGGGTGCTCGAGCACCCACAGCACCCACGGAGTCGGCGCCTATGGGCCCACTATGATGATATTTGCTTTTATCTCCTGATTTCCTTCCCTTGAGTCCTGCTAAATCTTTCCGAAGTTGTAGGTTGTGCTCCCTAACCAGAAGATGGAGGCACAGAACACTGACTTTTAATGACATAACTACTAAAATAAAGATTGGTATAGAATTCTACCTTGCTAGTATACTCTTGTCAAACCTCAAGGAAACACTCCTGTCTAACACATAGAACAAGAGAACATGAATCACAGAGAACAAATGTATTTATTTGTTACATTTATATCCCACATTTTCCCACCTGTGTGTAGGCTCAATGTGGCTTACACAGTAGTGGAGAGGCATTACAGACTTCAGTGTAAACAAATACAAAGTGATGTTGTGGTAAGATAAAGTTCATGTGGCCCAGCCATACTAGGGAATCGCACAACGGAAGAGTTGTGTTATGTCCATTACATTCTTTAGTTTTGTTTTGTTGCAGTGACCAGGCATTTATGGTGGATTGGTAGGGTATGCCTTTCTAAACAGATTAGTTTTTAGTGTTTTCCGGAAGATTAGGTGGTCGTTCGTAGTTTTCAAGGCTTTTGGTAATGCGTTCCACAGTTGTGTGCTTATGTAGGAAAAACTGGATGCGTAGGTTGATTTGTATTTGAGTCCTTTGCAGCTTGGGTAGTACAGATTTAGGTGCGTTCATGTTGATTCGGATGTGTTTCTAGTTGGTAGGTCGATCAAGTCTGTCATGTATCCCGGAGCTTCACCGTAGATAATTTTGTGAACCGGAGTGCAGATTTTGAAAGCAGTGCATTCTTTTATAGGGAGCCAGTGTAGTTTTTCGCGAAGGGGTTTTGCACTTTCAAATTGCAGTTTTCCGAAGATAAGCCTAGCTGCCGTGTTTTGAGCGGTCTGAAGTTTCTTTAAGGTTTGTTCTTTGCATCCTGCATAAATTCCATTGCAGTAGTCTACCTGGCTTAGTACCATTGATTGTATCACGTTGCGAAATGTTCCCCTCGGGAAGAATTGTTTCACGCGTTTGAGTTTCCACATTGAGTGGAACATTTTCTTTGTTGTGGATGTCACTTAGCTCTCAAGTGTTAAATTGCGGTCCATTGTAATGCCAAGGATTTTCAGGCTCTCTGAGATAGGGAGGGTGTGATCTGGGGTGTTGATAATTGTGGGGTTATCCGCGCTGTGTAGGGATGAGAGGATAAGACAGTGAGGCTTATTTTCAAAGCACTTAGCCTCCCAAAGTTCCATAGAAACATATGGAACTTAGCCTCCCAAAGTGCTTTGAAAATATGCCTCAGTGTGTTTTTTCTTTGTTTAGATTTAGTTGAAATGCATTTGCCCAAGAGTCCATGATGTTCAAGCTGATCTTGATTTTGTTGATGATTTCAGTCAGTTTAGATTTGTAAGGAATGAATATTGTGACATCGTCTGCATAGATGAAAGGGCTAAGGCCTTGGTTGGATAAGGTCTTGGCTATTGGGGTCATCATTAGGTTGAAGAGGATCGGTGATAGCGGTGATCCTTGTGGTACCCCGCAGTCTGCTTTCCACGGTGATGATATGTTTGAGTTTAATTTTGAAAACCAAACTAAACAGTTTACTTGGCATCTGTCTGGAACATACAGATACAGCTCCAGGACTGTATAGACAGAAATTCCCCATAATCTACCAGACCCAAACTATAATCTTCCAGGAAGGGTTCAAGACTGGTGAGGAGGACTCAAGGAAAGGAAATTAGTAGGTAAGTCCACATTTCACCTTCCTTATCTTCCTGATAGATCAGTTCAGACATTTGGAGCATTCTACCCTTTCTAGGACAGCCCTCCTGAAGGCATCATCTTCTCTGGCTTAAATATCCAACCTGTACTGCTGCACAAAGGAATGGAGGGATGACCATATCACTGCCGTACAAATGTCCTGCTGTAAAACCTCTTTGGCTTCTGTCTAGGATTTCTGCCTGAGCTTTGTGCATGTGTCCTCTGCCCAGGTGGGACCTCCTTGTTCTGCAAGAGGAAAACTGAGCCAATGACTTTCTTTATCTACCAAGCTAAGAAAGGTTTAGAAGTTGCATCTCCCCCGCACAGGCCACTGAACAACATAAACAGGTTAACTGTCCTTCAAAAGAATTTATTACTTCTAGATAATGAAGCAAAATTCTGCGAACATCCAGCACATGAATGATCTTGCACTTTTTCTGGTTTCTCCCGAAGAGAAACCACCTGATTCACATGAAAAGGTGACACTATCTTGAGCACAAAGGAAGGAACTGTACAAAGAGACACTCTGCTTAAAAATAAGTAAGGTTCTGTACATGAGAGAGCTTGCAATTCAGACACCTGCCTGGCAGAGTCAATAGCCACCAGAAAAATCACTTTCAGCAACAAGTCCTTAAGAGTCACCCTTTTCAAAGGCTCAAACAGTGACTCTGCCAAATGCTTAAGAGAGATCTCATTGTGGCACTAGCACTTGGCAAGGAGGGCACAACTGCTTGACTGCCTTCAAGAAACACCTAAGGTCTGAGTGGACTGCCATCAACATACCATCCACCTAACCTTGATAAAATGCCAGGGCTGCCACATGCACTTTAAAGGAGTTTATGTTAAATGCCTAATTGAGCCCTTCCTGCAGGGAGGCCAAAATAGATGGAACACTCTGCCTAGTGAGCAATCAGGTTTTGATGAAGGCACCATGCCTTGAAGACTCTCCAGCTTATCAAAAAGTAGATCCCAAAATGATCTCTGGTAAAGATCAAAACTCTAATTAACAAAGAACCAGAGTGTAATCTGGAGGAAACAAAAATGACAAAAGATTGGCCAGACAAATTGAATAAACTCTATCAAAAAAATTTTATAAGAAATTTTTTTATATAGAAAATTCTTCACAAGAAATTTTTTGTATGATAATGGAGAGTTCTCAGAGTACTAGAACATCTAACTGAGTGCAGCCTGGAACAGAATAAAAATGGGCCTAGGGGGGTGGAGTTGGATTCTAAACCCCAAACAGATTCTGCATCACCAACTGCCCAAACCGACTGTCGCGTCTGGTATCCTGCTGAAGGCAGTAGTGAGATGTGAATGTGTGGATTGATGACCACGTCGCAGCCTTGCAAATCTCTTCTATAGTGGCTGACTTCAAGTGGGCCACAGACGCTGCCATGGCTCTAACACTATGAGCCATGACATGACCTTCAAGAGTCATCCCAGCTTGGGCATAAGCGAAGGAAATGCAATCTGCTAGCCAATTGGAAATGGTGCGTTTCCCGACAGCCACTCCCCTTCTGTTGGGATCAAAAGAAACAAACCTTTGGGCGGACTGTCTGAATGGGCTTGTCCGCTCCACATAAAAGGACAATGCTCTCTTGCAGTCCAAGATGTGCAACTGACGTTCAGCAGGGCGGGTATGAGGACAGGGATACATGTTGGCAAGACAATTGACTGGTTCAGATGGAACTCCGACACCACCTTCGGCAAGAACTTAGGGTGTGTGCGGAGGACTATTCTGTTGTGATGAAATTTCAGATAAGGTGCATGCACTACCAAGGCTTGAAGCTCACTGACCCTACGAGCTGAAGTAACCACCACCAAGAAAATGACCTTCCAGGTCAAGTACTTCAGATGGTAGGAATTCAGTGGCTCAAAAGGAGGTTTCATCAGCTGGGTAAGAACGACACAGTTGAAGATTGAAAGAAGATGTTAAAGTGAAAAACTGATAAGCATAAGAGTCAGAGGGATCATTAGCATGAATGTGAAAATTTCCAAGAATGAGGCAAGGAGATGAAGATTCAAGAAAGAAGGAAAGCCAGGAGTCCAAGTCATTGAGAAGGGAAGAAAGAGACATAAGGGGATTGATAAATGACAGCTACTCGGAGAGGTAGAGGAGTGAATTGACGGATGGAGTGGACTTCAAAGGAAGAAAAGCAGTGAGACTGGGGTGGAAGAAGAGGCTGAAATCTACAAAAGGGTGAGAGTAGTAGCTCGACACCACCTCCACGGCCAACCAGGCAAGGAGTATGGGGAAAAAAGGTAACCTCCATGACACAGGGCCGCAGCTGAAGCAGAGTCTTCAGGGCAAAGCCAAGTCTCAGGGCAAGCAGATGGAGAGTACAAGAGATAAAGGGGCCGTGGATGTAGGAAAGTTTGTTACAGACAGAGTGGGCATTCCACAGAGAACATGAGAAAGAGAGAAGAAGGGGAGGGGAGAGGAACAGAAATTAGATTAAGACATCACTTTGTGACCTGCAGGAATAGGATGAGAGCTAATGTGGAGAACCAGGATTGGGATTGATATTCCCAGTGAAGAGCAGGAGCAAGACTGAAGAGTAGGAGAGATATGACGACAGTGATGAAGACGAGATGTACTCAGAATAGAACAACAACTATTAAAAGTCCACACAACACCAAACACTGATGACCCATTCCAAACAATCCAAGTGGGCTACATCAACGCCAGATCTGCAGTAAATAAAACGACAATACTAACAGACTGGATCACATCAGAAAACCTTGACCTACTCTTCCTAAATGAAACCTGGATCTATGACCGAAATGACCCAATAATCCTAGATCTGTGCCCTCCAGGATACAAAATCACACACTGGACCAGAAAAGGAAAAAGAGGCGGAGGTTTAGCACTAAAATGAAGATACATACCTGTAGCAGGTATTCTCCTAGGACAGCAGGCTCCATATTCTTACGTGTGGGTCGTCATCCACGATGGCCCAGGAGACCGGAACTTTCATAGAAAAACCTAGAAGTTTGAAGCGTGCTCGCCCCCGCGGGCCCGAGTGCACCTCGCATGCGCAAGGCGCTTCACGCCCGCAACGCGAGCATCACAAAACTAGTTTTATATAAAAAGCAAAGAAGAGAGAAACAGACAACTCCAACGGGGAGGAGGGAGGGTTGTAAGAATATGGAGCCTGTTGTCCTCGGAGAAAGCAAAAGATACATACCTGTAGCAGGTATTCTCCGAGGACAGCAGGCTGATTGTTCTCACTGAGATGTGAATGTGTGGACAGATGACCACATCGCAGCCTTGCAAATCTGTTCTATAGTGGCTGACTTCAAGTGGGCCACTGACACTGCCATGGCTCTAACACTATGACCCGTGACATGACTCTCAAGATTCAGCCCAGCTTGGGCGTAAGTGAAGGATATGCAATCTGCTAGCCAATTAGAAATGGTGCGTTTCCCGACTGCCACTCCCCTTCTGTTAGGATCAAAAGAAACAAACATTTGGGCGGACTGTCTGAATGGGCTTGTCCGCTCCAGATAGAAGGCCAATGCTCTTTTGCAGTCCAATGTGTGCAACTGACGTTCAGCAGGGCAGGTATGAGGACGGGGAAAAATGTTGGCAAGACAATTGACTGGTTCAGATGGAACTCCGACACCACCTTCGGCAAAAACTTAGGGTGAGTGCGGAGGACTACTCTGTTATGATGAAATTTAGTATATGGAGCATAGGCTACCAAGGCTTGGAGCTCACTGACTCTATGAGCTGAAGTAACAGCCACCAAGAAAATGACCTTCCAGGTAAAGTACTTCAGATGGCAGGAATTCAATGGCTCAAAAGGAGGTTTCATCAGCTGGGTGAGAACGAGATTGAGATTCCATGACACTGGTGGAGGTTTGACTGGGGGCTTTGACAAAAGCAAACCTCTCATGAAGTGAACAACTAAAGGCTGTCCAGAGATAGGCTTACCTTCTACACGGTAATGATAAGCACTAATTGTACTAAGATGAACTCTTACGGAGTTGGTCTTAAGACCAGACTCAGTCAACTGCAGAAGGTATTCAAGCAGGGTCTGTGTAAGACAAGAGTGAGAGTCTAAGGCCTTACTGTCACACCAAACTTCCTCCATTTAAAAGAGTAACTCTTTTTAGTGGAATCTTTCCTGGAAGCAAGCAAAACTCGGGAGACACCCTCTGACAGACACAAGGAGGCAAAATCTACGCTCTCAACATCCAGGCCATGAGAGCCAGGGACCGGAGGTTGGGATGCAGAAGCACCCCTCGATCTGAGTAATGAGGGTTGGAAAACACTCCAATCTCCACGGTTCTTCGGAGGACAACTCCAGAAGAAGCGGGAACCAAATCTGATGCGGCCAGAAGGGAGCGATCAGAATCATGGTTCCATGATCCTGCTTGAGTTTCAGCAGTCTTCCCCACCAAAGGTATGGGAGGATATGCATACAGGAGGCCCTTGCCCCAATGTAGGAGAAAGGCATCCGACGCTAGCCTGCCTTAGGCCTGAAGCCTGGAACAAATTGAGGGACCTTGTGATTGGTCTGAGTGACAAAAAGATCCACCGAGGGAGTGCCCCACCCTCAGAAGATCTTGCGTACCACGTGTTCTGTCCTCCGACAGCCTCCCGAACTGAGCGACCACTCGTGAGGTTGTATTATCCTGCTCAATCTGTCGGCCAGACTGTTGTTTACGCCCGCCAGATAGGTGGCTTGGAGAAACATGACGTGCCGGCGAGCCCAAAGCCACATCTGAACGGCTTCCTCACACAGGGGGCGAGATCCGGTGCCCCCCTGCTTGTTGATGTAGTGCATGGCAACCTGATTGTCTGTCTGAATTTGAATGATTTGATTGGACAGCCAATCTCTAAAAGCCTTTGGTGCGTTCCAGACCGCTCTCAACTCCAGGAGGTTGATCTGAAGACCGGTTTCCTGGAGGGACCAAACTCCTTGAGTGTGGAGCCCATCGACATGAGCTCCCCACCCCAGAAGAGACGCATCCGTTGTCAGCACTTTTGTGGCTGAGGAATTTGAAAGGGACGTCCCATGGTCAAATTGGATCGAATTGTCCACCAATAGAGGGAATTGAGAAACTCTGTGGACAGCTGGATAACATCCTCTAGATCTCCCACAGCCTGATACCACTGGGAAGCTAGGGTCCATTGAGCTGATCTCATGTGAAGGCGGGCCATGGGAGTCACATGAACTGTGGAGGCCATATGGCCCAACAATCTCAACATCTGCCGAGCTGTGATCTGCTGAGACGCTCTGACCCAAGAAATGAGGGACAGAAGATTGTCTGCCCTTGCCTCGGGGAGGTAGGCATGAGCCGTCTTTGAGACCAGCAGAGCTCCTATGAGTTCTAGTTGTTGGACTTGAAGAAGATGGGACTTTGGATAATTGATAACAAGCCCGAGTAGCTCCAGGAGTTTGAGAGTCATCTGCATGGACTGCTGAGCTCCTGCCTCGGAAGTGCTCTTCACCAGCCAATCGTCGAGATAAGGGAAGATATGCACTCCCAGCTTGCGTAGCAACGCTGCCACTACCGCCAGGCATTTGGTGAACACCCAGGGCGCGGAGGCGAGCCCAAAGGGCAGTACACAATACTGAAAATACTGTGTTCCCAGACGGAATCGAAGATACTGCCTGTGAGATGGCAGTATCGGAATGTGTGTATAAGCATCCTTCAAGTCCAGAGAGCATAGCCAATCGTTTTCCTGAATCATGGGAAGAAGGGTGCCCAGGGAAAGCATCCTGAACTTTTCTCGAATCAGATATTTGCTCAGGGCCCTTAGGTCTAGGATGAGACGCATCCCCCCTGTTTTCTTTTGCACAAGGAAGTACCTGTCACATCCGTCGCTCCCTCCGGCTGCTCCTCTGCGGGAAGCAGGGGCTGGGAGGAAGGACCCGCAGCCAGAGAGGGCTTACCCGACGGGTTCCCGGATGGGCGCCGGTTCCGGGTGCAGTCGGGGCCGAACCGGTGCCCATTGCGGCGATGGCCAGCCTTCTCGAGGCCGCGGCTGAGAGCTGGGGCTCGCAGCGGCGATGGCCACCCTGTCCGGGGCCGAGCCCGTGGGCCGGCGATTGCGGCTTCCGGGCTCTCGGTCGCCGGCTATGGGGTCCGTGCTTGCGCCAGCGGGAAGGATGGCACCGAGACGCGATGGCCGGCGTCTTCTCCACATTCGGGCGAGGGAACCCGAAGCTCCGCCTCAGAGGAACCAGATTGGGATGCCGGTGCTGTAGCACCGCCTGGGAAGCCGGACGGAACCAACCAGAGGGAATTCTTCGGTAGCTGGGTTCCGATTGGTTGGCCATGTCGGCTGGGGCTGGGCGGTTGAATGCTGACAGTATTTAAGGAGTGGGGCTGAAACAGGACGTTGCTTCAGGTTCTGTTTCCCTAGGCCACTCTTTGTGTGTTCTAGTTTTCAGTACGTTCCCTTGCTCTCCTGGTTTGATCGTTGGACTGTTTCTGGACTACTCTGCTAGCCGCCTGCCCTGACCTGTTGCCTGTTTTTGGACGATGCTGTGAGCTGCCTGCCCTGACCTGTTGCCTGTTTTTGGACGACGCTGTGAGCTGCCTGCCCTGACCTGTTGCCTGGTATTGGACTACTCTGATTTTCCATCTGCCCTCCCAGCTCCCGATTCCGGTACTGGGTCAGTTCGTCAAACCCGCAGTTCCGGAAGTCCCATTGGCCGCCTGCAGCTGGGGGCTCAACCCCCGGTGAACGGTGGTCGCCGCGGGTGAAGACTTGGGGTTGCACGGCTGTCCTCTGAGGTCCTTCAGGGCCTTGCGGGACCTAAGGGCTCACCTCCTTTCCAGTCGAGACAGGAACCTGAAGCCATGAGCTCGCCAACGCAACCCGATCTATGAGACCTGGCTAAAATTCTACAGCAGCAGCAGGAGCAGTTGAACGCCCTGTCGGGAGCCCTGCAGAATGTCTGCTCTCAGTTAACCACGGTCCAGGTGCAGAACCAGGCCACTGCGGCGCACCAGGCCCACTGCAGTGGCTCCCCGTCCGGGAGGGTCCTTCCCAGGACCTCGGTTCCCTGAGCCAACTCGGTTTGATGGTGTCCCTGGAAGCTGCCGGGGGTTCCTCAACCCGTGCAACTTGTACTTTAAAATGCAACCAGAGGCTTTTGCCTCAGACCAGGTGAAGGTGGCCTATGTTATTTCTTTGCTACCGGGACGAGCACTAGCCTGGGCGTCCCCGCTATGTGAACAACAAGATCCGCTTTTGGACAACTACGCGGAGTTCCAGCGCTGGTTCCGCATGGTGTTTGATCTTCAAGGAAGGCCATCTTCCGCCGCCTCCGAGCTGCTGCGGATTCAGCAGGGCGAAGGGACCATGGCAGACTATGCTATCCGGTTTCGGACTCTGGCAACAGAATTGCGCTGGAATCAGGAGTCCCTATCCGCTATCTTCCTGGAGGGGCTTCAGGATCGGATCAAGGACGAGCTGGCCGGGCAGGAGGTTCCGGGGCAGCTGGACGCCTTGATCTCGCTCTGCGTTCAGGTGGATACCCGATTCCAGGAAAGGGCTAGAGCCCGTGCGGACCGGCGGAGGGGGTCAGGAGGCGGGCCCCGGCCTAGTCGGGTACTCTCCCCCCGACGGGGCTCCAGAGGGCCGAGGGAGGCCTCCGAGGAGCCTATGGTCATTGGCCATCAACGGTTAACCCCGTCTGAGAGGACTCTACGCCTTCGGGGCGGCCTTTGCTTGTATTGCGGCGAGGCCGGTCACTTCATCAGCACTTGCCCCGCACGGCCGGGAAACGCCAATCCCAAGGCCCCATGAGGGGAGGGGTCTTGGGGCACTCATATCCCCTACCAGACAATTTGATTACTCTCCCGGTGACCCTGCGGTGGCAGGAGACGGTGGTTCACACCTGAGCCTTGTTGGATTCCGGGGCAGGGGGAAATTTTATTAGTCAGGAACTCCTGCGGCAGATGGGATGGCCTATACTGCCCTATCGGCCCGCCTTGCAAGTGACGTCCATCCAGGGAACAGCGTTACCCCAGCCTATTACTGAGGTGACCCCATTTTTGGGGCTCCAGGTGGGGGAAGACCACCGAGAGGAGGTTCAATTTCTGATTCTGCCCCGTACCATTCATCCCGTGGTGCTGGGCCTGCCCTGGTTACGGCGTCACACCCCTGTAATAGATTGGACTCTAGGGAAGATTCAAGCCTGGGGTGGTGCCTGCGCCGAGACCTGTTTGAGGGGTCGGGAGTCCAGCTGCCCCGCGGTGGTGGCCACTCCTAGAACCGTGCCAGTCTGTCAAGCTGCTCTGCCTAAAGAGTACCGGGACTTCGCTGATGTGTTCAATCCCGTGGAGGCGGACGTGCTACCCCCACATCGGTCCTTTGATTGCGCTATTAATTTGATGACCGGCAAGATGCCACCGCGGGGCCGACTCTATACGCTGTCCCGAGAGGAATCGAAGGTCATGCAAGCCTACATTCGGGAGAATCTCCAGAAGGGGTTCAATCGCCCCTCCACGTCCCCTGCCGGGGCAGGATTCTTTTTTGTGACCAAGAAGGTTGGCTCCTTGAGGCCCTGTATCGACTACCGGGGTCTAAATGCCATCACCGTGAAAGACCGATATCCTCTGCCCCTTATCCCGGAGTTGTTTGATCGGCTGCAGGGGGCCCAGATCTTTACCAAGTTGGACCTCCATGGGGCCTACAACTTGGTCCGTATCCGGTAGGGGGACGAATGGAAAACCGCGTTCAACATGCATGAGGGGCACTTCGAATACCGGGTGATGCCCTTCGGCCTGTGCAACACTCCAGCGGTGTTCCAGAGGTTCATGAACTTCGCCCTTGAAGACCTGCTTTATTCTACAGTAATTGTATACCTGGATGACATCCTGATTTTCTCTAAAGATCCCCAGGAGCATGTGGCCCACGTTCGGACCGTCCTCCAGCGCTTGCGGCAGTATCGCTTGTTTGCCAAACTCAGCAAATGCTCTTTCCACCAGCAGACTCTGCCTTTTTTAGGACATATTCTCTTACCTGGGGGTCTGCGGATGGATCCAGATAAACACCGCGCTATCCGGGAGTGGCCTCAACCCCAAGGCCTGAAGGCGCTGTAACGGTTCCTGGGGTTCGCTAATTACTACCGTCAATTTATTCCCCATTATTCTCAATTGATGGCTCCTTTGACAGCGCTCACTAAGAAGCATGCGAATGTTAAGAACTGGCCGGCCGAGGCGCACACGGCGTTGTCAGTTGAAGAAAGCGTTTGAGTCCGCTCCCATCCTTCAGGCCCCGGATCCGGACAAACCTTTTGTGGTAGAGGTGGACGCCTCTGCTTTGGGCGCCGGGGCGGTCCTCTCTCAAGTTAACGCCAAGGGCCAGCGCCAACCCTGTTTCTTCTACTCCCGAAAGTTTTCCCCAGCGGAGCGCAACTATACCGTAGGGGATAGAGAACTGCTAGCTCTGAAATTAGACCTGCAAGAGTGGAGACATCTGCTGGAAGGGGCAGAGCATCGATTTACAGTGATTACGGATCACAAGAATCTTTTGTATCTGCAGGAGGCACAAAGGTTGAATCCGCGGCAGGCCCGCTGGTCGTTGCTCTTTGCCAGGTTCCGGTTTCAACTAGTGTTCCGGTCGGCTGCGCAGAATACCCCTGCAGACTCCCTCTCCAGAGCCTTCGAAGCTCCAGAGGACATCGAGGAACCTCATCCTATGTTAGATCCGGCTTGCCTCTGTGCGGCCCCGGGTGGGGTCACCCCAACGCGGGAATTCGTGCCTCCACAGAACCGGGAAAAAGTAATGCACTGGGGACACTCGTCTGTATGGGCCGGACACTTTGGGTTTCAAAAAATCCTCCGTCTGATTTCTCGACAGTACCGATGGCCTCGTATGAACCAAGATATCCTTCAGTTTGTCACGACCTGCCCCACCTGTGCCCGGACTAAGTCTGTTGTGGGGCACCCCTGGGGGAATCTGCAGCCCCTGCCCATTCCTGCAGCCCCCTGGGAAGAATTGTCTATGGATTTCATTACGGATCTTCCCCGCTCCCAGGGGCATACAGTGATTTGGGTGGTGGTAGACCGGTTCTCCCGCATGGCGCACTTCGTTCCCCTGCCAGGGCTTCCGTCAGCAGCACTGTTAGCCCAGCAGTTCATCCAGCACATCTTCCGACTCCATGGGCTACCAGTCAGGATCATCAACCACCGGGGAGCCCAGTTCACTTCACGATTCTGGAGAGCCCTGTGTTCCGCCCTGGGGGTTGTCACCCATTTCTCTTCTGCCTACCATCCCCAGACCAACGGGATGGTCGAGCGGATTAACCAGACGCTAAAAGGATTCTTGCGGGCTTTTGTCAACAGGCGGCAAGACAACTGGGCATATCTTCTCCCTTGGGCCGAGTTCGCTTATAACCACAGTGAACACTCTGCTTCCGAGCAATCTCCATTCTTCATTGTATACGGACAACATCCACGGCTTCCTCCGCCCATTCCCTCTGACTCCTCTACATCCCTGGTTACTCAAACCCTTGTCGACCTGCGGGAAGTCTGGAACATGGCCCGAGAATAACTACAGAAAGCAGCCGCCAGGTATAAGTCGTTTGCAGACCGGCACCGGCGCCCTTCCATGGTTCTTCAGCCGGGGCAAAAGGTATGGCTGAGTACTAAATACCTGAGACTCCGGGTGCCCTCTCAGAGGCTGGGGCCGCGGTTCATCGGGCCATTCTTGATCCAGTCTCAAATCGGAGCTGTGACATACCGCCTATGGCTACCTAGAACTCTACGAATCCATAATGCCTTCCATGTTTCGCTGCTGAAAGTCTTTCGGGGGTCGAAGTGGCATCCACAGAGTAAAGAGTCCGTTGTTCCAGAGGCTGACCCCGATCCTGAGTATGAAGTTGAAGAAATCTTAGACTCCAAGAGGCGGCGGGGAAAACTGCTCTACCTGTTATCCTGGAAGCATTTCGGTCCCGAGGACAACTCCTGGGAGCCGGCCACCAATGTACATGGCCCCAGAGTTGGTACGGGCCTTCCATGAACGCTATCCTCAAAAACCAGGACCCAGAAGGAAGGGGGCATCCGGGGAGGATACTTTCACATCCGTCGCTCCCTCCGGCTGCTCCTCTGCGGGAAGCAGGGGCCGGGAGGAAGGACCCGCAGCCAGAGAGGGCTTACCCGACGGGTTCCCGGATGGGCGCCGGTTCCGGGTGCAGTCGGGGCCGAGCCGGTGCCCATTGCGGCAATGGCCACCCTGTCTGGGGCCGAGCCCGTGGGCCGGCGATCACGGCTTCCGGGCTCTCGGTCGCCGGCTATGGGGTCCGTGCTTGCGCCAGCAGGAAGGATGGCGCCAAGATAAGATGGCCGGCGTCTTCTCCACATTCGGGCGAGGGAACCCGAAGCTCCGCCTCAGAGGAACCAGATTGGGATGCCGGTGCTGTAGCCCCGCCTGGGAAGCCGGACGGAACCAACCAGAGGGATTTCTTCGGTAGCCGGGTTCCGATTGGCCGGCCATGTCAGCGGGGCTGGACGGTTGAATGCTGACAGTATTTAAGGAGCGGGGCTGAAACAGGACGTTGCTTCAGGTTCTGTTTCCCTAGGCCAGTCTTTGTGTGTTCTAGTTTTCAGTACGTTCCCTTGCTCTCCTGGTTTGATCGTTGGACTGTTTCTGGACTACTCTGCTAGCCGCCTGCCCTTACCTGTTGCCTGTTTTTGGACGACGCTGTGAGCTGCCTGCCCTGACCTGTTGCCTGGTATTGGACTACTCTGATTTTCTATCTGCCCTCCCCGCTCCCGGTTCTGGGTCAGTTCGTCAACCCCGCGCTTCCGGAAGTCCCGTTGGCCGCCTGCAGCTGGGGGCTCAACCCCCGGTGAACGGCGGTCGCCGCGGGTGAAGACTTGGGGTTGCACGGCTGTCCTCTGAGGTCCTTCGGGCCTTTGCGGGACCTAAGGGCTCACCTCCTTTCCAGTCGAGACAGTACCTGGAATAGAATCCCAGCCCTTCTTGCCCCGGTGGAACGGGCTCGACCGCATTGGCGCTGAGAAGGGCGGAGAGTTCCTCTGCAAGTACCTGCCTGTGCTGGAAGCTGAAGGACTGAACTCCCGGTGGGCAATTTGGAGGTCTGGAAATCAAATTGAGGGAGTATCCTAGCCGGACTATTTAGAGAACCCACTGATTGGAGGTTACAAGAGGCCACCTCTGGTGAAAAAATTTTAACCTCCCTCCAACCGGTAGATCGTCCGGCACAGACACTTTTATGTCGGCTATGCTCGCCTGGAGCCAGTCAAAGCCCGTCCCTTGCTTTTGCTGGGGAGCTGCAAGGGCCTGTTGAGGCGCACGCTGTTGACGTGAAAGAGCGCGCTGGGGCTTAGCCTGAGCAGGCTGGCGGGAAGGAGGATTGTACCTGAGCTTATTATAAGCTTAGGGAGCATTCCTCCGACCCCCAGAAAAACATCTACCTGAAGAGGTAGATGCTGAAGGCGTCCGGTGGGAGAGTTTGTCGAATGCGGTGTCCCGCTGATGGAGCTGTTCTACCACCTGTTCGACCTTCTCGCCAAAAATATTATCCCGCCGGCAAGGAGCGTCTGCAATTCGCTGCTGGACACGATTCTCCAGGTCAGAGGCACGCAGCCATGAGAGTCTGCGCATCACTATACCTTGAGCAGCGGCCCTAGACGTAACATCAAAAGTGTCATAAGCACCCCTGGACAGGAATTTACGACACACCTTCAGCTGCTGACCACCTCCCGAAAAGGCTTGGCCTGCTCCGAAGGGAGCTGATCGACCAAGTCCGCCAGTTGCTTCACATTATTCCGCATATGGATGCTCGTGTAGAGCTGGTAGGATTGGATCTTGGCCATAAGCATAGAGGAATGATAGGCCTTCCTCCCAAAAGAGTCTAGAGTTCTAGAACTCTTGGCTCTCTTGAGAGCGGAATCCACAACCCCAGAGTCATGAGGCAACTGGGTCTTCATCAACTCTGGGTTCCCGTGAATCCGGTACTGGGACTCAACTTTTTTAGGGATGGTGGGATTAGTTAGTGGTTTCATCCAGTTCGCTATCAATGTTTGCTTAAGGACATTATGTAGGGGAACAGACTCCTTAGGTGGTGAAGGATAGTCCAGGACCTCAAACATCTCATCCCTGGGCTCATCCTCAGTGACCACTGGGAAAGGAATGGCCGTAGACATTTCCCGGACAAAAGTCAAGAAAGACAAACTCTCGGGGGGAGAAAGCTTTCTCTCTGATGAAGGAGTAGGATCAGAAGGAAGACCACAAGACTCCTCATCTGAGAAATATCTTGGGTCCTCCTCTGCCTCCCACGAGGCCTCTCCCTCGGTATCAGACACGATCTCTCTGACCGCAGTCTGAAGCCAGGCCCGTCTCGACGCCGAGGAATGATGTCCTCGATGACGGTGTTGAGAAGTAGACTCCCGTGCTGACGGCGATGAAGCTCCCTCCACTGATGTCGATGGGGAAGCCACTTGGGTGGCAGCCGACACCGGCACTGCAAGCAGCACCAACGCCGAAGGCCGCACCACGGACGGGGAGCCAGCTGCCACATCTATCAACGGTACCGTATGTGCAAGCACCGCCGGTACCGGAACAGATGATCGCAGCAGCCTTGATCCCTGGAAGAATGGCTTTGAGGCGCTCGTCAAGAGTGGCTGCGGAGAAAGGCTGGGGAGTCGATACAGGAGTCGAAGCCCGAATCTGCTGAGGAGGCGGAGGCGGTACTGGGCTTCCGGAGAAGTGCGCATCGACACCTCCTGAATGGAGGGTGACACCTCCTGAATGGAGGGTGAGGGGTCCTCCCGGTGTCGACGCTTCACGGGTGCCGAATCCTTCGGCGTCCCAGAGCTCTCGGTACCGTGGCAGGAGGGCGACCAATGCCGATGCTTCTTTGCCTTGGCTTGAAGCACGGTCTCGGTACCCTCTGGTACCGACGAGGAAGACGTTGAATCCAAATGTCTCTTTGGGGTCGGGTTCAAAGAAGGTCGGTCCCGAATGATCTGCACCGCAGCGGTCCTCGAGGCAGGTGGAGATCCACTCAATGGCCCACTGCTGCCAGCGTAAGATGGTCTCTGGACAGCCATTACCTGTGCTCCGGACGTCGATGCACTCTCCGGTGCTGACATCGACACCGCCGCCACCGATCTCGGTACTGCTGCCAACGTTGACGCCAAAGGACCGGGCGAAGCGTGGAACAGGCGCTCCCACTGAACTAATTTCGACGCTTGTGTCCGCTTTTTAAGGCCGCGACACAAAGTACAAGCGTCGGGGCGGTGACTCGCCCCAAGACACTGAATATATGAAGCCTGTGGATCAGTGACTGAGATGGCCCGGCCGCACTGAGTGCACTTCTTGAAGCCGCTGGCGATCTTCGATGACATCGATGGAAAAATTGCAGCGGCGAAATCAAAAGACACGATGGCGCCAAAAACAAGGGGAAAAACAAAACCCCGTATGGGCGGCCAACAGGGCCGCACAAGAAACGAAAACAAAATAACTACCGCAAACTAAAGAGAAGGGCGGCTAAAATGAAACTTGTTCTTTTTTTTTTTTAAACAAGAAACAAGAAAACAAGAGAGCGAACTCGTGAAACTAAGAAAAAAGACAGCAAAAAACCGCAAGGGCTCTCTCCTGAGGCGCAGAGCGACCGAAAAACAACCACCCTGACCGCGGAAAAAAAGAGACTGAGGGGAACGTCCGCGCGATGGACTGGAAGGTGGCCGCGCATGCGCAGTGCATGCACTCGTGTGCACAAAGGCTCTAGCAAACTTTGTCGCTAGGAAGAATTCCGGACCTAGGGCTGCCGTCGGACGTCAACCCATCAGTGAGAACAAGCAGCCTGCTTGTCCTCGGAGAATACCTGCTACAGGTATGTATCTTCATTTTGTCCGAGGAAAGGCAGGCTCCATATTCTTAAGTGTGGGGTATCCCTAGCACCCAGGCTCACTCAAAACAAAGAACATTGGTCAATTGGGCCTCGCAATGGCGAGGACATAACTGAGATGGACCTGAAAACAAACACAACTAAGTAAGAGTGCAGCCTGGAACAGAACAGCAAATGTGCCTAGGAGGGTGGAGTTGGATTCTAAACCCCGAACAGATTCTGTAACACCGACTGCCCAAACCGACTGTCGCATCGGGTATCCTGCTGAAGGCAGTAGTGAGATGTCAATGTATGGACAGATGACCACGTTGCAGCCTTGCAAATTTCTTTAATGGAGGCTGACTTCAAGTGAGCCACTGATGCAGCCATGGCTCTAACATTATGAGCCGTGGCATGGCCCTCCAAAGTCAGCCCAGCTTGGGCATAAGTGAAGGAAATGCAATCTGCTAGCCAATTAGAGATAGTGCATTTTCCGATGGCAACTCCCATTATGTTGGGATCAAAAGAAACAAACAGCTGGGCGAACTGTCGATAGGGCTTTGTCCACTCCACGTAAAAGGCCAATGCTCTCTTTCAGTCCAAGGTGTGCAACCTGTCCTCACCAGGGCAGGTGTGTGGATGGGGAAAAAATGTTGGCAAGACAACTGACTGGTTCAGATGGAACTCCGACACCACTTTCGGCAAGAGCTTAGGATGAGTGCGGAGGACTACTCTGTTATGATGAAATTTAATGAAAGAAGCATGGACTACCAGGGTTTGAAGCTCACTGACTCTACGAGCTGAAGTAACAGCCACCAAGAAAATGACCTTCCAGGTTAAATACTTCAGATGGCAGGAATTAAGTGTCTGAGAAGGAGCTTTCATCAGCTGGGTGAGAACGACATTGAGATCCCATGACACTGGTGGAGGTTTGATAGGGGGCTTTGACAAAAGCAAACCTCTCATGAAGCGAACAACTAAAGGCTGTGCAGAGATAGGCTTACCTTCTACACATTGATGGTAAGCGCTGATTACACTAAGGTGAACTCTTACTGAGTTAGTCTTAAGACCAGATCTGATAAGTGTAGAAGGTACTCAAGCAGGGTCCATGCAGGACAAGAAAAAGGATCTAGGGCAGTGGTGTGCTGGTAAATTATTAACAACAGGCTCTCTCCCCGGTCCACCTCGGTGCCCCCCCCCCCCCGTGCACCTCTGTGCCCCCCCCTCCAAATTGCAGAGCTGGCTATAGCTGGGGGGGGGGGGGGGGGCAATGCATTACTCTCTCCAGGAAAAAAAAATTAAATGATCCCAGGTTCCAATCTAATTCATGTTTAATATGGGATAAAATGCCATAAATCTCTCTATATAAAAGGCAACACCAACGTTCTATGAAGCCTCCAGCCGGAAGTGTGAAGGGGGCGAGATATCCGGTTTCCCTATGAGTGTCTGCCCCGCCCTCTCTGTAACACAGTCAGTGAAGGAAAACAGCAGAGCACGAAATCAAATCGCTGGCTCTGTAACAGTGAAGGACTCAGAGGGGGGAGGGGGGAGGGGAGAGAGGCCAGAGGGCAGGGACACACACACTCCCACATGCACACAGAAGAAAACATTGCTAGCCCCCGTTTCATTTGCATCAGAAACGGGGCTTTTTTTTACTAGTAAGTAAATAAATATAAACTTTTAACGTTCAGCACCTGATTCTCAAAGTGGACATATTCCAAACACTATAATGAAAATAAAATTATTTTTTTCTACCTTTGTTGTCTGGTGACTTTGTTTCTCTGATCATGCTGGCCCAGTATCTGATTCTGCTGCTCTATATCTGTTCCCTTGACTCCGTTTCCAGGGCTTCCTTTCCATTTATTTCTTTTCTTTCCTCCTTTCTTCTTCATTTCTGGTCCTCCGCAGACTTGACTGTACAGTGGACCCAGCTTCTGCCTATTTTCTCCATCCATGTGTAGCTTCTCTCCTCACTTCCTTTTCCCTCATCTAATCTCCTTCCTCTATCTTCCCTCCATGTCCAGCATTTCTTCTCTCTCCCTTCCCTCCCCTCCATCCATGTCCTGAAACTCTCCTCTCTCCCCTGCCCCCCTCTATCCATCCATACCCAGCAATTGTCTTCTCTCCCCTGCCCCCTCTATCCATCCATACCCAGCAATTGTCTTCTCTCCCCTGCCCCCCTACCCATCCATGCCCAGCAATTCTCTTCTCTCCCCTGCCCCCCTCTATCCATTCATGCCCAGCAATTGTCTTCTCTTCCCTGCCCTCCATGCCCAGCAATTGTCTTCTCTCCCCTGCCCCCTCTACCCATCCCAGCCCAGCAATTGTCTTCTCTCTCCCCTGCCCCCCTCTACCCATCCCTGCCCAGCAATTGTCTTCTCTCCCCTGCCCTCCATGCCCAGCAATTGTCTTCTCTCCCCTGCCCTCTCTACCCATCCCTGCCCAGCAATTGTCTTCTCTCCCCTGCCCCCCTCTACCCATCCCTGCCCAGCAATTGTCTTCTCTCCCCTGCCCCCCTCTACCCATCCATGCCCAGCAATTGTCTTCTCTCCCCTGCCCTCCATGCCCAACAATTGTCTTCTCTCCCCTGCCCCCCTCTACATACCCCTGTCCAGCAAATGTCTTCTCTCCCCTGCCCCCCTCTATCCATCCCTGCCCAGCAATTGTCTTCTCTCCCCTGCCCCCCTCTACCCATCCATGCCCAGCAATTGTCTTCTCTCCCCTGCCCTCCATGCCCAGCAATTGTCTTCTCTCCCCTGCCCCCCTCTACATACCCCTGTCCAGCAAATGTCTTCTCTCCCCTGTCCCCCTTTACCCATCCCTGCCCAGCAATTGTCTTCTCTCCCCTGCCCCCCTCTACCCATCCCTGCCCAGCAAATGTCTTCTCTCCCCTGCCCCCTCTACCCATCCCTGCCCAGCAAATGTCTTCTCTCCCCTGCCCCCCTCTACCCATCCATGCCCAGCAATTCTCCTCTCTCCCCTGCCCTCCCCTCCCGCTCCCAAACATGTCCAGCGATTGTCCTTCCTCCCCTGCCCCTCCCCTCCCGCTCCCAAACATGTCAGTGATTGTCCTTCGCCCCCACCGTCCCCTCCCGCTCCCATCCATCTTTTTTATTACCTCTGACGTCAGATGTCAGAAGGTGGGACTAAGGGCACGAACGAACTCATCGAAGCAAACAGGGAAGGCTGGAGATGGGCAGCAGGGCTTTAAATAACGCGCGCTTCAATGGAGAGGTAATAAAAAAGAGGGGATGGTGGGGGCGAAGGACAATCGCTGACATGTTTGGGAGTGGGAGGGGAGGTAAGCATGGCCTGTGATGGCGCCCTCCTGCCATACATACCTCCCGTAATGGAGCCGGCTCGCCCCCAAGAACAACCGGCTCGCAAGAGCTGTCAAGATTTAACAAGCGGCTCTTGCGAGCCGGACCGAGCCGGCTCCAGCACACCACTGATCTAGGGCCTTGCTGTCACACCAGATGGCAAACCTCCTCTATTTAAAAGAGTAACTCTTTTTCGTGGAATCTTTCCTGGAAGCAAGCAAGACCCTGGAGACACCCTCTGAAAGGCCTAAAGAAGCAACCACTAAGTTCTCAACATCCAGGCCATGAGAGCCAAAGACTGAAGGTTGGGATGTAGAAGCGACCCCTCGCTCTGAGTGATGAGGGTTTGAAAACACTCCAATCTTCACGGTTCTTCGGAAGACAAGTCCAGAAGAAGAGGAAACCAGATCTGACGGGGCCAGAAAGGCGCTATCAGAATCATGGTTCCGCGGACTTGCCTGAGTTTCAACAGAGTTTTCCCTACTAAAGGTATGGGAGGATACAAATACAGGAGGCCCTTCCCCCAATGAAGGAGAAAGGCATCTGACGCTAGTCTGCCGAGGGCCTGAAGCCTGGAACAGAATTGAGGGACCTTGTGATTGCTCTGAGTAGCAAAAAGATCCACCGAGGGGATGCCCCACACTTGGAAGATCTTGTGGACAACGTGCATGTTCAGAGACCACTCGTGAGGTTGCATAATCTTGCTCAATCTGTCGGCCAGACTGTTATTTACGCCTGCCAGATATGTGGCCTGGAGAAACATGCCGTGCTGGTGTGCCCAAGGCCACATCCTGACGGCTTCCTGACACAAAGGGCGAGATTCGGTCCCCCTCTGCTTGTTGGTGTAATGCATCGCAACCTGATTGTCTGTCTGAATTAGGATAATTTGATTGGACAGCCGGTCTCTGAAAGCCTTGAGAGCATTCCAGATCGCTCACAATTCCAGGAGGTTGATCTGAAGACCTGTTTCCTGAAAAGACCAAACTCCTTGAGTGCGAAGGCCATCTACATGAGCTCCCCACCCCAGAAGGGATGCATCCATTGTCAGCACTTTTTGAGGCTGAGGAATTTGGAATGGACGTCCCAAGGTCAAATTGGAGCGAATGGTCCACCACTGCAGGGAATTGCAAAAGTCGGTGGAGAGATGGATGACATCCTCTAGATCCCCTGTAACTTGACAACACTGGGAAGCTAGGGTCCATTGAGCTTATCTCATATGTAGACGTGCCATGGGAGTGATATGAACTGTGGAGGCCGTGTGGCCCAGAAGCCTCAACATCTGCCGAGCTGTGATCTGTTGAGATGTTCAAGCTGAGGACACTAAGGCTAGAAGATTGTCTGTCTGCCCTCGCCTGGGGGAGATAAGCTCGAGATGTCTGTGTGTTCAACAGAGCTCCTATGAATTCCAACTTCTGTACTGGGATTGGGTGGGACTTGGGATAATTTATGATAAACCCCAGCAGCTCGAATAGTTGAATAATAATCTGCATGGATCATAGAACTCCTGCCTCTGAGGTGTTCTTCACCAGCCAATCGTCGAGATAAGGGAACACATGCACTCCCAGTCTGCGTAGCGACGCTGTGATAACTGCCAAGCACTTTGTAAAAACCCTGAGCGTAGATGCGAGACGAAAGGATAGCACACAGTACTGAAAATGCTGGGTTCCCAGTCGAAATCGGGCGTACTTCCTGTGATTTAGGAGCACCGAGATGTGAGTGTAGGCGTCCTTTAAGTCCAGAGAGCATAGCCAATCGTTTTCCTGAATCATGGGAAGAAGGGTGCCGAGGGAAAGCATCCTGAACTTTTCTCGGACTAGGAATTTGTTCAGGGCCCTTAGGTCTAGGATGGGACGCATCCCCCTGTTTTCTTTTGCACAAGAAAGTACCTGGAATAGAATCCCAGCCCTTCTTCCCCTGGTGGAACGGGTTCGACCACATTGCCCTTTAGAAGGGCAGACAGTTCCTCTGCAAGTACCTGCTTGTGCTGGGGGCTGAAGGACAGAGCTCCTGGTGGGCAATTTGGAGGTTTTGATTCCAGATTGAGAGCATACCCTAACCGGACTATTTGAAGAACCCACCTGTCGGAGGTTATAAGAGGCCACCTTTGGTGAAAAAATATCAACCTCCCCCCGAACAGGCAGATGGTCCAGCACGAATACTTTGACTGCGGCTATGCTGCTCTGGAGCCAGTCAAAAGCCTGTCCCCTGCTTTTGCTGGGGAGCTGGAGGGGCCTTCAGTGCACGCTGCTGACGAGAGCGAGCCTGCTGGGAGCAAGCCTGAACAGGCTGTCGAGAGGCAGCAGTGTACCTACGCCTATTATAGGAATAGGGAGCATTCCTCCTCCCTCCAAAAAACCTCCCTACAGGAGGAGGTAGTAGCAGATGGCGTCCGGCGGGAGAGAGAATCCATAGCATCATGATGCTTCTTGAAGGTATTGACCATATCCTCAACCTTCTCTCCGAAAAGGCTAGCCCCCCGGCAAGAAACATCTGCCATTCGCTGCTGGGTCTTCTGATCCAGGTCAGAGACACGCAGCCATGAGAGTCTGTGCATCACTATACCTTGAGCAGCTACTCGGGATGCTACTTCAAAAGTGTCATAAGACCCCCTGGCCAGGAATTTGCGACACGCCTTCTGCTGCCTGACCACCTGGTGAAAAGGTTCAGCAAGCTCCAGAGGGAGTGCTTCAACTAAACTGGACAGTTGCCTCACCGAGTTCCATAAGTGAATGCTGGTGTACAGCTGGTATGTTTGGATCTTGGCGGCGAGCATTCCAGCCCGATACGTACGCCTCCCAAAAGAATCCAAGGTCCTAGATTCTCTGCCCGGGGGCGCCGAGGCATAGTCTCTAGTGCTCTTGGCTCTTCTGAGAGCAGAGTCCACCACCATAGAATCGTGAAGAAGTTGGGTCTTCACCATCACAGGCTCACCATGGACTCTGTACTGGGACTCGGACTTCTTGTTGACAACTGGATTAGAGAGAGGGCAAGACAAATTCCACCACAATGCTTCCCTGTGGAGGAGTGGCCTAGTGGTTAGGGTGGTGGACCTTGGTCCTGGGGAACTGAGTTCGATTCCCACTTCAGGCACAGGCAGCTCCTTGTGACTCTGGGCAAGTCACTTAACTCTCCATTGCCCCAGGTACAAATAAGTACCTGTATACAGTATGTAAGCCGCATTGAGCCTGCCATGAGTGGGAAAGCGCGGGGTACAAATGTAACAAAAAAAAAATTTTTTTTTAATTTGTGCGGGGGGGGGGGGGGGGGGGGCACTGCAACTTCTACAGGCGGAGAAGGATAATCCAGGACCTCGAACATCTCAGCCCTGGGCACATCCACAGCCTCCATGGGAAATGGAATGTCCTTAGACATTTGCCACGCAAAAGATGAAAAAGTAAGGGGGCGTTCCAAGATGGCGGCACGCAGGTGAGCGAGCTCTGAACTCCTCTGGGATCGACGCGCTGTAAAACGAATTCCTCTGAATTATGCCACATACCAAACGGAAGGGCAAGGTCCAGAATGTAACCTCAAGACCCCGGACCTCATCCCCACGTCAGCTGTTGATCGATCAGTTCACCTCGCAAACTCCTCTCCTACACGCCGTGAGTGAGCCCGCTGTCCACCAGATAGGGGAAACTCTGGAGGACTTGGGCCTTGAAGTCACGCTTTCTCCTCCGGCGCTTGAACCTCCGCCCCATCCAGAAGGACGCCAACTCCAGAGAGGTTCTACCGGGACCGAAGAGGTTGCCGATATTGAGCCCCATATTGAGGTTGCTGGAATGGCTAAGCCAGATGGTTTGCAAGGGCCTGCGGGCCTAAGCATGGATTGGAAGCAATTAGACTCTGCTCCTGGGACGGTATCATTGAAGAACATATGGGTTGTTCTCCAACAATTGGCTGTGAGTGTGGAAAAATCTTCTAAGGAACTTTCATCGTCAGTAAGTACAATGAACACTTTTTCAGAATCTCTGACTGGTATAAAAACTGAGTTTACTACTCAAATAACAAAGACTAATCAAGATGTAAAAAAGTTACAAGATCTTTCCTCAGAAATGATAAAAGATAAAATTATTATATCTAGAAAAATTGACCAAATCGAAAACTACAATCGAAGATTAAACCTGAGAATACTAAATTTTCCAAGAGAAATAGGGATATCAGCTCTGGATGCCTTTAAAAAATATCTAATTGAAATATTGAAATATTCTTCAGAGTCATTGCCTCCAGTTAATAAAATATATTATATAAGGAATAAAAGTTTTCCTGAAGGTGTGTCTACAACTGATAAACCTATAAATGAGGCGGGAAGAACAACTTTAAATTTATCCGAATTGCTGGAAGTGACATTATCAGAACACTCAGAAAGAATGACTTTAATGGTGCAGTTCGTATTTCAGCAAGATCTTGAAGCATTAAAAAGATTGTATTTTCGGAAAATGAATGATTTATTTTATGGTAAAACAATACGTATATTTCAGGATGTTACAAAACAAACACAAGAGATTAGGAAAAGGTTTTTGACTATGAGAAAAGAGACCCAGGAGCTTGGAGCCTCTTTCTTTTTGAACTATCCAAGTAAATGTGTAGTGAAATATGAAGGGTTAAAATATATATTTTTCCAGCCGGAACAGTTAAGAGTGTTCATTGATTCAAGAAAGGTATAAAAGTCCACGCTCTAGCAATTCGTTCAAATTGAATATTATAGGATAGATATTGCGTGCGAAGCCTGTTCTTCGGTTATTTTTGCTTGATGTATTCCCCATATACTTTAGTAATGCCCCCCTCCTTTTTGTGATATAAAAAAAGACATTAATGTTTTCTTAATTAATGTATCTAAGGGATGATGTAAATCCACTGAATTTTTCTGTCTCATTTTCTGAAACAAGATTTCTTGTATATGTTATGTTATTGGAAATTAATAAAAAAAAAAAAAAAAGATGAAAAAGTAAGACTCTTAGGTGGAGATTGTCTAACTTCAATAGGCGGAGTACGATCAGAAGGAAGCCCCTGGAAGTCTTCCGTAAAATACCTGGGGTCTTCCTCCTCTTCCCCTGAGCGCTCCCCTTCGGTATCGGACTGAAGCTCTCGAAGAGCAGCCCGAACCCTATCATGTCTCGACCTGGAGGATCGACATCCTCGTGGGGAATGTCGAGAAGTCGACCCCTGCCTGGACTCCAGCGAAGCTTCCTCCACCGATGTCGAAGGAGAGTCAACCCGGGTGGCAATCGGCTCCAGTACCGCAAGCAGCACTGAGGGCAGGGACCTCCTCACAGGAGATGGGCCACACGCTGTTTCAGCAGTAGGTACGGGAGGCGCAAGCACCTCCGATACCAAAGCAGGCTGACAAAGCACACCTTCCAGAATCTCTGGAAGAACGGCCCGGAGACGCTCACCGAGAGCTGCCATCGGAAAAGGCTGTGGGGCCGGTGCAGGAGTCGGTGCCAGAATCTGAAGGGGCTCGACAGCCGGTACCTGGCTGCCAGACGACCGACACATCGGCACCTCCTGAATGGAGGGTGAGCAGTCCTCCTGGCACCGACGCTTCTTGGGTGCCGACTCCCTCGGCTCCCCTAAGCTCTCAGTACCATGGGAAGGAGATCGATGGCGATGCTTCTTCGCCTTCGCTCGACGCCCATCATCGACACTCCTCAGTACCGAGGACGTGTAATCCTCACGCCTCCTCGGGACCGGGTCTGACAAAGGGCGGTCCCGGGGGGCCTGCATAGTAGTAGGCCTCGAGATGGGTGGAGACCCACTCGATGCCTCGCTGCTCCCAGCTCGGAGTGGTCTCTCAGCAGCCATTACCTGGTCTCTCGGTGCTGCTTCCCTCGACGTCGACTCCGCCAACATCGGTACTGATGTCGATGCTGACGTCGAAGGACCGGACCGATCTGGAAAAAGCCGCTCGCGCTGAGCCTCTCGAGCTACCTGGGTCCTCTTTTTCATCAACTTGCACAGCTTACAAGCAGCCGGAAGATGATCGGGCCCAAGACACTAAAGGCACCACGCGTGAGGGTAGGTACACGAGATGGTCCGGTTGCAGCGAGTACAGCGTTTGAAGCCGCTGGGAGCCCTCGATGACATGGATGGAAAAATAGTGTCCGTGAAATTAAACGGCTCAATTGTGCCAAGGGAAAAGGCAAAGAAAAAGGGGAAAAAACATGGCCTCAAACGAAAAAAAAGAAAGGAAACTTCCAACCGGGAATAAAACTTAAGAAATAAAGGAAAAATAACTCTTTTTTTTTTTTTAAATTTGTTGTAAAACGAAAGGAAAAAAGACAAAAAGGGGTGCGTAAAACGCAAAACTCAGTCTCCTGAGAACCGAACGAAGGAAAGCAGCTAAAAAACAAATCTCAGCGCGGAGAAAAAGAAACTAGTTTGGTGACGCTCGCGTCGCAGGCGGGAAGCGGCTCGCGCATGCGCGGTGCACTCAGGCCCACGGGGACGAGCACGCTTCAAACTTCTAGGTTTTTCTAAGAAAGTTCCGGTCTCCTGGGCTGTCGCGGACGACGACCCACACGTAAGAATATGGAGCCTGCTTGTCCTCTGAGAATCCATTGCTCCCATTTTACCACCGAAACCACTGCCGAGTCCATAACAGCTCAGCTCGAAATCGCCTCCATCAGAATTCATAACAAAACCTTCATGGCTGTTTGAATTGTGTACTGTTCTACAGACCTCCAGGCAACTGGAACGAAGGTCAAACTAACTTCATGGACTTCATCTCAAACACATGTGTAACCAACTCCAATATACTAGTAGTAGGAGCCTTCAACCTTCACCTAGAATACCCAAATTCTACCAACGTGCGAGATTGTAAGGAATTCCTCCACTTATGGGATCTCAAATGGCCACAAATGCAAGCAACCCACGTCAAAGGGCACACACTGGACCTCATATCACACAAACTTTCAACAGACAAGAACTTCACGATAACAAATATCAAATGGACAGAAACACCATGGACCGACCACTACAAACTAAACTTCTCCCTACATTGGCGTAAAAAGGGCTTACAGCAGACACAAGAACCCACATCCTACAGCTCAAGAGGTCAAGTAGACACAGAAACTTTCTGGCAACTGATATACAGCAACGGATGGTCAGCACAAACTGACTCCACAAACTACCTCACAGAATGGGACAAAAGATGCAAAAGCACACTAGACGAAATTGCACCCTTACGAACAAGAACCTCGCGCAAGCATAGCTTGATGCCACGGTTCAACGACGAACTAAAAAAACTAAAAACATACACCAGAAAACTTGAACAAGCATGGAGGAAAACAAAAGATGAACACACACTCAAAACATGGAAACTAACACAAAGAAAATACAAATAAACAATAAAGCAGGCCAAAAGATCATACTATAAACCCAAAATAGGTACAGATTTTAAAGACACAAAGAAACTATATCAACTCGTAACAAACTCCTAGACACCAACCTGGTCACCACAACTTCAACACCCACTGCAAACTAGATACCTGCCCCAGCTACCTATTGAAATCCGCCCCTGAACGCTTCATAGCGGACCTCACATCCCACCTAAACTACATGTTTCAACAAGGTCTCTTCCCCAAGGAAAATGGAAATATCTTATTCACCCCGATATCAAAAGACACAAAGAAAAAAATCAAATGAAATCACCAACTACCGCCCAGTAGCATCAATCCCGTTAGTAGTCAAACTGATGGAAAGCATGGTTACCAAGCAACTCAGAGATTACATCTACAAATTCTCAATACTACACGAATCACAGTCAGGCTTTCGCCCCCTCCACAGTACTGAAACAGTACTTCTCACTCTCCTAGCCAAATTCAAGCAGGAAATATCAACTGGCAAGAACATTCTTTTTCTCCAATTTGACATGTCTAGCGCATTCAACATGGTAAATCACAATATACTTATACGATTACTAGACAAGATCGGAATAGGTGGATACATACTTAGCTGGATCAAGGGCTTCCTAACCACACAATCCTATCAAGTAAAATCAAACTCTTGCATATCACCACCATGGAAAGCAGACTGTGAAGTACCACAAGGATCACCCCTGTCACCAATCCTCTTCAACCTAATGATGACCCCATTAGCCAAGTCCTTAGCCACCCACAGCCTCAACCATTTTATATACGCAGATGATGTCATAGTATACATTCCGTACAAATCCAATCTGACTGAAATAACCAACGAAATTAACCTCAGCCTAAACATCATGGAATAATGGGCAAATGCATTCAAACTAAAACTCAACAAAGAAAAAACACATTGCCTCATCCTCTCATCCCAACATAGCATGGACAACCCAACAACTATCACCACTCCAGACTACACCCTCCCTATCTCAGACAGCCTGAAATTCCTCGGCGTTACAATAGAGCGTAACCTAACACTAGAGAATCAAGTGGCATCCACAACTAAAAAAATGTTCCACTCAATGTGGAAACTCAAACACTTGAAGCAATTCTTTCCGTGGGAAACATTTCGCTACCTGGTACAATCAATGGTACTAAGCCACGCAGACTACTGTAATGGAATTTATGTGGGATGCAAGGAACAGACCTTAAAGAAACTTCAGACCACCCAAAACATGACAGCCAGGCTCATATTTCGAAAAACACAATTCGAAAGCCCAAAACCCCTCCACGAAAAACTGCACTGGCTCCCAATCAAAGAACACATTGACTTTAAAATCTGCATCCTGGTTCACAAAATTATCTACGGTGAAGCCCCAGATTACATGACTAACTTGATCGACCTACCATCCAGGAACACATCAAAATCAACACGAACATACCTGAACCTGCATTATCTCAGCAGTAAAGGCCTCAAATATAAATCAACTTACGCATGCAGCTTTTCCTACATAAGCACATAATTGTGGAACGCATTACCAAAAGTCTTGAAAACATCACACGACCACCTAAACTTCTGGAAATCACTAAAGACTATCCTGTTTAAAAAAGCATACCCTGTTGACCCAACCTAAAAGTTTGATCCCTGTGACACAACAAAACTAAGGCACGTAACTGGACATAATGCAACCCTTCCACAATACGACTACCATTTGTGGCTGCGCCACACGAACTTTATCTTACCATAGTACCACTTTGTATTTGTTCTCACCGGAGTCTGCAAACGCCTCTCCAGTACCATGTAAGCCACATTGAGCCTACAAATAAGCGGGAAAATGTGACCTGGGAGTCAATCCGGGCTAGGCAGTGAGGATATGCAGATGGGCTGCAAGTCCTCCACAGTACCTGGAATGCAGCTGGTAGAAGCGCTGGGCACCTGCAAATCACACAGCTCCAATAAGAGGTAACCAGAGAAACACACACAAAGGACCTTAATCCAACCACTGCTGGAGGAAGATGTTGATGCCTTGGAACCCTGGCTCTTTCCTCTGACTGAAGAAGCAACTGACATTGGCACTGTGTGGAAGCAATAAGGTCAAAGACTTACTAACACCATCAAGTCACAAACATCTAAGGCTTCTGCCCCCAGATTCTACTCACCTGGGTCCAAATTTTTCTTGATGAGAAAATCATAAGAATATAAAAATAGCCATACTGGGTCAGACCAATGGTCCATCTAGCCCAGGATCCTGTTTCCAACAGTGGCCAATCCAGGTCACAAGTATATGGCAAAAACCCAAATAGTAGCAACATTCCATGCTACCAATCCTAGGGCAAGCAGTGGCTTCCCCATGTCTGTCTCAATAGCAGACTATGGACTTTTCCTCCAGGAACTTGTCCAATCCTTTTTTAAACTTAGATCCACTAACCACTGTTATTACATCCTCCTTCAATGTGGGCTGCCAAAATCGCCAACAGGTGCGTTTCCATCAAGCTGAGAAAGAGAAGCAATTTCCCAGATCACCATTGTTCTCTTGGTGCCACCTTATCTGTTGATGCAACCCAGTGTCATCACTTTGAGTGGTCTCACACCTCAGTAACTGCTGCCCCACTCTGGACTCTAATCTGTTCATGGACTAAACCACTTCCTATGTCAACCAGGTCCACTGTGCCACCTGGCCCTGACAATGAGGTCCCCAGCCTGTAGATTGGCATCTGCAGTAACTACCATCCAACTGGAGGTTTCCAGATCCACACCTCTGAGAAGGTTCTTGGGGGATTGTCACTAGACCAATGACTGCTGTACACTTCCTGGAATTGGGAACGATATATTGTATTCCTGAGAGCGAGACTATCTCAACAGGAGTGCCCTCTGAAAAGGGGCCACATGGCATCGGTCACTGCCATGGATCCCAGCAACTGAAAGCAATCCCCCAGGCTCTTAATGTTCATTGTGCTCAAAAGGTATGCAGCTGAGGCAGAAACCTGTGCATCCTGTCCTTGATGAGGAACAGATTGCCAATATGAGTATTGAATCGGGCTCCGAAGTACTCCAGAGATGTGGATGGGTGAAGATTGCTGTCAGCATAGTTGACCATCTATCCCAGGCTCTCTAAAAACTGAATAATCTTGTGAATGGCCACCCTGGATTCCTGCTTTGAATTGGCAAGGACTATGCCCTTGCTGCATAGTGTCAGCAAGCACCCCTCCGTGCTGTCCGCTCTCCTTTCGACACCTCTCCGTGCTGTCCGCTCTCCGCTCAACACCCCTCCGTGTGGTCTGCGCACAACTTAGCACCTCTCCGAGCTGTCCTTCTTCGCCCACACAATTGGGGCTAATCCATCTCCTAAGCGGAACTGTTCCTGCTCACTTGCAAAAAGTAATTCACAGTACTATTTATTCAGTAGAGTGCTTTATTCAGAGTACAACCAGCGAGAAAACAGCAGGTCCACTGACTACAGCTGCTGGTCTCTGTGCCCCTGGCTTCCCTTCTTCCCTCACCCAACAATCCCCAAAAGTTCAGAACAGTTCAGTCTTGAAACTTCACAACAACTTGAAATACCTTTGAATCAGTCAATTCCTCCACTCCCTTTCTCCTACTGCCAAGGAGATAAAGGCATTTTCTCCACCCCTCGCTTGTCAGACACCAACACTCTGACAACCTCCCACAAAATGTCCAGACTGACCTTCTTCAGGTAATTACCCTTTGTCCTGAGCAGAAGAACTCCATTTGCTCTTGTTCAGTCTCTTTCCTGGTATTTTCACTGTTCTCCTCCAGATCAATCTCCTCCCACTCCATGGAGTCTTCCCCCACCCTCTCTCCCAGGTGCTGCTCCTCCACTTGATTATCCTCCATCTCCCAATCACCTCCTGACTTCTCTGCCTGCTGGGAGTTGGAGTGCTGTCTCTCATGTTCCCTCCTCCCTTGCAAGTGCTGCTGGGTTCTGTAGTTCTCTTCCTTTCTTACCAACCTCCTACCCCCTTTTCCCGGCAGAGAGTGCTCTTCATTTCTTGGCTGACTGCCCCTGTCAGCTCTTCTCTGCTTTCCCTCTACCTCCTCCTTACATACCCCCCCGCTTAAGAACCTTTTACCCTCCCAGGGTTTAACTACTTCCACCTCCTGACCAGCCATTCGGGACAAAATATCAACATTCCCCAATAGTTTCCCTGCCCGATGCTCCACCCGGAACTGAAAGGGTTGTAAGGACAGATACCACCTCATAAGTCTGGCATTAGCGCTTTTCATATGCATTAACCATTTCAAGGGGGCATGATCTGTAATGAGTCTAAAGGGCCGTCCCTCTAAATAGTATTGACACATTTGGGTGGCCCACTTAATAGCCAGACACTCCTTCTCAATTGTGGCATAGCCTTTTTCATGAGGAAGGAGTTTACGGCTCAAATATAACACCGGATGCTCCTCCCCATCATGAATCTGAGAAAGAACTGCCCCCAAGCCCACCCCCGACGCATCCGTTTGCAGCACAAAGGGTTTGTCCCATTCAACTGCCTTCAACACCGGATCCTCACATAGCGCTAAACGCAAACATTGAAAGGCTTCCTTCTCCTCCTCCCCCCATCTCAACTGGTTCGGTCGATTCCCTTTTAACATATTTGTTAAGGGTTCCGCCTGTGAGGCAAAATGTGGAATGAACCTGCGGTAGTACCCGACTAGCCCAAGGAAACTCCGCAGCCTTTTTTTTGTCGCTGGATAAGCAAACTCCCTAATACTTTGTACTTTATCCAACAAGGGTTTTACCTGCCCACCCCCCACCTTATAGCCCAGATATTTAACCTCCTGCCTGGCGAAGTGACATTTTTGGGGATTAAGAGTGAGACCGGCATCCCGGAAAGCTGTTAACACCTTCCTGACCTGCCTCATGTGTGTAACCCAGTCCTCACTATGGATAATGACGTCATCCAGATAAGCCGCAGCATAACTCTGATGAGGCCGTAAGACCCTATCCAGCAGGCGCTGACAGGACGCCGCTGCGGAGTTCAAGCCAAACGGCATCCTCTTAAATTGAAAGAGCCCCAAGGGAGTAGAAAAGGCCGTCTTGGGCTTAGCCTCAGCAGATAAAGGAATCTGCCAATATCCCTTGGTCAAGTCCAGCGTAGAAAGATACTGGGCCGACCCCAACCTATCTAATAAATCCTCAATACGAGGCATAGGATAGGCATCGGGAGAGGAGAGGGCATTAACCTGGCGGAAATCAATACAAAACCGCCAGGTATCATCTTTCTTAGGCAACCAGCACCACTGGACTAGACCAAGGGCTATATGATTCCTCAATAATACCATACTCCAGCATTTCCTTCACCTGTCTAATCACCTCCTGTTGTTTCACTGGGGACAGCTTATAAGGTCTTTGCCTAACCACCCGGCCCTGATCTGTAACAATCTCATGCATGCTCAAATGTGTCTCCCCCGACATGGAGTAAGTACAGTCCTGGAACTCTTCTAGTAGGGCCCCAAGTTCCTGCTAGCTGACCTTTATTCAACTCCCCTGCAATGTGGGGCTTCAGGGACTTAAAGATGTCCGCGATCTGAGGCCCCAGATCCTCCTCCTCCATCGCCTTAGTCCCGCCCCACAGCACCTTCCTTTCCCTCCACAACTTTAACACATTCACATGATATGTTTGCTTTCTCCCCCTCTTATTCCTCACCTCATACGTAACTGGCCCCAATTTCTTAGTAATCACCACCGGTCCCCTCCACCGACTTTCAAATTTGTGCGGGCCATCTGCTATCATAATTATGACTTTCTCCCCTTCTGCAAACTCTCGCTCTTTCACTCCCCGATCATAATATGATTTCTGATATTGTTGACTTTTACCCAATCTATCCCGAGCATAGCCCCCCAACCGTCGTAACCTACCCTTCAGGTCAAACAGATAAGAGACCACTGTACAGTCTCCTCTATCCGGTGGCACCCATTGTTCCCTCAGGATATCTAAAATTCCCCGCGGACCCCTCCCATACATTAATTCAAACGGAGACACTCCTAATGAAGCCTGCACACTCTCCCTACAGGTGTATAAGACAAATGGCAAGAGGCGATCCCACTCATCCATACAGCTCCCCAACCCTCTACGCAAGAGAGTCTTAAGAGTCTTATTAAATCTCTCTACCAGACCATTGGTCTGAGGATGGTAAGCTGCGGTACGGATGTGAGCAATACCAAACGCCTCCCATACTTGAGCCAATGTACGGGAGAGAAAATTAGTGCCTCTATCAGTAAGTACTTCCCGGGGAAACCCCACCGTACAAAAAATGTGAATCAGCTCAGCGGCAATCACCTTAGCTGACACTGTACGCAGGGGCACCGCCCACGGGAAACGGGTGGCCATATCTAACACCACCAAAATATACACAAAACCCCTCCGTGACTTGGGGAGCGGTCCTACAATATCCATAGCCAGGCGGCCTAGCGGAACCCCAATACGAGGCAAGGGACATAAAGGCGCCCGCTCTGGCCCCCTCTCAGCTACCTTCTGGCAGAGCCCACAGGAATTGCAATACCCTTCCACTTCTTTATAAACCCCTGGCCAATAAAACCTCTGCAAAACTTGGTCCAGGGTACCCTGTGTCGCCTTATGTCCCCCCAGCGGGTGATCATGCGCTAATCTCATGATCAGGCTTCGAAATCCCTTTGGTATCACCAACTGTTTCTGCCACCCTTTCCCTATTACCGAGTTCAGTCTGAATAGCAGCCCCTTCTCCACCCTAAAATGCGGGGAAGAGCCCCCCTCCCCTTCTCGGGCCCTACTCCAGGCGTACTGCAAGGTACCGTCCGCTTCCTGCTCCCTCTGAAAAGAGGAAACTGCTCTATGAGCTGCCCCAGGTCCCTTGGGAAATCTCCTTCCCCCTCGACCTCTATCATGGCCTGACTTCTTTTCCATTGAGCTCCTTTATTTTGCCGGCCCCCTTTCCTACTCTTCCCCGGAGTACCAAAAATCTCAGGATGAAAGGGAAAAACCTGCTCCAAAGGAAGAACCTCCCCACCCTCCTGTTGTGACTGACCCTGAGCCCGGGTAGTTACAAAGGCTTTTCCCCCCTTCACATATTGGGAAAACGGAGCCCAATCCCTCCCCAGTATCAGGTCCTGAGGCAGCCGAGACAACACCGCTACTAATATCCGGTGTGCCCCCATAGGCCCTTTTACGGTCACCCAATGTAAAGGATATCTGGTACTAGCCCCATGAATGCATTGAATAGCTACCTCACCATGACTAGACCCTCCCTGATCATTCTTTCCCTTACTTATACGGGACCATAAACTCCTCGAAAGCATAGATTGGTCAGCTCCCGAGTCTAATAGGGCCTCCACTTTCACCCCCCCCCACCTCCACGACCTGGGTAAAGGGATGGGACACCTGCTTATAAGAGTGAGAAGTAAAGCCCTCCTTGGCCCTACAATCTTTCCTTACGTGCCCTTTATGCCCACACCTATAGCAAATACGATCCCCAGCATATCCCGAGACCCCCACTCCCCTTTCTCCCTTCCCAGCCGGTTCACTCCTTGCCTGCAGAGGCTTAGACCCTGTCATATATATTCCCTTCCCCGCCCGCACCCCTCCCCCACCCACATGCTGGGACTCTAGAAAGCATTCCATACTTTTAACAGCTTCATCCAAGGACCCACAGCCCCGCCTAATCAAATCCCTTTTTAATTCTTCCGGTAAGGCCTCCAGAAACTGCTCCAACACCAGCTCTAACATTACTTGTGTCACTGAGTTTTTTTCTGGTTCTAACCACTTGGTGGCTAAATCCAGTAATTTCTGGGCCAAAGCCCTGGGCGTCTCCCCTTCTGCCCACCTCCATTCCCTAAATTTCCTTCGGTAGGACTGCTTACTTAGCCCATACCTGTCCAGAATAGCCCGTTTAAGTTTAGCATAGTCTGCAATCTCCACAGCAGGGAGACTGCGAAAAGCTGCCAGTGCCTCCCCGGATAACGCCGGGGCCAGTCTCATAGTCCATTGCTCCCCTGGCCAGGCTGCAGCAACCGCTACCCGTTCAAATGCCCCCAGGTAATCCTCAATGTCGTCCTTATCGGACAGCTTACCCCAGGGTAACCAGTTCATCCCCATCAGGCCTCCGGGCAACGGTCCTCCTCCAGTTGCAGTTCCCTCTGGCACTGTCGACCCAGGCTGTACCCGTGCTCCTCCTTTCAACAACTCCTGACACAGTTCCAGAAGTGGCTGTTGCTGGGCCCTCGACGCGGCCAAGGAGTCCTCCATCAGTTTGTGCGCCAGTTCCTGTTGTTTTTGGAACTGATGGGCCATGAAGGAAAACATCTCCTTTGGATCCATTACGCCCGGTCTTCTTCTCTCCTAGACGACACAAAAGAAAACAACCTCCAAGTGCAGCTGCTTTTATAGGCTTGCCACCCTGCGGCCCCACACATGCATCCACAAAAATCCCCTTCCGGCCCTGCTATATGCTCACCGGATAGCCCAGGATTTTGCGCCTTGCTCCTCTCTCTCCTGGAGAACCAGGTAGTTCGGTCAAATCCCACCACTGCCACCAAATGTCAGCAAGCACCCCTCCGTGCTGTCCGCTCTCCTTTCGACACCTCTCCGTGCTGTCCGCTCTCCGCTCAACACCCCTCCGTGTGGTCTGCGCACAACTTAGCACCTCTCCGAGCTGTCCTTCTTCGCCCACACAATTGGGGCTAATCCATCTCCTAAGCGGAACTGTTCCTGCTCACTTGCAAAAAGTAATTCACAGTACTATTTATTCAGTAGAGTGCTTTATTCAGAGTACAACCAGCGAGAAAACAGCAGGTCCACTGACTACAGCTGCTGGTCTCTGTGCCCCTGGCTTCCCTTCTTCCCTCACCCAACAATCCCCAAAAGTTCAGAACAGTTCAGTCTTGAAACTTCACAACAACTTGAAATACCTTTGAATCAGTCAATTCCTCCACTCCCTTTCTCCTACTGCCAAGGAGATAAAGGCATTTTCTCCACCCTCGCTTGTCAGACACCAACACTCTGACAACCTCCCACAAAATGTCCAGACTGACCTTCTTCAGGTAATTACCCTTTGTCCTGAGCAGAAGAACTCCATTTGCTCTTGTTCAGTCTCTTTCCTGGTATTTTCACTGTTCTCCTCCAGATCAATCTCCTCCCACTCCATGGAGTCTTCCCCCACCCTCTCTCCCAGGTGCTGCTCCTCCACTTGATTATCCTCCATCTCCCAATCACCTCCTGACTTCTCTGCCTGCTGGGAGTTGGAGTGCTGTCTCTCATGTTCCCTCCTCCCTTGCAAGTGCTGCTGGGTTCTGTAGTTCTCTTCCTTTCTTACCAACCTCCTACCCCCTTTTCCCGGCAGAGAGTGCTCTTCATTTCTTGGCTGACTGCCCCTGTCAGCTCTTCTCTGCTTTCCCTCTACCTCCTCCTTACAATAGGAAGGCCACTACCATCACAAGAACCTTTGAGAAAGTCCTGGGTGTGGTGGTCAGACCATATGGCATTGCCCTGAACTGAAAGTTCTGCTCCAGAATGTAAAAACTCTAATCATGAACCACAAGGTTTCTTTGTGAAACCTGGATTTTTTTCAAAGCTGTTCAGAATCAGATGAAATGACCCCTCTTTCTTGGGTACCATGAAATAGATGGAGTAGCAGCTTTGCTGTTGTCTTCAGGGGGCAAGACAATCTTTCAGCGAAACTGAGTGTAAATTACTGTTAATAAGCTGAAATACTCAAATCTAACTTGATCACCATAAACCGTTGCCTTTACTCGTGATACCAAGTTAGTAAAGTGGACAAAAAGACCTCAGTAGTCTCAGCATGGCAGCCGAACAAATAATGTACTCAGTGCCTGCATCTTTAAGACTCCATTCTTATCATTGGTCAAAAAACTCCACTTGTTCTTATACTCAATCAATCGTCATTCCAAATAAATGTGAGTTAGTTGTGACTGGTTTCTAAATTACATAGAATCTAAACAGTCACTTAGCTTTAAATCTGCCCAATGGGGCTATCTATTTCACTCTGTGGTTCAGCTTCCTCAGGGGGCCAAGTAACTAATAGCTAGTCACAGTACGTAAAACCAGAATGATAGCCAGACTCTGTTTCCGGGTCGAGCCTTCACTGCCGGTGTCATAGAGAAAGTGGACGCCATTTTGTAAGGCTGGTGGATATCGTTGTTTTTATGTATACATTTTCACCATGAACGACACGTCAGTAATTTTGTGGTATCATTCTGGTTTTAGGTATTGTGAATAAAATGGGCCATGCTGCAGATAACTCGAGCTAAGCTTTAGTAAAAGACCTCCTATATTTGGCTCAACATTTTTTTTCAGAATCTAAAAATGGCCCATGAAGTTCCTCTTTCTTATCCTGTAAAAGGGAGGAAACATAAGTTTTTAATGATATATGAAGAATCAGAATCTGAAATTATACAGAGAATACATTTTTCATTGTTATATTCAGTCTATTTACCTTATCTGTACCACATTTTGTGCCATCATGTACCCAAGCTTCATCCAATGTATTGACTGAGCGTGAGAAATCTATAGTTTTGCATAGGTCACCTTTGGGAGAATAGTAAATAATGGCAGCATTTTTAACAAATGTTGGTGCAGTTATTGGATGTATGCATTGTATCTTTCCACACAAAGCATTCCTAGAAAAAAAAAGAATCCAGATACTCATGGTAAGGAATATGATAGGTCTGAATAGAGATACAGAAATGTTACAGAAAATGAAAAATAGTCTTCTGTGAAATATAGGAGACTTGTGCATTTTTATTTCCTCCCTTAACAGATTTCAACTAATATTGAAAAGGTAATTTTTAAACTAAAGGGCCTTTTTACTCAACTGTGATAGAAAATGGGCTTAGTGCATCCTAAAGTGGGACTTGCCTGTATGCTAAGCCCATTTCTAGAGTAGCTGTAAATTCAGCCTTTTCCAATTATTTCTTTTTCTGGCCATGTGCATGGCCACTGAAAAAAAATTAACGCAGGAGCCCTTATCACTTCATGTTTAGGAGGCACTAAGGACCCTCACGTTTAGCACTCTCCAACCAAATAATGCTGACTTATGTCAGCCCACTAGCTGAATAGTGCTTCCATGCCCATTCTCCACCCTTTTTATTTGTTACATTTGTATCCCACATTTTCCCACCTATTTGCAGGCTCAATGTGGCTTACATAGTACCGTGAAGGCGTTCGCCAACTCCGGTAGAGAAACAAATACAAAGTGATGTTGTAGTCTAATAAGGTTCATAGTTATAGAGACATAGGAATAGTACAGAAGAAGAGATATATAGTGCTCATTACGAGCTTAGGTTACGTTGTGTTGCAGGGTTTAGGTACTTAAGTTGGGTTGGTAGGGTATGTCTTTCTGAACAGGTGGGTCTTTAGTGATTTTTTTTTTTAATACGACGGGGTCAATGCACACAAATGGAAAAACTAACTAAAACATTTTAACACATCCTGCGTTAAGTACGCATTATCACTTAACGCGGTTTAGTAAAAGGGCTCCTATGTTCCTTGCTAGCAGTATCCATAAGCGTGCATTTTCCCTGGAGAGGTTCCCTTTGAAAATTCAAGGGAACATAGATACATATGTACCATATACAATGCAAATGCAGATTCAATAAAGCGAAGATACTTAACTGTAGCAGGTATTCTCCGAGGACAGCAGGCTGATTGTTCTCACATGTGGGTCGAAGTTCGCGTTGGCCCAGGAATTGGCAAATTCTTGCAAGCAAAAAAATAAAGTTTTGCCAGAGTCTTCTGGTGCGCGAGCAGCGCGCACCACGCATGCGCAGACGAATTCTCGCCCGTCACGTGAGCGTGCCTCCTCAGTTTAATCAAAAAGTATAAATTCAAATAAACAACAACAACTCCAAAGGGGAGGTGGGCGGGTTTCTGAGAACAATCAGCCTGCTATTCTCGGAGAAAATGAAGATACATACCTGTAGCAGGTATTCTCCGAGGACAGCAGGCTGATTATTCTCACCAGTGGGTCGTCATCCATGACGGCCCAGGAGACCAGAACAAAAATTTTGAAAACAAAAAGAAATCTCTGGAACGTTCCGTCGAGCGGGGTGAGCACAGTACGCATGTGCGAACGGCTTCCCGCCCGTAACGCGAGCGTGCCCTCACTCAGTTTAATAAAAAGCAAAATATAGAACTCGAACAATTCCAAAGGGGAGAGGAGGGAGTGTATGTGAGAATAATCAGCCTGCTCTCCTCGGAGAATACCTGCTACAGGTATGTATCTTCATTTTCTCTGAGGACAAGCAGGCTGATAATTCTCACCAGTGGGGTATCCCTAGCCTCCAGGCTCACTCAAAACAAAGAACATTAGTCAACTGGGCCTCGCAATGGCGAGGACATAACTTAGATTGACCTGAAAAGAAACACAACTAAGTAAGAGTGCAGCCTGGAACAGAAAAGAAATGGGCCTAGGAGGGTGGAGTTGGATTCTAAACCCCGAACAGATTCTGCAGCACTGACTGCCCAAACCGACTGTCGCGTCGGGTATCTTGCTGAAGGCAGTAGTGAGATGTGAATGTGTGGACTGATGACCACGTTGCAGCCTTGCAGATCTCTTCAATGGAGGCTGACTTTAAGTGAGCCA
Source organism: Microcaecilia unicolor (assembly GCF_901765095.1). NCBI lineage: Eukaryota > Metazoa > Chordata > Amphibia > Gymnophiona > Siphonopidae > Microcaecilia > Microcaecilia unicolor. The sequence continues at coordinate 319,622,622 of NC_044034.1, read as the reverse complement.
CTGACGCAGCCATGGCTCTAACATGATGAGCCGTGACCTGACCCTCTAAAGACAGTCCAGCTTGGGCATAAGTGAAGGAGTTGCAATCTGCTAGCCAATTGGAGATTGTGCATTTTCCGATGGCGACTCCCCTCCTGTTGGGATCAAAAGAAACAAACAACTGGGCGGACTGTCTAAAGGGCTTTGTCCTCTCCACGTAAAAGGCCAATGCTCTCTTGCAGGCCAAGGTGTGCAACTTGTCTTCACCAGGGCGAGTATAAGGACGGGGAAAGAATGTTGGCAAGACAACTGAGTGGTTCAGATGGAACTCCGACACCACCTTTGGCAGGAACTTAGGGTGCGTGTGGAGGACTACTCTGTTATGATGAAATTTGATATAAGGTGCATGCACTACCAAGGCCTGAAGCTCACTGACCCTACGAGCTGAAGCCACCAAGAAAATGACCTTCCAGGTCAAGTACTTCAGATGGCAGGAATTCAGTGGCTCAAAAGGAGCTTTCATCAGCTGGGTGAGAACAACGTTGAGATCCCATGACACTAGTGGAGGTTTGACTGGGGGCTTTGACAAAAGCAAACCTATCATGAAACGAATTACTAAAGGCTGTGCAGAGATAGGCTGACCTTCTACATGTTGATGATCAGCACTAATTGCACGGAGGTGAACCCTTAAAGAGTTGGTCTTGAGACCAGACTCTGACAAGTGTAGAAGGTATTCAAGCAGGGCCCTTGTAGGACAAGAAAAAGGATCTAGGGCCTTGCTGTCACACCAGACGGCAAACCTCCTCCACATGAAAGAATAACACTTTTTCGTGGAAATTTTCCTGGAAGCAAGCAAGACTCGGGAGACACCCTCTGAAAGACCTAAAGAGACAATTTCTAAGCTCTCAACATCCAGGCCGTGAGAGCCAGAGACCGGAGGTTGGGATGTAGAAGCGACCCCTCGTTCTGGGTGATGAGGGTCAGAAAACACTCCAATCTCCACGGTTCTTCAGAGGACAACTCCAGAAGAGGGAACCAAATCTGATGCAGCCAGAAGGGTGCAATCAGGATCATGGTTCCGTGGTCTTGCCTGAGTTTCAGCAGAGTTTTCCCTACTAGAGGTATGGGAGGATATGCATAAAGAAGGCCTGTCCCCCAATGAAGGAGAAAGGCATCTGACGCTAGTCTGTCATGGCCCTGAAGTCTGGAACAGAATTGAGGGACTTTGTGATTGGTCTGAGTGGCAAAAAGATCCACCGAGGGGATGCTCCACGTTCAGAAGATCTTGCGGACAACGTCCATGTTCAGTGAACACTCATGAGGTTGCATGATCCTGCTCAACCTGTCGGCCAGACTGTTGTTTACGCCTGCCAGATATGTGGCCTGGAGAAACATGCCGTGGTGGTGGGCCCAAAGCCACATCTTGACGGCTTCCTGACACAGAGGGCGAGATCTGCTGCCCCCCTGCTTGTTGGTGTAATACATTGCAACCTGATAGTCTGTCTGAATTAAAATTATTTGATTGGACAACCGATCTCTGAAAGCCTTGAGAGCGTTCCAGATTGCTCGTAATTCCAGGAGGTTGATCTGAAGAACCTTTTCCTGAAAGGACCAAGCTCCTTGAGTGTGAAATCCATCTACATGAGCTCCCCACCCGAGGAGGGATGTATCCGTCGTCAGCAATTTTTGTAGCTGAGGAATTTGGAATGGACTAGACTAATAGATAAGTAACAGTATGAGCTGTTGATCTAAGCTGTGTAAACTAATACAAAACAAGCTAAACAACAGCCAAATTCAATCCCAAAAGGTCATAAAAAGGCATACAATACTTGAAAAGCATGAGAATTACCCTCAGAAACCAAGGTATTGACCAAAGTCTGACCAACAAGACCCGTTATCTATATAAGATTTTGGTGTCCGTGGTCTGATCTCTTTCATTGGGTAAGAAAATTAATCTCACATGTTTACAATCAGAATTTTCTCATAATGCAAACATTTTCACTGAGAATCAAATATTTCCAAAAGCACAGCTATAGCATAAAATAACTTAGCTTTCCTTAGCTGGCTTGTTGGTCAGACCTTGGTCAATACCTTGGTTTCTGAGGGTAATTCTCATGCTTTCAAGTATTGTATGCCTTTTTATGACTTTTTGGGATTGAATTTGGATTGCCACTAGACCAATGACTGCTGTACACTTCCTGGAATTGGGAACGATATATTGTATTCCCATTGGCATTTAGAAGGGTGGAGAGTTCCTCTGCAAGTACCTGCTTGTGCTGGGAGCTGAAGGACTGAGGTCCCGGTGGGCAATTTGAAGGTTTTGATTCCAGACTGAGAGTGTATCCTAACCAGACTATTTGAAGAACCCACCTGTCGGAGGTTATGCCACCTTTGGTGAAAAAATAACAACCTCCCCCCGACAGGCAAGCCGTCCGGCACAGACACTTCTTCTGAGGCTATGCTGCACTGGAGCCAGTCAAAAGCCCGTCCCTTGCTTTTGCTGGGGAGCCTAGGGGCCTTAGGCGCACGCTGTTGACGGGAACGAGCGTGCTGGGACAGAGCCTGAACAGGCTGCCGAGAAGCAGGAGTGTACCTACGCCTGTTATAGGAATAGGGAGCACTCCTCTTCCCTCCAAAAAACCTCCTGGACGAGGAGGTGATAGCAAAAGACGCCCGGCGGGAGAGAGAATCCATAGCATCATGCTGCTTTTTGATCTGATCGACCATGTCCTCTACTTTTCCTCCAAAAAGATTATCCCCCCGGCAAAGAACATCCGCCATTTGCTGCTAGGTCTTATGATCCAGGTCAGAGACATGCAGCCATGAGAGCCTGCGCATCACTATACCTTGAGCAGCTACTCGGGATGCCACATCAAAAGTGTCGTAAGTCCCCCTGGCCAGGAATTTGCGACATGCCTTCTGCTGCCTGACCATCTAGTGAAAAGGTTCGGCGAGCTCCAGAGGAAGTGCTTCAACCAAACTAGACAGTTGTCTCACCGAGTTCCGCAAGTGGATGCTCGTGTAGAGCTGGTAAGTTTGGATCTTGGTGGCGAGCATAGCGGCCTGATATGTTCTCCTCCAAAAGAATCCAAGGACCTAGACTCTCTGCTTGGGGGAGCTGAGGCATAGTCTCTAGTACTCTTGGCTCTTCTGAGAGCAGAGTCCACCACCATGGAATCGTGAGGAAGTTGGGCCTTCACCATTACAGACTCTCCATGGACTCTGTACTGGGACTCAGATTTTTTGGGGACCACTGGATTAGAAAGAGGGCACGACCAATTTCTCATAAGCACGTCGCTTAGTCATAGGCGGTCGGTGGCCCAACTGTTTGGGGAGGCTAAAGGGGGTGGGGTTAGGGGTGGGGCCAAGGGTGGAGCTTAAATCCATAATTGTCTGATAACACACAGAAAAAAATAAATAAAAAAGTCACAATTAATACCCTTTTATTAAATTTAGATATTAGATATGTATCATATGTCAAAGAATAAAGTGGTTGCTCAAATCATATACTAACCACAATCGCTCAACTGCAAAACACTATGCACAACTTTGTGCAAAAACACACTCAGAACCTTACTGTGCCATAAATATTACACTGGGCAGACCCTAATACACCAATATACCACCCATACGGAAAATGCAGACCGTCAACAATATGAAACAAGGGATCATATCACAATTCTCATGTAGAGCCACAAAGGTAAAATTATGTATCATACCTGATAATTTTCTTTCCATTAATCATAGCTGATCAATCCATAGACTGGTGGGTTGTGTCCATCTACCAGCAGGTGGAGATAGAGAGCAAACTTTTGCCTCCCTATATGTGGTCATGTGCTGCCGGAAACTCCTCAGTATGTCGATATCAAAGCTCCATCCGCAGGACTCAGCACTTAGAGAATTACACCCACGAAGGGACACTCTGCCCAGCTCACCACCGCCGAAACGGGGGAGGGGAATTAACCCAGCTCATCCCCACACAAGTGGGGGAGGGGAAATCCGTCCGCTCATCCCCGCGGAGCGGGGGAGGGACACCACACCCGCCGATGCGGGGGGATCTGGCTTATCCTGCAACCGCGGGAGGAGCTGACTGACCCTAACACCGCCGAAGCGGGAGGGGTACAAAGCTGCCCTACAGCCGCATGAAGCGGGAGGGAGTGCCGGCAGAATTTAAATCTCAATCCAGCCCCGTAAACGGAGGGGAGAGTTAATGCAGCAGCTCACTCGTCTCAACTCTTGAAGAATCCAAGTGAAAGAAGAACTTGAACACGAAGTCCTCCTGAAGTAACTGAAGGCTAAACTTGAACCTAAAATTCAACCAGAATATAAACAGTACAGATATCTGGGAGGGGCTATGGATTGATCAGCTATGATTAATGGAAAGAAAATTATCAGGTATGATACATAATTTTACCTTCCATATCATCAAGCTGATCAATCCATAGACTGGTGGGATGTACCGAAGCAGTACTCACCCAGGGGCGGGACATAGAAATCCCTGACCGCAACACTGAAGCTCCAAACCGGGCCTCCGCCCGAGCAGCCACAGTCAAGCGGTAATGCCTGGCAAAGGTATGGGCCTTCCCCGCGGCCACCTAAGCCGCTGCAATGGCTTCCTTGCCCATCTTGCCACTGTAGGCTTAGAAGCCTGCAGACCCTTACGAGGACCTGTAAACAGGACAAACAGATGATCCGATTTCCGGAAATCATTGGTCACTTCCAAGTATCTGATGATGACTCGTCTCACATTCAGAAATTGAGAGCAGAGTATTCCTCTGGGTAGACCTCCCTACGAAAGGAAGGGAGACAGAGCTGCTGAATCACATGGAAGCGAAAAACATCTTGGGCAGGAAGGAAGGCACTGTGCGAATAGTCACTCCTGCCTCAGTGAACTGCAGAAAAAGCTCTCGACATGAGAGTGCCTGGAGCTCGGAAACTCTTCTGGCTGAAGTGATAGCCACCAAAAAGACTGCTTTCAACGTCAGGTCTTTCAGAGATGCCTTCGACAAGGGTTCAAAAGGCGGCTTCTGCAATACTCTTAGCACCAGGTTGAGATTCCACGCAGGCACCACTGAGTGCAGAGGAGGGCGCAGGTGATTAACCTCCCTTGAGAAAGCGCACCACATCTGGCTGCGAAGCCAGGGAAGCACCCTTCAGGCGGCCCCTGAAGCAAGCCAGAGCCGCTACCTGAACTTTCAGGGAACTGAGCGACAGGCCTTTCTCCAGATCTTCTTGCAGGAACGCCAACACTGAAGAAATTGGAGCAGTGAAGGGAGAAAGTGAGCCTGCTTCACACCACGCTGCAAAGATACGCCAAACCCTGGCGTAAGCAGTAGAAGTAGAGCGCTTCCTCGCTCTCAGCATAGTGGCGATGACCTTGTCTGAGAAGCCCTTCTTTCTCAGACGCTGCCGCTTAATAGCCAGGCCATAAGACCAAAGGGGGAGGGATCCTCCATCACCACGGGACCCTGATGTAACAGGCCCTGCTCCACTGGCAGCCGCAGAGGATCGCCGACTGAGAGCCTGATCAAGTCCGCATACCAGGGACGTCTGGGCCAATCCGGACCCACCAGGATTACCCTGCCGGGATGCTTTGCCACCCGGTCTAGCACCCTGCCCAACATGGGCCAGGGCGGGAACACATAGAGAAGCTCTTGTGTCGGCCACTGTTGGAGAAGAGCATCTACTCCCAGGGATCGAGGGTCCCGTCCTCTGCTGAAAAAGCGCGGCACTTGGCAATTGGCCGATGACGCCATCAGATCTAGGCTCGGCTGGCCCCAGCGCTTCGTGATGCCCAAGAATGCCTGAGCAGATAGCTGCCACTCTCCGGGCTCCAAGGTATGGCAACTGAGAAAGTCCGCCTTGACATTCATGACTCCGGCAATGTGGGCCGCTGACAGCTGTTCCAGGTTCGCTTCCGCCCACTGGCATAGATTCATGGCCTCCTTGGCTAGAGGGGCGCTCTTGGTACCTCCCTGGCGGTTGACATAGGCCACAGCTGTGGCATTGTCCGACAGGACCCGTACAGGCTTCAACACCAGTACCGGGATGAACTCCAACAACTCCAACAACACCAACCTCCTGAGTTCCAGGAGGTTGATAGACCACTTGCCTCTGCAGGAGACCAGAGCCCCTGCGCTGTCCTTCCCAAGCAGTGGGCTCCCCAGCCCATCAAAGAGGCGTCTGTCGTGACGACAATCCACTCCGGGGTCACCAGAGGCATTCCTGCAGACAACTTGACTGTCTGCGTCCACCAGCTCAGCGCCTTGCGCACTGCTGGGTCCAAGGGAAGGCGCACAGCATAATTCTCCGACATCGGAGTCCAGCGCAGCAGCAGAGATTGTTGTAGTGGTCTCATATGAGCCCTGGCCCAGGGCACTACTTCCATCGTGGCCGTCATAGAGCCCAACAGCTGCACGTATTCCCAAGCCCGAATAGGAGAGGCTACTAGGAACTAGTCCACCTGAGCCTGAAACTTGACAATCCGATTGTCTGGCAGGAACACTCTGCCCACTTGGGTGTCGAATCGAACTCCCAGATACTCCAGGGACTGGAGTCGGGCACAGCTGGCTTTACTCCCAGTTGATGATCCACCCCAGGGAGCTCAAGGAGCAACCACCCCGGTTCACAGCTTTGCCGCACTCTGCATAAGAGGGGGCTTGGATCAACCAGTCGTCCAGATAAGGATGGACTTGAAACTCCTTCCTTCCTCAGGAAGGCCGCGATGACCACCATTACTTTGGAGAAGGTCCGCGGAGCAGTACCAACCCGAACGGGAGGGCTCTGAACTGGAAGTGTCGGCCCAGTACTGCAAAACGCAGAAAGCGTTGATGAGGAGGCCAGAATGGGAATATGCAAGTACGCTTCCTTGATGTCCAAGGATGCCAGGAACTCTGCTGCCTTCACTGCCGCTATAACAGAGCGGAGGGTCTCCATGCGAAAGTGCCGAACTTTCAAGGCCCAATTGACCCCTTTGAGGTCGAGGATAGGCCGTACAGAACCTCCTTTCTTTGGTATCACAAAGAAAAAGGAGTAACATCCCTTGCCAAGCTGATTTTCTGGCACCGGAACGACCGCCCCCAGGCGGATCAGATTGTTCAAGGTCTGCTGCACTACCACAGCTTTTAACCGGAGACTTGCAGGGAGAGAGTACAAACCCGTCTTTTAAGGGTCGGCAGAACTCTAGCTTGTAGCCATCTCTGATGACTTCCAGCACCCCAAGCGTCTGAAGTTATTGTGGTCCACTCGCCCATAAACGAGGACAGCCGTCCTCCAATCTGCACTGGGGCGTGGACCAAGGCCCCGTCATTGGGTACGAGACCCTGGGGGAGGACCGGAGGGAGCACCTCCGGGACGGCGGTCTCTGCGAAAGGAATGCTGCTTGGGGGAGAAGTTCCTCTTGAAGGAAGAGGGGGCAGAGGAGCCCGACCTGCCCGGGCGGTACCGACGGGCTTCCTGAAACCGTCCTCTGGAGGTACCAGGGCGAGAACTAGCCCGAACCCTGACCTCTGGTAACTTCTTGCCCTTAGACGTGCCGAGATCGGTCACGATTTTGTCCAGCTCGACCCCAAAGAGCAGCTTGCCTTTAAAAGGCAATCTAGCCAGGCGGGATTTAGAGGCGTGATCAGCAGACCAATGTTTCAGCCAAAGCCACCGCCGCACAGAGATTGTCTGAGCCATGCCTTTCGCTGAGGCCCTCAAGACATCATACAGCAAGTCTGCCAAATAGGCTAAGCCCGATTCCAGGGCCGGCCAATCAGCCCTCAAGGAAAGATCCGAGGGGAAAGCCCGCTGCACCATAGTCAGGCACGCCCTGGCCACATAGGAGCCGCAAATTGAGGCCTGCAAACTTAAAAGCAGCTGCCTCAAAGGACGACCTTAAGGCCGCCTCCAATCTTCTGTCTTGGGCGTCCTTTAGGGCCGTGCCACCTTCCACCGGCAACGCCGTTTTCTTAGTCACCGCAGTGATTAAAGAATCCACGGTAGGCCACAGATAGGCCTCACGTTCCCTTTCAGTCAAAGGATAGAGGCGGGACATAGCCCTAGCCACTTTAAGGCTCGCTTCCGGGACATCCCATTGAGCCGCAATTAAGGTGTGCATGGCATCATGCACGTGGAAGGTTCTAGGCGGGCGCTTCGTCCCCAGCATAATGGCAGAGCCAACAGGGGCTGAGGGAGAGACGTCCTCCAGAGAGGAAATCTTCAAAGTGTCCATGGCCTGTACCAACAGGTTGGACAAATCCTCTGAGCTAAAAAGCCGCGCTGCAGAGGGGTCATCCGCTCCATCCGAGCGGGGATCCGTCTCCTCCAAGGAATCCGCAAAGGACCGTTGGGAGACCTCAGATACGCTGCCCTCATTTACATCGGAGGAGACAAAGTCCTCCAAGGCCTGGGAATCAACCTGAGGGCGTTTACCTCTGGGAACCTCAACCTCTTTACCAGACGAGGGAGCAGGGGCAGCATTTTGCATAAGGAAGGCCTGATGCAGCAGCAAAACAAACTCGGGGGAGAAACCCCCCAGACTGTGTACTTCCGCAGCCTGGGCAACAGCCCTAGACGCACCCTCAACCGGCGCTCGCAAGAGCGGGGGAGAGACATGCTGCGCATCCAAAGTGGCGTCCGGCGCGACACTCCGCGAAGGAGCTGCGCGGGAAGAACGGCGCTTAACTTTAGCCGCTTTTGTGCCATCGCCCAAATTAAGGGCGTTCATGGCATTAATGTCTCCAACCTCAAGGGCGGCCCAAGAAGAAGCCGTCCGAGCCGCGTGGCCGGCCAAGATGGCGGAGGCGAGGAGCGGGGGATGGGCGTTTATGGCGGGAAAAATCGCCACGCCGGAGGAAGGACCGGGACATTCATCGGTCACGAAACTGTCACCCAACAAGGGCGAATCAGGCTTTAAGACCCCCGCATCCCCTCTAGAAGCGCCCAAGCGATCCGGGGAGCGACTCTTTACGCCCTCGCCCTCCGACGCCATATGCCACGTGGAGATAAATCGGGGAACCCCCTGCCCGCTATAAAAAGGTAAAAATTACCTGCTGTCCGCTCCGAGCTGTAACGACCTGGTGTCCCAGTGAGTAGCTGCAATAAACGTTTAAATAAACGTCGAAATAAACGCCTTTAAGGACGTTCAAAATTTTTTTTTTTTTTTTTTTTTTAACGGAGCCAGCGGGAGGGGGGAGAAAAGGAGGGACCTGGCACCACCAGGTTTGCACTTGCTCAAAAGAGCCCTCAACCCCAGGCACTCAACAAAACCTAAAAATTAGGCTTGGAGGCCTAGCCAGAGCTGCTGCTGTGTGTGACCACCACCTGCTGAGATAGAGAACATACTGAGGAGTTTCCGGCAGCACATGACCACATATAGGGAGGCAAAAGTTTGCTCTTTATCTCCACCTGCTGGTAGATGGACACAACCCACCAGTCTATGGATTGATCAGCTTGATGATATGGAAACATCATTTTAGGGTGGATGGTATTCACAATGAGCTCCTTTTATTAACAACCAGATAGAGATAAAGAGTTTTCAAATTTCAATTTTGGCACAGTATAAGTCATCAAAAACACATAGAACACAGATACATCCTCACCAAGTATAGAATAAGTAACCACAAACTAAAATAGAAATATATAGACAAAAATTAAACTGAACCCCCAAGAGGCCAGATTCCACATACAATGCAACGCCACAGAAACAGTGATGCATATCCCTAGTACTGTGCAAAATATAAAGATAGCAGACGTAAATTTGAAAACACTGACAAATACCAATCACCACTTTACAAATTAAAAAAACAGAAATAAAACAAAACAAAACAGAGAAAATAAGATAATACCATTTTATTGGACTAATACTTTTTCAATTAGCATTCAGAGGCCAAAACCTCCTTCCTTAGGTCAGTACTGCTGTTACAGTCCTGTCCTGACCTAAGGATGGAGGTTTTGGTCTCTGAAAGTTGGTCAAAACTGTATTAAAATTAGTCCAACAAAAGATCACCTTATTTTCATTTCTATTTATCACCACAGCTACAATACTACTTTATTCTAAAGCAAATAAATACATTTTTTCTACCTTTGTTGTCTCTGGTTTCTGCTTTCCTCATCTTCTCTTCACACTCTCTCCCTTTCATCCAGCGTCTGTCTGCTTTCTCTGTCCCTGTCCACTGTCTGCCCTTTTCCCCTTTTCATATGGTGTCTGCCAGCTTTCTCTGCCCCTTCCATCCACTGTCTGCCTTTTCTTTCCCTTCTGCCTGTCTTCCTCATTTCTTTTTACATATGCATTCCAGTATCTCCCCCCTCCATCTTTATTTCTCCTCTCTCTGTTCCCCATACATATCCATCTTCTGCTTACCTCCTATTTGACTTTTTTCTCTCCATGTCCACTGTCATTCCCTCTAACTCATTATCTCTCCTATCCATAACCTCCCCTGACCCCTCTGTGTCCCTGTCCCTATTCCACCCGTATTCAGCATTTGCTCTCTGTGCTCCCATCCCAGTTAACCCCAAGTTCATCATCTGCCCTTTGTCCCCTTCCCATGATGTTCTTCACCCTTCTTTCTCCCTCTTTCTTGCACTCCCACCCCAGGGCCCGTATCTCTCCATCCACATCTCTCCACCCCCCTTTCCATTTGGTCTGGCTGGAAAGAATCGCTCTCCATTCCCCCGATTAGTGCGGTATCGCACCCCCCCTCCTCACTCCACGCCCACTCCGCTCCTGCATGATGCCTCCAAGCTTCCAGGTTTGCCAGCAGCATCTCAGCAATGAATTTTCTGCCTGCCCCGGAAGCCTCCTCTATACAACTTCCCGCGTAGGCAGGACGCTGAACAGAGAATGCTTCCGGGGCTGGCTGAAGGCAGAAAATTCATTGCTGATGCTGCCGGAGGCTTCAAAATTTAAAAACTAGTAGAGTGGGGCGAGTGAGGAGGGGGGAGAGCAATGCCGCACTAGTCGGTGGGGGGGGGGGGGGGAATGCTGGGACACACCATGCAGGACTGCACCAGTTGGGGGAGGGAGACGTCAATGGATGGCATCATCACCCCTAACGAGAGGCAATCATTTTCTTTTTAATTTTTCAAATCTGGAGAGAATAGACGATCCATGGTTCCACGTCCAGATATTTTAAATACCCGAGACATCTGGGGTTTTAATATAAAACATGCGTGAATATCATTTATTCTGTAGTGTGATCTGTGCATTTACCACGTTGTCAGATTCTTCAGTATTTTCAGAACCTCAGGGAGCACGTAAAGCAATTGATTATAATCCAACAACTTGCTGGAAATGCCAAAAATCACACTTTTCAGAGCTTAAGAAAATAAGCTATTGACATTGATCTCGCAACCGAAACATGATCGGCAGCTGCCAGGACACTCGTTGAAAGCATCAGACAACTTTCATAGAGCTCTGGAGCTGAGTTTGCCCATCACACATACAGGAGGAAGCCCTAGGGGGCAGGTGGGCACGGACCCGTACTCACCCTTTGCCATATGACCCGGGAACCACTTGGCGATTTCTCGATCAGCAGGAGGACTCGAACTCGATGCCAGCCACCCAGCCTGAAGACAAGTGAGAGTTGCATGGGGGAGGGAAACTTCTGGCTGGGGAGGCTAGCCTCTTATACCTGGCGCCTATGCGCTTAGTGTATTATGCAAGGGGGCCGTTGCAACCTCAGGAGGCGGAGAAGGATAATCCAAGACCTCGAGCATCTTGACCCTGGGCTCATCCACAACCTCCATAGGGAATGGAATGTCCTTAGACATTTCCCGAACAAAAGATGAGAAAGAAAGACTCTCAGGTGGGGACATTCTTCTTTCAATTGGCGGAGTAGGATCAGAGGGAACCCCACATGACTCTTGCTTCGAAAAGTACCTGGGGTCTTCCTCCTCTTCCCACGAGCGCTCATCCTTGGACAAAAGCTACCTAAGAGCAGCCCGAACCCAAGCCTGTCTCGACGTCAAGGAACGACGACCTCGTGAGGGATGTCGAGAAGTCGACCCCTGCCTGGACTTCGGCAAAGTTTCCTCCACTGACGTCGAAGGGGAATCGACCCGGGTGGCGGCCGACGCCGGTATCACAAGCAGCACCGAGGATGGAGACTTCACCACGGGCGATGGTCCAGATGCCGCTTCCGCAGTCAGTAAAGAAGGTGCAAGCACCCCCGACACTGAAGCAGATTGGCACAGCAATTTCTCCAGAAGCTCTGGAAGAAGGGCTCTGATGCGCTCGTCGAGAGCTTCCATCGGAAAATGCTGGGGGGCCGGTGCAGGTGTCGGTGCCAGAATCTGAGGAGGCTAGAGAGACGGTACCAGGCTGCCAGATGACCGACGCATTGGCGCTTCTTGTATGGAAGGTGAGCGGTCCTCCCGACACCGACGCTTCTCGGGTGCCGACTCCCTCGGCTCCCCGGAGCTCTCGGTACCGTGCATGTAAAGGAGAACGATGACTGTGCTTCTTAGCCTTCGCTCGACGCCCGTCATCAAGACTTCTCAGTACCGAAGAGGAGGAAGTGGAATCCTCACGCCTCCTCGGGGCTGGATCCGACAAAGGTCGGTCCTGGGGGGGCCTGCATAGCAGTAGGCCTTAAGATAGGTGGAGACCCACTCGATGCCTCACTGCTCTCAGTGCAATGCGGTCATTCGGCAGCCATTACCTGCGCTCTTGATGCCGCTGCTTCCCTCGACGCCGACATCGATGCCGTCGACCTCGGTAACGACGTTGATGCCGACGTCGAAAGAACCGATCAGAAAAAATTTTTCATGTTGAGCAGTGCCGTAACGAGGGCGGCTGACACCCGGGGCGGGTCGCGGCTGCGCACCCCCCCGGGTGCAGCACGGCGCGCACCCCCTCCACGGCGCACCCCCCCCTCCGGAGCAAACCCCCCCCCCCGGAGCGCATTCTTACTTGCGGGGGACGGGGGGGAGGGCTGATCCGCCCTGAGTGCACGTCGCTCGGAGCTGCTTCGGCTCCTCTGGTTCCCTGCTCTCTCTGCCCCGGAACAGGAAGTAACCTGTAGAGGGTTGATTATGGAACCACTATCTCAATATGTAGACTATTATTTGAAATTGCATGTTCCATCGCCAATTCATGTCAGGGATTCTCTCCATTTTATTCAATCTTTACAACAAGTAGATTTACATTCAAATAAAAAAATTTTTTTAGTCACCATGGACGTCAATGCCCTCTACACAAGTATCCCACAGGATAAAGCTTTGAAAGTGGTTGATGAATATCTATCTCAGTCGCCTATTTCGGGCCTGAAGCTGTCTTTGTTGAACAAAATGACTGAACTTGTCATAAATAATAACTATTTTAGATTTGAAAAACAATATTAGTTACAAATCCGGGGTATAGCGATGGGTGCAACGGTGGATCCTTCCATCGCTTGCCTTTATATGACAAAGTTCGAGGAAACATATGTTTATCACAGTCAATTTCAATCTAACATTATTATGTGGAAAAGGTTTCTTGACGATGTGATCATGGTATGGCAGGGATCTTCAGAACAATTTGAACAATTTCTTTCATATCTTAACCAAGTGGATTCAGCAATAACGTTCTCTACCTCTTACAACCCCACACAAAGTCAATTTTCTCGACATCAATGTCTCCATAGATAATATGGGGGCTTTTGCTACCACATTATATAGGAAGGAAAGTGACAGAAACACTTTTTACAATATTCCAGCATTCACCCCAAAAGTTTACATAACAACATCCCTATGGGACAGTTTTTCAGAATCAAGCGGTTATGTTCAACTCAGGACCAGTTTAAAATACATGCTAAGAAGCTGTACCATAGATTTGTGGACCGGGGATATCCCCCTTGGGTGGCCGTCAAGCATATAAAAGAGCTTCTTTCACTAACAGGGAGTGGCTTTTACAGGATCGTCCACAAATAATGGATTCATCCTTAGTTTGTGTTTTACCTTATTCCACACAAGTCCATCGAGTATGGGGGATTCTACAAAGGTTCTGGCATGTTTTACAGATACATCCTGAGTTTGTTGATTATCCTAAATTTGCCTACACACAGAGTTATAATCTTGGTGAATTACTGAACAGTCGTAAATTGGATTATATTCAGCAACCAGGTCATCACATTTGTGGACATTGCAAATTTTGCAAATATGCTATACAAGCGGATCATATTAATATACCTGGATCCCAAAAAGTGTTTAAGTTGAGACAACATACGGATTGCACAAGCTCAAATGTGGTGTATTGCATAATATGCCCATGTAACCTTTATTATATTGGCCAAACTAGACGCCTCATAAAAGTACTTATATGTGAACATTTTAGTAATCTAAAACACCACAAGGAGGAAGTTCCGTTAACTTCACACTGGTCCACGTACAATCATACGCAACAAGATCTGAAGTTCTGTTGCAGATAACTATGTTGAATGGGGGGAATGCTTCGGATATATTGTTTACTAGTATAAAAGGCCCGTTTTGGTAGGCAATGAAACGGGCGCTAGCAAGGTAATCCCCCCCCCCTGCAGCGTCCCTCCTGTCTCCCCTGCCCCCCCTGCAGCCACCCATGTCCAGCAACCCTCCTCTCCCCCTGCAGCCACCCATGTCCAACGACCCTCCTCTCCTTTCCCCTTGCCCCCCCTGTAGCCACCCATGTCCAGTGACCCACCTTTCTCCCCTGCCCCCCCCTGCAGCCACTCATGTTCAGTGACCCTCCTCTCCCCCTGCCCCCCCTGCAGCGTCCCTTCTGTCTCCCCTGCAGCCACCCATCTGGTCTCAGGACCCCCTCCCCACCTCCCTCTTCCCTGCCCCCCCTGCAGCCATCCATGTCCAGCGACCCTCCCCTCCCCCCCTCCAGCTACCCATGTCCAGCGACTCTCCCCTCCCCCCTCGGCCCATCACCCAAGCCCCTACCCCTCCCCTCGGGCACATCAACCCCCTCGCCACCCGCAGCTGCCAATACTAACGCTGTCCTGTCGCTGCTGTGTCTCCTGTTGAGCAGCAGCGGCCGGTACCAACAGAAAAAAGCCAAAAAAAGAATTGTAACCTGAACCTCGGCTCCGTAGACAGCCATCTGGCATTGGCTGTCGTCTCTGCAGCCGCTCCTCCTCTCCACTCTGACAATGCTGCGCTCCTCCGGGGTCTTCCTGCAGGGGCAGTGATGTGGAGGGGAGAGGAGGAGCGGCTGCAGAGATGACAGCCAATGCCAGATGGCTGTCTACGGAGCCGCGTTTCAGGTTAAAATTTTTTTTTGGCTTTTTTCTTTTTGTACCGGCCGCTGCTGCTCCACAGGAGAAGCAGCACTGGCCGGACAGCGTTTGTATTGGCAGCTGCGGGTGGCTAGGGGGTTGATGTGACCAAGATGGGGGGGGGGGGTAGGGGCTTTGGTGATTCGCCGGGGGAGGGTCTTGGGTGATGCGCCTGGGGGAGTGGCACTGAGAGCTGATTGGTAGGCAGGCTCACGGTTTTGCAGAGCAGGGGCTTTGGTGTTGCGCCAAGGGGGGGGGGGCATTGACAGCTGTTTCCCAGGCAGGGGGAGGAGTAGGAAAACACGCTCTGCATGTTTCCCTACTACTCCCCCCTTGCCTTGGAATCAGCTGTCAGTGACGTCACTCACGTCTGAACGTTCTAAACTGCCTAGCAGACCACCTGCGAGGGAGCCACAGTCCCAGGCACATTAGAACGTTGGAGGTGAGAATTATTATATAGGACTAAGGAACAACGATTCATATTTAAGTGGAACACAGTTGACCCAAGGGGTCTAAATCGAGAAGTTGAATGGATAGGTTGATTTTGGTATATGGATTATGCAGTGATGTTGGGGATTAGGTCATAGTGCCCACCCATGCGTGAGTGGGAGTGTCTATTTCCGGATCCTATTTAAACTGGTTCGACTTTTTGAATGAACGTATCATTCTGATCGATTGTGGTTGGAGTTCCCATTTGGTGAGTGACTATTTCATGAATATATATTTATGTATGAGATTCTTTTGAACCATATGGTTTGTTTAGTTTTGTTTGTTTATTAGATTTTAGTTATTAGATAGAGGTGCTAAAGAACAAATGTAGAGATTCATGGTGGAGTTTCTATTGTGTATGAACTTTTAAGGGGGTTCCTCCTGAAGAAGACCTAATGAAACTCAGCTGATCTGTGCGATAAAATAATCATCTAACAATACACACCAGCAAGATTGAGTCGAGGATTAAAAGCAAGGACTGTTTGAATTTCACAGAGAGTGACACTGTTTTTTATTATTTGTTTGATTTGGTGATACTACATGAGGAACTACACACTGGACTGAGTCAACAGAGACAATCAACACTTTGGCAGGACATGAAAGTTTCAGATAAGTAATTTATCTTCGGTGTAAATGGGTACATCTTTAAAAGACTGGATAGACCTACATTTGGTCACCGTGGCATCAAGAAAAAATCTTTTTCATATAAGGCACCTTAATATATTGGAGAAACATCTTATTATATGTTTAGGGCTTTATTGAGATACAATTTAGTCATTAGGAGATTTACCAACTTTGAAAAGAATGAAGATACATACCTGTAGCAGATATTCTCCAAGGATAGCAGGCTGATTGTTCTCACGACTGGGTGATGTCCACGGCAGCCCAGAAGACCGGAAAATCTTCCTAGCAACAAAAGTTTGCTAGAGCCTTCGATCACACGGGGACGTGCGCACCGCGCATGCGCGGCCATCAGCTTCCCACCCGTCACGCTTCCCTCTCTACTGTGGCACCATCCACGTCTGTCAACGAGGCTGTTTCTTCTTACAATAATACTCTATCCTCTGTCTTAGACACTCTTGCACCTTTGATGACCCGCCCTATAAGGCGTACAAAACCCCAACCTTGGCTGACTTCTAATATCCGCTACCTACGTTCCTGTACCCGCTCCGCCGAACGCCTCTGGCGGAAATCTCGGGCCCTTGCTGATTTCTTACACTTTAAGTTCATGCAGACCTCCTTCCAATCTGCTCTTTTACGCGCCAAACAGGATTATTATATCCAACTGACCAACTCTCTTGGCTCTAACCCTCGACTTCTCTTTACCACATTGAACTCTCTCCTCAAGGTACCCCCTCCCCCAACTCCCCCTTCATTATCTCCTCAGACCCTTGCTGAATTCTTTCACAAGGTTCAAAAGATAAACCTTGAATTCTCTACTTCGCCACCTCTCCCTCCACTAGTCCGTTCCCCTCTCTCTCCTTCCCCTCATTCCTTTTCCTCCTTTCCTGAAGTTACTATAGAGGAAACTACACTTCTCCTTTCTTCCTAAAAATGTACCACCTGTTCCTCTGATCCCATTCCCACCCACCTTCTTAATGCTATCTCACCTGCTCTTATTCCTTTTATCTGTCACATTCTCAACCTCTCACTTTCCACTGCAACTGTCCCTACTGCCTTTAAACATGCTGTGGTCACACCTCTCCTTAAGAAGCCTTCACTCGACCCTACTTGTCCCTCTAATTACCGACCCATCTCCTTCCTCCCTTTTCTCTCCAAATTACTTGAGCGTGCTGTTCACCACCGCTGCCTTGATTTTCTCTCATGCTATTCTTGACCCCTATAATCTGGTTTTCAGCCTCTCCACTCAACCGAAACTGCGCTTACTAAAGTCTCCAATGATCTATTACTGGCTAAATCCAGAGGTCTCTATTCCATCCTCATTCTTCTTGATCTTTCTGCTGCTTTTGACACTGTCGATCACAGCATACTCCTCGATACCCTGTCCTCACTTGGATTCCAGGGCTCTGTCCTTTCCTGGTTTTCTTTCTACCTCTCCCTCCGCACCTTCAGTGTTCACTCTGGTGGATCCTCTTCTACTTCTATCCCTCTGCCTGTCGGCATACCTCAGGGTTCTGTTCTTGGTCCCCTCCTCTTTTCTATCTACACTTCTTCCCTTGGTTCATTAATCTCATCCCATAGCTTTTTCCTACCATCTCTATGCTGATGACTCCCAAATCTACCTTTCTACCCCTGATATCTCACCTTGCATCCAAACCAAAGTTTCAGCGTGCTTGTCTGACATTGCTGTCTGGATGTCTCAACGCCACCTGAAATTAAACCATGACCAAACCGAGCTTCTCATTTCCCCCCCAAACCCACCTCCCCACTCCCCCCCCGTTTTCTATTTCTGTTGATGGCTCTCTCATTCTCCCTGTCTCCTCAGCTCGAACCTTGAGGTCAATCTTTGACTCTTCTCTCTCCTTCTCTGCTCATATCCAGCAGATCGCCAAGACCTGTCATTTCTTTCTTTACCACATTCCGAAAATCCGCCCCCTTTCTTTCCGAAGCACTCTACCAAAACCCTCATCCACACCCTTGTCACCTCTCGTTTAGACTACTGCATCGGCTTCTTGCGGGCCTCCCACTTAATCACCTCTCCCCTCTCCAATTGGTTCAAACTCTGCTGCCCGTCTCGTCTTCCGCCAGGGTCGCTTTACTCATACTACCCTCTCCTCAAGTCGCTTCACTGGCTCCCTAATCCATTTTTCGCATCCTGTTCAAACGTCTTCTACTAACCTATAAATGTACTCACTCTGCTGCTCCCCAATATCTCTCCACACTCGTCCTTCCCTACACCCCTTCCCGTGCACTCTGCTCCATGGATAAATCCTTCTTATCTGTTCCCTTCTCCACTACTGCCAACTCCAGACTTCGCGCCTTCTGTCTCGCTGCACCCTACGCCTGGAATAAACTTCCTGAGCCCCTACGTTTTGCCCCATCCTTGGCCATCTTTAAATCTAGACTGAAAGCCCACCTCTTTAACATTGCTTTTGACTCGTAACCACTTGTAACCATTCGCCTCCACCTACCCTCCTCTCCTCCTTCCTGTACACATTAATTGATTTGATTTGCTTACTTTCTCCACCACCGCCAACTCCAGGCTCCGCTCATTCTGCCTCGCCTCACCCTATGCTTGGAATAAACTTCCTGAGCCCTTACGCCAAGCCCCCTCCCTACCCATCTTCAAATCCTTGCTCAAAGCCCACCTCTTCAATGTTGCTTTCGGCACCTAACCTTTATACCGTTCAGGAAATCTAGACTGCCCCTATCTGACTGACTGTACATTTGTCCTTTAGATTGTAAGCTCCTTTGAGCAGGGACTGTCCTTCTATGTTAAATTGTACAGCGCTGCGTAACCCTAGTAGCGCTTTAGAAATGTCAAGTAGGTAGTAGTAGTACTTTATTTTTTTTTTGTCTATTAGATTGTAAGCTCTTTGAGCAGGGACTGTCTTTCTTCTATGTTTGTGCAGCGCTGCGTACGCCTTGTAGCTACTACTAATAGTAGTAGTAGTAGTCCCATAGTTCGATAACAAAGCAAAGAAGGAAAGACAACTCCAAAGGGGAGGCAGGCGGGTATGTGAGAACAATCAGCCTGCTGTCCTCGGAGAATATCTGCTACAGGTATGTATCTTCATTTTCTCCGAGGACAAGCAGGCTGCTTGTTCTCACGACTGGGGTATCCCTAGCCCCCAGGCTCACTCAAAACAACAAACAGGGTCAATTGGGCCTCGCAATGGCGAGGACGTAAGAAGAATTGACCTACGAAGAAACAACTAACTGAGAGTGCAGCCTGGAACAGAATAAAAATGGGCCTAGGGGGGGTGAGTTGGATTCTAACCTCGATCAGATTCTGCAGCACCGACTGTCCAAACCGACTATCGTGTCGGGGTGTCCTGCTGAAGGCAGTAATGAGATGTGAATGTGTGGAATGATGACCACGTCGCAGCCTTGCACATCTCTTCTATAGTGGCCAACTTCAAGTGGGCCACTGACGCTGCCATGGCTCGAACACTATGAGCCGTGACATGATCCTCAAGAGTCAGCCCAGCCTGGGCAATAAGTGAAGGAAATGCAATCTGCTAGCCAATTGGAAATGGTGCGTTTTCCGACAGCAACCCCCTTCCTGTTGGGATCAAATGACACAAACGTTTGGGTGGACTGTCTGAAGGGGCTCATCCGCTCCAGATAGAAGGCCAATGCTCTCTTACAGTCCAAAGTATGCAACTGATGTTCAGCAGGGTGGGTAGGAGGATAGGGAAGAATGTTGGCAAGACAATTGACTGGTTCAGATGCAGATCAGATGGGGTTAATAACCTCTCGAACCATCAATTATCACAGCATGAAGTCTCTGTACTCTCCAAGGACTTTCATTTTGCCCATTCAGCAAGCTGGATGAAATCCAATTATACTCAGACCTGGAAGAATTTTTAGAAAACTGCGCCTGAGGGCACATTTCACAATAAGGGGGCACCCAACAGACCGGAATACAGTTCTAAACAAAGACACTTATTTCACCCCCACAGGATGAACAAAACTACAAACTTGACAACTACATAGAAAGCTTCAGACATAGGGTAAATCACAACTTTCCAACAAACAAAAGAAATTGTGTACAATCTTACCCCACCAGAAAGAGCGACCATAAGAACTCTGCAAACTAACACACGCATTATCATGAACCCCGCAGACAAAGGAGGTGCCGTGGTAATTATGGACACACAAAAAATACATTGAAGAAGGGCACAGACAGCTCTTAGACAATACATACTACAGGAAACTACTGAGGACCCACACAGTATTATACAAAGCAACTAAAAGACCTTCCACATCTGAAGAAACTCATACAAACCAGCCTTCTGTGGGCACATTCTACATGCTACCCTAAATCCACAACACGGAAACCCTGGCAGACCAATCATATCAGGTATTGCACACTCACGGAGGAAATATCTGGACTCATAGAGGGATTCTGAAACCTCTCGGCACAAAACAAACAGCTGCATACAAGATACCACAGACTTTCTGATAATTGAAAACTATCAACAATTACCACCTAGCACCCTTCTGGTCACGATGGCTGTAGAATCACTATACAGCAACATCCCCATGTGGATGGCATAGCTCATATGGGTGGTTCCTAAAACATCAACACTGGACCATCAATACTCACCAGAACTATTACAAAAACTAATCACATTTATTTTAACTCACAACTACTTCCGCTTTAACAATGATATCTATCTACAATAATGGGCACTGCGATGGGCACCAGGACAGTACCCCAATATGCCAACCTCTTTATGGCTGAACTGGAAGAGACATTTCTGAATACATACCAGACCAAACCCCTAAAATACTACCGGTACATTGATGACAGTTTTATAATTTGGACTGAGGGGGAAGAATCTCTTAAAACAATTTTACAATTCCTTCAATACATTCCATCCTACAATCAGATTCAAAATTGACTACTCCCCAGAAAAAGTCAATTTTTTTGGACACCACAGTCTCAATCAGCGATGGCAATCTACAAACATCTAAATACAAGAAACCCACAGACAGATGCAGCTACCTCCACAACTCCAGCTTCCATCCTTCACATACAAAAAGATCCATTATTTACAGCCAAGCCACAAGATACTACCGTATCTGCTCTGACCCAGGGGACAGAGACAGACACCTAGAAATCCTGGCTGCATCCTTCAACATAAAGGGTACAATCCCAAAATAATCTCCAAGAATATGCCTCCTCCCTCAAAACACCCAGTGAAAATCTACTACAGTACAAAGAAAAAAAAAACCCACAGACAGAATCCCCCTCTTATAGTGACATACAACCCAGAGCTGGAAAAATTAAGAAGAATCATAAAAGATCTACAGCCTCATACTTCCAGGAGATGAATTACTGAAAGAGATATTCCCATCCCCACCAGTGCTAGCTTTCAGACAGCCACCCAACTTAAAAACACAAGCTAATTAGAAGTAAGTGCCCAACATAGACTCAAAAGAATGGCACACATCCTTGCAATTATCCAGCTGCAAACTATGCCAAAACATCTCACAGGACCCCACAGTCATTCACAAAGGAAAAACATTCAACATAAAGGAATCCTTCACATGCTCATCTTCCAATGTGGTATACATCATCCAGTGTAAAAAATTTGACCAAGGATGCTATATTGGAGAAACGAGCCAGATGATAAAAACAAGATTTACTTACATAGACATCACATGAAAAACGCCATTGCCACCAGGATGCCATGCCTGTGGGGCAACACGTTACAAAAACAGAACACTGTACTAGGGATTTCTAGTAGAAATCCTGAAGGTGTCACAGCTGTGGCCATGACCACCCTCAGACTTACCCTGTTTCTGGGAGTCAGTGGCTGGCTGGCTTCTGCTTGTCTCTGTGTCTGTCTCTGTCTTAGTTTCTCTCTGGCTCTGTGTGCTGATTAGCCCTACTGAACCTCACCTGTGTGGGCTATGCCCTCTTCCAAGATGGCTTCCGCCTCCTCCTCGATGCCAGTATTCAAGATGGCTCCCCGCTGTTCCTTCCGTGGGCTGACTTCTCTGTGTGTCAAGCCTCTGTTTGGATGCAAGGTGATTGCTGCAGCTGTGCCTCTGGTGTGGAAGGGCTTTATTAATCACTTAGAGACTACAGCCCTTTGCCTTTGCATTTCGTCTAAGGGCCCTGGTATGTGGAGTGCTCTGTTCACTGCTACATTGTTTGCTCTGTGTGAGTTTCTATGTTTGACTAGCTAGCTTGGGCACAGCTTTGCTTGTTAGCCTGTGTATAGCTTTGCTAGTTCTCTGTGTATGTTTCTAGTGTAGGACTTGTTAGCTTGGGCACAGCTTTGTTTGTTAGCTGATGTATAGCTTTACTAAGTCTCCTGAGTTTGCGCTGTGTATGTTTCCAGTGTATGACTTGTTAGCTTGGGCACAGCTTTGGTTGTTAGCTGGTGTATAGCTTTACTAAGTCTCCTGAGTTGCTCTTTGGATGTTTCCAGTGTATGACTGTTGCTGGGGCACAGCTTTGGTTGTTAGCTGGTGTATAGCTTACTAGTCTCCTGATTTTGCTCTGTGTATGTTTCCAGTGTATGACTGTTAGCTTGGGCACAGCTTTGGTTGTTAGCTGGTGGATAGCTTACAGTTCTCCTGAGTTTGCTTAGTGTATGTTTCTGGTGTATGACGGTATTGCCTGGGCATAGCTTTCCTATTAGCTTGGGTACAGTTTACTAGTCATTGTGTTAAACCTGCCTACTGCCGGAACCCGGACATTCCCTGCCTGTCTGCCTTGCCTTCGCCTAGGTGCCAGGGGGGCACTCCTGGATCCTCATTCCTGCTGTTCCTGCTTGCAAGTTCCAGTTTCCTGTTTTCCTGTAAGGCCCTGCCGGCCGCCCGAACCTGAGGGCTCAACCCTCGGGGAAAGGTGGTTAAGCGTAGGTGAAAGCCTAGGTCCAGTGTGTTCCAGTCCAGCGGGTTTCACTCCTGTATGTTCCAGTCCAGTGGGGCCATTCAGGTGTTCCAGTCCAGCGGGCTCACTCCAGTGCGCACCCCGTCCGGTGCGTTCCAGTTCCGTGTATTCCTGGGTAAACTCCAGTCCGGGGGTTCCGATCCAGTCTTGTTGTCATCCTCTACCTTGAAGTAGATCTTGCCTGCCACTTGCCGCTCCACGGTAGTGGCATAGGACTCACGAACCCCAGTGCTCCCGGGGAAGAAGCCTGACAGTATGCCAAGGTCCTCGAGCACGCGACAAAAGGTAACTTTAAAACAATACAGGAACGTAAGACCTTTGAAGTCAGAATGAATAAATATTTTGACACCCACCAGACAGGACTTAACAGAGATCTGGGCTTTCTAGCCCATTATAGCCATAAAATTGTAAATTGTACTGCTTTATTTGTCACTCTCCTGTCTCCATGCATATCCCCCTTTCTCACCCATTCACCTCCATCCCCACCCTGTTAGATTGTCACTGAAATGCTTTGATGTCTCACTTACATATACTGTCATCTACCAAGATTTGCTTATTTTCCGATCTGACTAAGAAGGGCAACCTTCGAAAGCTAATCAAGAATGTAGTAAGTTACGTCCAATAAAAAAGGTATCATCTTATTTTATTTTTCATGTTTTATTTCTAATGATTACCTTTTTTTTTATTAAGCTTTTAACAACATAACTTCACATTTATGAATGATAAAGCGAATGCTACATACCTGTAGAAGGGTATTCTCCGAGGACAGCAGGCTGATTGTTCTCACTGATGGGTGACGTACCACGGCAGCCCCTCCAATCGGAACACTTTACTAGCAAAGGCCTTTTGCTAGTCCTCGCGCGCCGATGCGCACACGCGCGGCCGTCTTCCCCGCCCGAACAAAGACAGGGAAGACACAACTCCAAAGGGGAGGCGGGCGGGTTTGTGAAACATCAGCCTGCTGTCCTCGGAGAATACCTTCTACAGGTTGTAGCATTCGCTTTCCTCCGAGGACAAGCAGGCTGCTTGTTCTCACTGATGGGGGTATCCCTAGCCCCCAGGCTCACTCAAAACAACAACCATGGTCAATTGGGCCTCGCAACGGCGAGGACATAACTGAGATTGACCTAACATTTATCAACTAACTGAGAGTGTAGCCTGGAACAGAATAAACATGGGCCTAGGGGGTGGAGTTGGATTCTAAACCCCGAACAGATTCTGAAGCACTGACTGCCCGAAACCGACTGTCGCGTCGGGTATCCTGCTGCAGGCAGTAATGAGATGTGAATGTGTGGACAGATGACCACGTCGCAGCTTGCAAATCTCTTCAATAGTGGCTGACTTCAAGTGGGCTACCGACGCTGCCATGGCTCTAACATTATGAGCCGTGACATGACCCTCAAGAGCCAGCCCAGCCTGGGTGTAGGGTGTAAGTGAAGGAAATGCAATCTGCTAGCCAATTGGATATGGTGCGTTTCCCCACAGCCACTCCCCTCCTGTTGGGATCAAAAGAAACAAACATTGGCCGGACTGTCTGTTGGGCTGTGTCCACTCCAGATAGGAAGGCCAATGCTCTCTTGCAGTCCAATGTGTGCAGCTGACGTTCCGCAGGGCAGGAATAAGGACGGGGAAAGAATGTTGGCAAGACAATTGACTGGTTCAGATGGAACTCCGCCACAAAACCTTTGGCAAGAACTTAGGTGTGAGTGCGGAGGACTACTCTGTTGTGATGAAATTTGGTGTAAGGGGCTGGGCTACCAGGGCCTGAACTCACTGACTCTACGAGCTGAAGTAACTGCCACCAAGAAATGAACCGTCCAGGTCAAGGTATTCAGATGGCAGGAGTTCAGTGGCTCAAAAGGAGGTTTCATCAGGCTGGGTGAGAACGACATTGAGATCCCATGACACTGTAGGAGGCTTGACGGGGGGCTTTGACAAAAGCAAACCTCTCATGAAGCGAACAACTAAAAGGCTGTCCTGAGATAAGCTTACCTTCCACACGGTAATGTATGCACTAATTGCGCTAAGGTGAACCCTTACAGAGTTGGTCTAAGACCAGACTCAGACAAGTGCAGAAGGTATTCAAGCAGGGTCGGTGTAGGAAAAGAGCGAGGATCTAGTGGCCTTGCTGTCACACCAGACGGCAAACCTCCTCCATAAAAGAAGTAATCCCCTCTTAGTGGAATCTTTCCTGGAAGCAAGCAAAATGCGGGAGACACCCTCTGACAGACCCAAAGAGGCAAAGTCTACGCTCTCACATCCAGGCCGTGAGAGCCAGAGACCGGAGGTTGGGATGCAGAAGCGCCCCTTCGTCCTGTGTGATGAGGGTCGGAAACACTCCAATCTCCACGGTTCTTCGGAGGACAACTCCAGAAGAAGAGGAACCAGATCTGACTGCGGCCAAAAAGGAGCAATCAGATCATGGTGTCTCGGTCTTGCTTGAGTTTCAACAAAGTCTTCCCACCAGAGGTATGGGAGGATAAGCATACAGCAGACCCTCCCCCCAGTCCAGGAGGAAGGCATATGATGCCAGTCTGCCAGTGGGCCTGAAGCCTGGAACAGAACTGAGGGACTTTGTGGTTGGCTCGAGATGCAAAGAGATCTACCAAGGGGGTGCCCCACACCTGGAAGATCTGTCGCACTACACGGGAATTGAGCAACCACTCGTGAGGTTGCATAATCCTGCTCAACCTGTCGGCCAGACTGTTGTTTACGCCTGCCAGATAAGTGGCTTGGAGCACCATGCCGTGACGGCGAGCCCAGAGCACATGCTGACGGCTTCCTGACACAGGGGGCGAGATCCGGTGCCCCCCTGCTTGTGATATAATACATGGCAACCTGGTTGTCTGTCTGAATTTGGATAATTTGGTGGGACAGCCGTATCTCTGAAAGCCTTCAGAGCGTTCCAGACCGCTCGTAACTCCAGGAGATTGATCTGCAGATCGCGTTCCTGGGGGGGACCAGCTTCCTTGGGTGTGAAGCCCATCGACATGAGCTCCCCACCCCAGGAGAGACGCATCCGTAGTCAGCACTTTTTGTGGCTGAGGAATTTGAAAAGGACGTCCCAGAGTCCAAATTGGACTAAATCGTCCACCAATACAGGGATTTGAGAAAACTCGTGGACAGGTGGATCACGTCTTCTAGATCCCCAGCAGCCTGAAACCACTGGGAAGCTAGGGTCCATTGAGCAGATCTCATGTGAAGGTGGGCCATGGGAGTCACATGAACTGTGGAGGCCATGTGGCCCAGCAATCTCAACATCTGCCGAGCTGTGATCTGCTGGGACACTCGCACCCGCGAGACGAGGGACAACAGATTGTTGGCTCTCGCCTCTGGAAGATAGGCGCGAGCCGTCCGAGAGTCCAGCAGAGCTCCTATGAATTCTAGTCTCTGCACTGGGAGAAGATGGGACTTTGGATAATTTATCACAAACCCCAGTAGCTCCAGGAGGCGAACAGTCATCTGCATGGACTGTAGAGCTCCTGCCTCGGATGTGTTCTTCACCAGCCAATCGTCGAGATAAGGGACACGTGTACTCCCAGCCTGCGAAGTGCCGCTGCTACTACAGCCAAGCACTTCGTGAACACTCTGGGCGCAGAGGCGAGCCCAAAGGGTAGCACACAGTACTGGAAGTGACGTGTGCCCAGCTGAAATTGCAGATACTGTCTGTGAGCTGGCAGTATCGGGATGTGCGTGTAGGCGTCCTTCAAGTCCAGAGAGCATAGCCAATCGTGTTCCTGAACATGGGGAGAAGGGTGCCCAGGGAAAGCATCCTGAACCTTTCTTTGACCAGATATTTGTTCAGGGCCCTTAGGTCTAGGATGGGACGCATCCCCCCTGTTTTCTTTTCCACAAGGAAGTACCTGGAATAGAATCCCAGCCCTTTCTTGCCCAGATGCATGGGCTCCACCGCATTGGCGCTGAGAAGGGCGGAGAGTTCCTCTGCAAGTACCTGCTGAGTTGGAAGATGTAAGACTGAGCTCCCGGTGGACAATTGGAGGTTTGGAGGCCAAATTGAGGGTGTATCCTTGCCAGACTATTTGAAGAACCCACTGATCAGAGGTTATGAGAGGCCAACTTTGGTGAACAACTTTCAACCTCCCTCCCGACCGGCAGATCGTCCGGCACTGACACTTGGATGTCGGCTGATGCTCTGCTGGAGCCAGTCAAAAGCTCGGTCCCTTGCTTTTGCTGGGGAGCCGAGGGGCCTTGCTGAAGGTGCAACGCTGCTGACGAGAGCGAGCGCGCTGGGGCTTAGCCTGGGCCGCAGGCTGTCGAGAAGGAGGATTGTACCTACGCTTACCAGAAGAGTAAGGAACAGTCTTCCTTCCACCATAAAAACGTCTACCTGTAGAGGTAGAAGCTGAAGGCTGCCGGAAGGAGAACTTGTCGAAAGCGGTATCCCGCTGGTGGAGCTGCTCTACCACCTGTTCGACCTTCTCTCCAAAAATATTATCTGCACGGCAAGGCGAGTCCGCAATCCGCTGCTGGATCCTATTCTCCAGGTCAGAGGCACGCAGCCATGAGAGTCTACGCATCACCACACCTTGAGCAGCGGCCCTGGACGCAACATCAAAGGTGTCATACACCCCTCTGGCCAGGAATTTTCTGCACGCCTTCAGCTGCCTGACCACCTCCTGAAATGGCTTGGCTTGCTCAGGAAGGAGCTTGTCCACCAAGCCCGCCAACTGCCGCACATTGTTCCGCATGTGTATGCTCGTGTAGAGCTGGTAAGACTGGATTTTGGCCACGAGCATAGAAGAATGGTAGGCCTTCCTCCCAAAGGAGTCTAAGGTTCTAGAGTCCTTGCCGAAGCATGCTCTCTAGTACTCTTAGCCTTCTTTAGGACCAAATCCACAACTCCAGAGTCATGAGGCAACTGAGTGCGCATCAGCTCTGGGTCCCCATGGATCCAGTACTGGGACTCGATCTTCTTGGGAATGTGGGGATTACTTAAAGGCTTGGTCCAGTTCGCCAGCAATGTCTTTTTTTAGGACATGATGCATGGGTACTGTGGACGCTTCCTTAGGTGGAGAAGGATAGTCCAGGAGCTCAAACATTTCAGCCCTGGGCTCGTCCTCCACAACCACTGGGAAGGGGATGACCGTAGACATCTCCCGGACAAAGGCCGCAAAAGACAGACTCTCGGGAGGAGAAAGCTGCCTTTCAGGGGAGGGAGTGGGATCAGAAGGAAGGCCATCAGACTCCTCGTCAGAGAAATATCTGATGTCCTCCTCCTCCCACGAGGCCTCACCATCGGTATCAGACACAAGTTCACGGACCTGTGTCTGAAGCCGTGCCCGGCTCGACTCCGTGGAACCACGGCCACGGTGTGAGCGTCGAGAGGTAGACTTCCCTCGCCCGCACCGGCGAAGCTCCCTCCGCCGACGTCGTCGGGGAGCCTTCCTGGGAGGCAACCGCAGTCGGTACCGCAAGCGGCACCGATGTCGGAGACCTCACCCCGGGCAAGGGGCCAGCCGGCGCCTCACTCGACGGTACCGGTGGCGCAAGCACCCCCGGTACCGGAGGGGAAGGGCGCAACAGCTCTCCCAGGATCTCTGGGAGAACGGCCCGGAGACTCTCGTGCAGAGCGGCTGTGGAGAAAGACATGCAAGCCGATGCAGATGTCGATGTCAGAGTCTGTTCCGGGCTGTCCAAGGTGGAGCGCATCGACACCTCCTGAACAGAGGGTGAGCGGTCCTCCCGGTGCCGATGCCTACTGGGTGCCGACTCCCTCGGCGACCCAGAGCTCTCGGTGCCGACGCGGGAAGGAGACCGGTGTCGATGCTTCTTTGACTTTTTCAAACGAAGCATGTCACCGGAGCTTCCCGGTACCGACGAGGAGGACGTAGAATCCAGCCGTCGCTTCCTCGGGGCTGAGGCCGAAGAAGGTCGGTCTCGGGGGGGCTGTACCGCAGGAGCCCTCAGGGTAGGGGGAGACCCACCCGAAGGCTCACCGCCACCAGCAAGGGAATGGACAGCCCTCACCTGCACTCCAGTCGAAGCACCACCGTCCGACGACATCAGCACTAGTGGAGGTCCCGGTACCACCGACGCAGCCTTCCGATGTCTCGGCCCCGACGACGCAGAGGGTCGATGCCTCGATGCACTCGATGCAGTCGCGGCCGAGGGCGAAGGTCTTGACGCTGTCGACGTCGACGCACTCGATACTCCAGGTGCCGAAGCCGACGAAGAGCCCGAGAACAAAACGTTCCACTGGGCCAATCTTGCTACCTGAGTCCTTTTCTGTAAAACGGCGCAAAGACTACAGGCCTGCGGGCGGTGCCCAGCCCCCAGACACTGAAGACAAGACGCGTGCCTGTCAGTGAGCGAGATTACCCGGGCGCACTGGGTGCACTTCTTGAAGCCGCTGGGAGACTTCGATGACATGGGCGGAAAAATCACGCCGGCGAAATCAAAACTCGTAATTGCGGTAAGGCACCAAAAAGAGGGGGAGAAAAAATTTGACCCGAGGCCTCAAAAGGGCCTACCCCGGAAACAAAAGAAAACTTAACGGGGCAAAAACTGGAAATACAGGAAGGGGAAAAAGACCGAAAGGCCTTCTTCCGAAATCCTTTTTCTTTTTTTTTTTTCTAGTGAAAAGTCAAAAAGATGCGCGAGGGTCAACTTAAGGGGCGCGAACGGCGTAAACACGACCGTACCGAGCGCGGACCAAAAGAAGACTGCGAACACGAGTCGGTGTCGGGACAGGAACAGAACGGCCGGCATGCGCGTTGCACATCGGCGCGCGAGGACTGGCAAAGGCATTTGCTAGTAAAGTGTTCCGATTGGAGGGCTGCCGTGGACGTCACCCATCAGTGAGAACAAGCAGCCTGCTTGTCCTCGGAGAATACACAATTTGAAATTATACAATAGAAATAATTTCTAAATATACAGTTTTAACATTATATTGACCACAAATTAAGGAAATTGATCCAAGATGATAGATTATTTGAATAATCTATAAAGAAATACATCAGTAACACAATTTACATAAATGATGCACCCGTTCTGGGTAGTACCACTAGCTCTGGTTAATTAGTGTTCATATAGGATTACACCTTAACATTTACTTCTTCCCTACTTATTATAAATTCCTCCAACTGTTTGGGGTCAAAGAATTGAACTGTTTAGATTGAAATACAATTCTACACACACAGGGAATTTCAACCGGAAACTAGCTCCTATTGCCAAAGTTCTTGTATGCAAAGCCAAAAAGGCTTTACGCCGCTTTTGAGTCTCTCTTGATAAGTCAGGGTAAATTCTTATTTTAGACCCCCAAAAAAGTTTGAATCCAAGTGTCTTAATGAGAGCCTCAAAACTGCATCCCTATCAATCTCCAAAGCAAAAATAACTAATAAGTTGCTCTCTTCATAGTAACCTCTAAAGATGACTCCAAAAAGGTAGTTAGATTCATCTCTCCACCCTCTTGAGGAAATTTTTCTGATACCCTTGGGTCAGTTTGTAAATAAAATGCACGAGTAATGGGTGGAAGAGATGTATCCCACATACCCAATATTTCTACAAGATATTTTTTTACCATTTGTACTGGGGAAACTAGTGGAGAACAAGGGAAATTTATTTGCCTTAAATTAAGTCTTTTAGACTGATTCTCAAGATATTCCAGCCATCGGGAAGTAAAAGTTCTTTTCTTTAATCAGCGTTTGACCCCACAAGTTCCATCTTTGAAGTTCTTTCAGTAAGACATTTTAAGTCCTCGGCTTGAGATTCAGTCTTTTTGATCTGGGATAATGCAGCCTCTGATAAAGTTTTAATAGCTATTGATTACCTTTAAAAGTGGACTAACACGGCTATCACACATCTCTACTGGTTCAGATGGAACTCCGACACCACCTTCGGCAGGAACTTAGGGTGAGTACAGAGGACTACTCTGTTATGATGAAACTTAGTATAGGGAGCATGGGCTACCAAGGTTTGAAGCTCACTGACTCTATGAGCTGAAGTAAAGCCACCAAGAAAATTACCTTCCAGGTCAAGTACTTTAGATGGCAGGAGTTCAGTGGCTCAAAAGGAGGCTTCATCAGCTGGGTGAGAACGACGTGAGATCCCATGACACTGGTGGAGGTTGACAGGGGGCTTTGACAAAAGCAAACGTCTCATGAAGCGAACAACGAAAGGCTGTGCAGAGATAGGCCTACCCTCTACACGATAATGAAAAGCACTAATTGCACTAAGATGAACTCTTACTGAGTTAGTCTTAAGACCAGACTCTGATAAGTGTAGAAGGTATTCAAGCAGGGTCTGTGTAGGACAAGAGCGAGGATCTAGGGCCTTGCTGTCACACCAGACGGCAAACCCATCCACTTAAAAGAATAACACTTCTTCGTGGAATCTTTCCTGGAAGCAAGGCAAGACTCGGAAGACACCCTCAGAAAGACCCAGGAAGCGAAATCTACGCTCTCAACGTCCAGACCATGAGAGCCAGAGACTGAAGGTTGGGATGTAGAAGCGTCCCCTCGTTCTGAGTGATGAGGGTTGGAAAACACGCCAATCTCCACGGTTCTTCGGAAGACAATTCCACAAGAAGAGGGAACCAAATCTGACGCGGTCAAAAGGGTACAATCAGAATCATGGTTCCGCGGTCTTGCTTGAGTTTCAGCAAAGTCTTCCCCACCAGGGGTATGGGAGGATATGCATACAGAAGGCCTGTCCCCCAATGCAGGAGAAAGGCATCTGATGCTAGTCAGTCGTGGGCCTGAAGTCTGGAAACAGAATTGAGGGACCTTGTGATTGAGCTGAGTGGCAAAAAGATGGTGCCCCACTCCCGGAAGATCTTGTTGTACCACGCCCGAGTTGAGCGACCACTCATGAGGTTGCATTACCTGCTCAATCTGTCGGCCAGACTGTTGTTTATGCCTGCCAGATACGTGGCCTGAAGAAACATGCCGTGATGGCGAGCCCAAAGCCACATCTGGACAGCCTCCCGACCACAGGGGCGAGATCCGGTGCCCCCCCCTGCTTGTTGACGTAGTACATGGCAACCTGGTTGTCTGTCTGAATTTGAATAATTTAATTGGACAGCGATCTCTGAAAGCCTTTAGAGCGTTCCAAATCGCTCGCAACTCCAGGAGATTGATCTGAAGACCTGATTTCTGGAGGGACCAAGCTCCCTGAGTGTGGAGCCCATCTACATGAGCTCCCCACCCCAAGAGAGGTGCATCCGTGGTCAGCACTTTTGAGGCTGAAGAATTTGGAAGGGACGTCCCAAGGTCAAATTGGATCGAATTGTCCACCACTGAAGGGAATTGTGAAAACCGGTGACAGCTGGATCACATCCTCTAGATTCCCCGCAGCTTGATACCACTGGGAAGCTAGGGTCCATTGAGCTGATCTCATGTGAAGACGGGCCATGGGAGTCACATGAACTGTGGAGGCCATATGGCCTAGAAGCCTCAACATCTGCCGAGCTGTGATCTGCTGAGACGCTCTGGCCAAGGATACAAGAGACAGAAGATTGTCTGCCCTCGCCCCTGGAAGATAGGCATGAGCCTTCTGAGAGTCCAGCAGAGCTCCTATGAATTCTAGTCTCTGAACTGGAAGAAGATGGGACTTTGGGTAATTTATGACAAACCCCAGTAGCTCCAGGAGTTGAACAGTCATCTGCACGGACTGTAGAGCTCCAGCCTCCGAGGTGTTCTTCACCAGCCAATCGTTGAGATAAGGGAACACATGCACTCCCAGTCTGCGTAGCAACGCTGCTACTACCGCCAGGCATTTTGTAAACACCCCTGGGCGCAGAGGCGAGCCCAAAGGGCAGAACACAATACTGAAAGTGCTGTGTCCCCAGACGGAATCAAACATATTGCCTGTGAGCTGGCAGTATCGGGATGTGTGTATAAGCATCCTTCAAGTCCAGGGAGCATAGCCAATCGTTTTCCTGAATCATGGGAAGAAGGGTGCCCAGGGAAAGCATCCTGAACTTTTCTCGGACCAGATATTTGTTCAGGGCCCTTAGGTCTAGGATGGGATGCATCCCCCCTGTTTTCTTTTGCACAAGGAAGTACCTGGAATAGAATCCCAGCCCTTCTTGCCCCGGTGGCACGGGCTCGACCGCATTGGCGCTGAGAAGGGAGGAGAGTTCCTCTGCAAGTACCTGCCTGTGCTGGAAGCTGAAGGACTGAGCTCCCGTTGGACAATTTGGAGGCTTGGAAATCAAATTGAGGGAGTATCCTAGCCGGACTATTTGGAAAACCCATCGATTGGAGGTTATGAGAGGCCATCTTTGGTGAAAAAAACTTAACCTCCCCCCGACCGGCAGATCGTCTGGCACAGACACTTTTATAGTGGCTATGCTCAACTGGAGCCAGTCAAAAGCCCATCCCTTGCTTTTGCCCCCAAATGTTATCCCCCCGGCAAGGAACATCCGCAAGCCGCTGCTGGACACGATTGTCTAGGTCAGAGGCACGCAGCTATGAGAGTCTACGCATCACTATACCTTGAGCAGCGAATCTGGATGCAACATCAAAAGAGTCGTAAGCACCCCTGGACAGGAATGTACAACATGCCTTCAGCTGCCTGACCACCTCCTGAAAAGGTCTGGCCTGCTCCGCAGGGAGCTTATCCACCAAGTCCGCCAGTTGCTTTACATTGTTCTGCAAGTGGATGCTCATGTAGAGCTGGTATGACTGAATCTTGGACACGAGCATAGAGGACTGGTAGGCCTTCCTCCCAAAAGAGTCCAGAGTTCTAGATTCTTGTCCCAGGGGCGCCGAGGTGAAACCTCTAGAACTTTTGGCTCTCTTGAGAGCAGAATCCACAACCTTAGAGTCATGAGGTAACTGCGACCTCATCAACTCAGGTTCTCCATGGATTCTATACTCAACCTTCTTGTGGATGGTGGGATTAGATAGTGGTTTCATCCAGTTCTTCAGCAATGTCTGCTTAAGGACATTATGCAGAGGAACAGTGGATGACTCCTTTGGTGGTGAAGGATAGTCGAGGACCTCGAACATCTCGGCCCTAGGCTCATCCTCAGATACCACAGGGAAGGGAATTACCACATACATCTCCCGGACAAAGGAAGAGAAAAAGAGACTCTCCGGGGGAGAAAGCTTTCTTTCAGGCGAAGGAGTAGGATCAGAAGGAAGACCATAAGACTCCTCAGAAGAGAAATATCTGGGATCCTCCTCCTCCTCCCATGAGGCATCCTCCTTGGTATCGGACAAGAGTTCACGAACTGCAGTCCAAAACCGAGCCCATCTCGACTCGAGGAACCACATCCTCGATGACGACGTCGAGAAATCGACTCCCATGCCGGTGGCGATGAAGCTCCCTCCATCGATGTTGACGGGGAAGTCGACCTGGGGGCAGCCAAAGCTGATGCCGCAAGCCGGCACCGGCACGGGGACCTCACCACAGGCAAAGAGCCAGCCGACACTTCCATCAACGGTACCAAGAGCGCAAGCACCCCCAGTACAGGAACAGACTGATGCAGCAGCCCTTCCAGGAGACCTGGGAGAATGGCTCGGATGCGCTTGTCTAGAGTCTCTGCCGGGAAAGGCTGTGGGGCTGGTGCAGGAGTCAGAGGCAGAACCTGTGCAGAGCAGGGAGGCAGTACCGGACTGTCTGAAGACCGACGCATCGACACCTCCTGGATGGAGGGTGAGCGGTCCTCCCGGCATCGACGCTTACCAGGTGCCGAATCCCTCAACACCATGGAGCTCCCAGTACCGTGTGTAGAAAGAGATCGATGCCGATGCTTCTTAGCCTTCGCTCGATTCACGGCATCGGTACTCCTCAGTACCGACGAGGAGGACATGGAATCCACACGCCTCCTCAAGGTCGGGTCCGAAAGTGGTTGTCCCGATGGGCCTGCACAGCAGGAGCCTCCGAGACAGGTGGAGACCCACTCGATGGCTTACTGCTCCCAGCATGTGGTGGTCTCTGGACAGCTATTACCTGCTCTCCCGATGTCGATGCCGCCGACCTCGGTACCGCTGTCAACACCGAAGTGCCGGGCAAAGCTCCAGACGGTCCCGCTGAGCTTTTCTTGATGCCTGTGTCCGCTTCTTAAGGCTAAGACACAACTTACACGTGTCTGAGCGATGGTCGGGCCCAAGGCACTGAATACACCATGAATGGGGATTGGTACCTGAGATTGCCCAGCTGCACCGACCGCACTTCTTGAAGCTGCTGGGAATCCTCGATGTCATGGACGGAAAAATAGCGGCGGTGAAGTCAAAATTCTCGATGTTGCCAAGAAAAAAGGGCACAAAAGGGAGAAACGCAAACGCGCAGCCCAAAGGGGGCCGTGACGGTGGTGAAAGGAAACTTACAGAGGACAAACTAAGAAACGTACGGACATTTTTTTTTAAAGTTAAAGAAAGGCTCAACAGAGCACAAAACAAAGAAATGAGGCAAAAACTCGCCGAAAAAAACAAAGGTTCTTCTCAGGGCACACAGAGAGAGACGGAGACAACCGTTCCCTAGCGAGGAAAAAGAAGAACTATGGGACTCTCACACGACGGGTGGTAAGTTGATGGCCGCGCATGCGCAGTGCGCGTGTCCCCGCGCGATCGAAGGCTCTAGCCAACTTTTGTTGCTAAGAAGATTTTCCGGTCTTCAGGGCTGCTGTGGACGTCACCCAGTCATGAGAACAAGCAGCCTGCTTGTCCTCGGAGAAATTATTTTATCAGCAGGCTAAACAAGTTTAAGTAGTATATTTATACCTTTAGGATTAGACACAGGTGCACCTGTTATTAGTTGTGAGCTAATAGGTTTGAGGGAGAGAGAAATAGCCGCCCTATATTTGAGAACGCCGAAGTGCGATGATGGTTATCTACTCAGCCAGTCACTTTAAATATGACTGATGGGCAAACTGAGCACTTTTCACAAAATTCATATATATACATAATCATTAACAAAAGAAAAAGATAAATTGATGGTGGTAAATGTAAACTACAATAGTAGATATATAAGAATTATGATTTATAGATATCTTGGATTTGTGTTGTATTATTAAGAAATATATTTATACTTTGTATATTCCCTATCTCTTTACATATATTGTGGCATACAAAATAAATAAATAAAATCAGTAAAATTTAACATACTCAGGGTTACATTTAACAAAAGCATCATTCTCCCAACCGCAATTTCCAAACCTATCACCTTGCATGTTAGATTCTTCATAACAAATATATTCAGCTGACTTTGTGCCTACAAAATGAAAATAGTACAAAAGAAACTATTAATTTCCTAAAAAATTCAAACAGATTCACCTTATGCAAATATAATTGAAAGAAAAATTTACTAAATGAATTCCTATGGCCAAAAGTAAATGCAATTGTTAAGATATATTAGGTAAATATTCAGTGATGGCAGCAACCACATTCATTTAAAAACTGGTGACACCATTTAAATTAATAAATATATTGAGAACCACTATCTACTATAATAAAACTCACCCTCAACATTCTGAGGACACTGACGTCAGTGAAGCCAAGCCCTGACTTCCTTCAAAAAGGTTCGAAGGTTCGTGGTGGTGAAGTCACCAAAATCGCTCCGGGCCCCGCCCTCGAGGGCGGAGCAATGGC
The DNA here is from genome assembly GCF_901765095.1 of Microcaecilia unicolor. Taxonomy (NCBI): domain Eukaryota; kingdom Metazoa; phylum Chordata; class Amphibia; order Gymnophiona; family Siphonopidae; genus Microcaecilia; species Microcaecilia unicolor. The sequence continues at coordinate 319,585,843 of NC_044034.1, read as the reverse complement.
AGAACAACGAACGGGTTGGCAGGGAGGGAGGCAGGGAGGCCGAGGGAGGGTGGGACATCGCGCCGGGCCCCGCCCTCGCGTCAAACGTCATGACGTTGGGGGCGGAGCAATGGCAGAACAACGAAGGGTTGGCCAGGGAGGGAGGGGTGTTGGCGACGAAAACCTTGCTAGCGCCCGTTTCATTTGCTCTGAAACGGGCCTCTTTTACTAGTATATATATACACATCAATAATGCTGAATATACATATTACACTCAATATTCGGCAAAAAGTCTAAATTTAGACTGGTCCAATATCAAATATTTCAAAAGAATTTATGAACCTAGTCAATGTCTTCCCATAATTTTTTTCACACTGGGTTTCTATATTGTCTCAAACAGTCCTTCAACAAACTCATAAAAATAAATATAAAACAGTCATACGTTCTTGTATCAAAGTGACCTCAGTGATGTTCACTGCCCACCACCCTTGCAGGTTTACGTGGCGATATATATCAACATCAGCCTCTTCATCGGTACACTATTGCTTTCTTATAAATGTTTATAAATTTTTTAAAGATTTTAAACAAATCACTTATCTTGCTTAGATCTGTCGGACTTGGGGGTATTAATGTCAGACATGCATGTTTCGCTCGCACAGGTGAGCTCTCTCAAGGACCTACCCCCCGTAGTCTTATTAGCGCCAGCTCTACCAAATGTTTCCTCAGACCCTCGGGTTTCTGGGATCTGCTTCTGTGACATTTTTGATAAGATATTTGCAATTTTCACCGGTTCCAAAGTGAAACAGGAAAGATCTTTGAACAGCCCCTCCAGATGTTGCAGCACATTCATTCCGACTATTCCTTGAATGGTGTTACTCTCCACCTGTCCTTCACAGAAGTTATCTTTGACCACAAAAATACATCTCTCAGGCACTAGCTGTCCCAGGCACTGCACATCTGCATCGATATATCCTAAGACAGGAAGGTCTGTGCCATTTACTGCCACTAAAGTCAGTTGACTCGCATCTTGCAAACACTCGGTATTGGCAAAATTTTTATAGAAAAAGCTAGCCAAAATTGTAGACAAGCTAGAACCTGTATCCACAGTGCAGAGTGTTTCAATACCATCAATTTTCACTTTTAATAATGGACTGGATCCTATAGTCCTTTCTCCATATAGTTTCTCTTCTTTCTTCTCTTTGCTACAAATGTGTTTCTGCACGCGAACAATAGATTTGGGATCACTTCTCTTCTGAAGTCCAGACGTTTCCTCTCTGTCATTCCCAACCCTTCATACAAGCTCCACTGGTACTTGGACCTTCTGCATTGGCCCTGTCTACAACAGGATATGCCCGATTTATCCTCTCACTTAAGCAATTGTGTGCAATGTGCCCTGGTTCTTGGCACCTGAAGCAAATTAATTCCCCTGAATTGGTTCGGGAAGGCCTCCAATTTTGATTGTTTCCCGAACCTCCACCTCTGGAGCCAGAATATCTCATATTATCTCTCTCTCTCTCTCCTTTGACGACTCCACTCTTTTTCCTGTCTATCACACATTCTAGAAAACATGTTCGTCATCTGTTGCATCATTGCTACTGTAACAAATTCCTCTGACCGGGGACGATCCCCTGTCTCCTCTCTAGTTCTCTGTAAAATTCTTTTGAGAGAGGACTCCCAAGCAGTGGCGTAGCCAGACAGCCAATTTTGGATGGGCCTGAACCCAAAGTGGGTGGGCACAATAATTTCTCTGCCCTGCCTATTGCAAAATATAAATACATTAGCTAATAAGGATCCTCAACCTCTGTCAGCTGAAGGCTTTCTCTGAAGGTGGCCAGAACTCCCTTTTATGAAACTTGGCAGGCAGCAGCAATGTCCGCAAGCCATTGATGCCAACACCCTATGCGTGCTTAGCTGTTGGTGACTCAAGCATGCCGTCACCGACTGCATAACTTGGTAGAAGGAAGTTTTGGCCGTCTTTGGAAGAGGTCCTCAGCTGGGGAGGCTTGGGATCCCTACCAGCTATACAGCAAGAGTCAGAACTGGTGTTAGACATGCTAGGGCCCCCTCCCTGATCCCCTCTCTTCCCTGCCTTCCCTCCAATTTCCCTACCTGCCATTACTGTCACACCAACAGACTCTCACCAAATACAGAACAAGGGATCACATATCAGAAATAAAATATTTAGTCAAAATTGAACTCGCAACCCCAAAAAGTTAAACTTAGCAACACTGCAACACTGGAGAAATAAAAACAGAAATGCATTTCCCTTCTGCTGAACATGATACAAACACATTTGCTATGTAGATTTCCTAAGGCCAACAAATTCCATTTAAAACATTCAAAATACATTGCTTTTTTATACCTTTGTGGTCTGGACATTGTATTTTTCCATCATGTTGGTTGCAGTTTCTTTTCTGCTTTCCTGTCTGTCATCTTCTAATTCTCTTTCAAGCGGCTGCTGTCCATTTGTCTTTTTTTACCTTCACTACACCTGCTTCTGACATATTAACTGTTCTTATTTTTAGCTCTTTCCTCTCTTTTTTCTTCTTTGTGCCTTGCTGTCAACTCAATTTCTTCAGTTTTCTTCAAACTGCTCCCAAGGTGCAAGTCTTCTTTCTTCGCCTGCCCACCGGATTGCGGACTGCATCAACCCTGAAAATGAACCGGTGGGATTATCTTCATTCCTCTTGGACACTTCTCTCTTAAGCTTTTCATCACGCAAACCAATAATAAATTGTTCTTTCAACATTTCCTCAGAATTACCCACTCTTCTATGGTCTCTCTTCTTAATTGCCTCCAATTTCTCTTTCAGTTTATAGGCAAAACCACGAATGGTCTCTTTCTCCCCTTGCCTATAGTTATAAAACTCCTGAATCCTGAGACTCAGTGCCACTTTGTCTCCGTATACTTGTCTCAACAAGTCATAGATGTCTTCCACTGAACAATCTCTTGGGAGAGAGTATTTGACCGTATCCAGGGCAATTCCTCATAAATGATCCCTGATCACTTCCACTTGGTCTTCTACAGGGACGCGTAAAACCCTCAACCTAGACTTCATTTTGTCTATCCAGTCTTCAACTTTTAAATCTTCAGGACCTCGTGGGAATCCATAGAAATCCAGTACTGTTTGATCTTGCGGGATAACCGCTGTATGTGTCAAAATTTGGGGAACAGCATGACTCCCTTCACCCTCCATCTTCTTTCTTCTATGAAGACTGTGGTTGCCTCAGAAACAGAGATATCCGGGAGAACAAAAACCCAGAACACTTACCCGCAATAATATGCAAAACCACTGAAAAAAAAATATTTTTTTTCAACTTTACTAATGGCAGAATTCTTCCAAATCTTCCGCCGCTTGTACCAGAACTGCAAGACTAAAGTTCACTCAAATAAACCCCAAAATTGATCCAACAGGTACCCCTAAATCAGGAAAACTCCTGCCCGACTACATCAAAATCTGTTACCACCCTCTCGGCTGAACTGTAGCGATGTGCTCCCAGATACCTGTTGTTGTACTCGTGGCGAATATCCAAGGAACACACACTCACAGCCGAGGGAGTAAAACAAATAAACTAACCTCGTCCATTACTCTCAAAGAATAAAGGAGGAAAAGAAGCTAAATTTAGGATTGGTTCCTGAAATGGAAGGACCAAACTTGCAGATTTGCAAGATATCTTTTTCTTTATTGAATACAAATGCAAGCAAATTTTCATTCACTTAGTGAGTGGCTTAATAGAACTGTAATAACATATTCAACATTCAAATGTAGAACTACATGTATACCCTTAACTTTTTCTGTTTCACCTAAAAAGGCAAAAAAGAACCTTTCAGATAAGTATTTAAATTGTCAATCAGATATTTGTTGTTATTCTCTTTCCTGATGTAAAAATTGGAGTCTTTGTGTCAGTGGCGTAGCCAGACATGACATTTTGGGTGGGCCCAGAGCTAATATGGGTGGGCACTATGTATACAGGTATGAATAGTGTTTCTTAGGATAATGCCTTTGAATGCACTTAATGATTGAATAACTACTACTACTTATCATTTCTCTAGTGCTACTAGACGTACGCAGTGCTGTACAGTTGAACATGAAGAGACAGTCCTTGCTCAACAGAGATTACAATCGAATTAGGACAGACAAACAGGACAAACAAGAGATAAGGGAATATTAAAGTGAGGATGATAAAATAAGGGTTCTGAACAAGTGAATAAGGGTTAGGAGTTAAAGGCAGCCTCCAAAAAGGTGGGCTTTTAGCTTAGATTTGAAGATAGCCAGAGATGGAGCTTGACGTACCGGCTCAGGAAGTCTATTCAGGCATATGGTGCAGCAAGATAAAAGGAACGGAGTCTGGAGTTAGCAGTTGAGGATAAGGGTGCAGATAAGAGAGATTTACCAGTGAACGGAGTTCCCGGGAGGAATGTAGGGAGAGATGAGAGCAGAGAGGTACTGAGGAGCTGCAGAGTGAATGCACTTTAGGTCAATAAGAGGAGTTTGAATTGTATGCAGAAACGGATAGGAAGCCAGTGAAGTGACTTGAGGAGAGGGCTAATATGAGCATAATGACACTGGTGTAATATTAGTCGTGCAGCAGAATTTTGAACAGATTGAAGAGGAGAGAGATGGCTAAGTGGGAGACCTGTGAGAAGCAAGTTGTAATAGTCTAAGCGAGAGGTGATAAGAGTGTAGATAAGGGTTCTGGTAGTGTGCTCAGAAAGGAAAGGGCGAATTTTGGTGATATTATAGAGACATCCAGGCAGCAATGTCAGACAGGCAGGCTGATGCTTTAGCCTGGATTCCTGCTGAGATTTCTGGTGTGGAGAGGTAGATCTTGGAGTTAGTTCTAAATAGTCTGCCTAACAGCTGCCCTGCATCAACATAAACTTGACCAGATATAAGTCTACAATAATGGCAAACATTTCAACACACAAGACAGGATCCTGCAATATAATTACAGCAATGGCGTATATCCTTCAAATTCTGCTTTATCACAAATGTAAATGCGTGATTAATCAAAACAGGTAAATACATTTGAGTCCGGTATCAGCCCTTCCCTTCCCTACCCCCATCCATCCCAATAGCCCAGCATCAGCCCTTTCCTACCCCCTACCCATCTCTCCATGGTCAGGCATCTCCCCCCCTCCACCCTGAAGCCCACCAAAATTAAGTATAAGACCGTTGGGGTTTTTTTTTTTTAATTTCCAGTGCATTGTAGAGCCCACCTCCACCCAAAAACCCACTTGAATTAAGTTTAAAACTTTTTTTTAAACCCCACTGAAAAACTCACAACATGAAAAATATATATAGTTTTTTAAAATTTTAACCTAGGCGCTATTAAAATGTATTGTTGGTGGGTTTCTGGGTGGAGGTGGGCTCTTCACTGCCTAGGGAGAAAAAGGTATATTTTTCCACTAGCAAGCATTACACTAAGTACACATTAAAAATGTTTATTTTACCTGGGCTTAGACGGCTGGGCTTGCAGATGGTGGAGACCGAGCATTGTGCTCCATGTGTGCTGGCTCCTGTGTTGTGGGGCTGCGGGGGAATGCTGAGGCCTGGGTGGATCAGCAAAAGGCTGATCCTGATCCAGCGACGCCACTGTAAGGGGATCCATGGCCCACGACAGCAGCGATACCGGCAGCAGCCGGAAACCTTTCCTGTGCGCCACTGTGGCGTCTGGGAGGAGGCGGGGTTCAGGCAAGACAAGGCAGAGAGAATGGAGGAAGGGCAGTAGGCGTGTGACGCTGCGCTAAGGCAGCCAATGTACGACAGACTTCTGGATCAGGACCTATCGGGTGCACTATAAAAAAAAAGGTTGGTACTGTAGAGGAGGACCAGAGGAGAGCTTCTGGCTGTAGTGCAGGCTGCATAATAGTATGTGGTTGAGCCACGGCAGAAAGGCTGTGTACTCCCACTGTTAACCTGCGCCTATCAGGATAAATTGGGCGGGCCTGAGCTCAGATTGGGTGGGCCTGGGCCCACCCATAGCTACGCCCCTGCTTTGTGTGCACTATTGGTGTTTTTGTAGGGATCTCATGGATTTTTGCTATTTGATGTTCTGTTCCTTTGTTTTCCCTTAAGATGTTGTGAAAAAATAATATATTTCTTTCAACACCCTTGGCAATGTCACTTAGCTGTAGTTGAATTTATTTAAGTGATGTCTGTCTTGCGTTGGAGCTCATCTGGAAATCCTTCAGCGGATGATCTACAGAGTTCTTCTTCCTAAACCTCACTTATAAAGAAAATAAATGGATGCAAAACCCTGAACTCCCTGTGATTGTCCAGGAACTGATTCCACTCTGGTGACCTTTAATTAGCTCTCAATACTGTTGCCACACTCTCTATTTGAAACAAAATAACTTTCAGGAGTACTCACTTCAAAACCTATTTCTCACTGTTGATTCCCTATTCTATAATGTTGCAGAAGACTTTTACACTCCATTCAGGGATCTTACACAGTAACACATTCCATATTCAAATGGTGATTCAACATTCCATCTCACAGACTTCACATAAAAACATAACATTTTCCTTTTATAGCTATTGGATCTATTTTGAGAATATAGCACACTGCAGTCTGATTCCAAACCCTGTACTGAACTCAGAACACTCACAGACAACACACCTTTGCCACAGACACAGCTTAATGGCTTCTTTTTCCAAATATCAACTTCACCTCTCAGTCATTCCCTTGTGTCACACTTTAAATCCTTACACACTTTTAGGCTTTCTCATGTAGAACAATCCCCAACACAAATCACAGCCTCACTCACCCTAAAATGGTAAAGCACTTATCACTGGAAATTCAGTGCTATCACTGAAACATTCACACTCACCTCAGCTCACTTTCAGTAACTGGCACATATAAGCCTGGGTCTTAATTGCTTTTCCAATCACTTATTTCACTTTAAACCCATAAAATCTATACTTTTTTTCTTAGATTTCACACACCCAGCAAACGTTTTTTTCACTCTCTCTCTCTCTCTCTCTCTCTCCCAGCTCTCTCTTCCAGCTTAGCCGTCTCCCTAGCAACTCACCCCCCCTAAAGGAACACCTGACGTCCCTCAACCAATCAGCTTGTCAGCTAAAGACTGGGGTTTTTTTTTCTCTCTTATCTGTGTTAGAATCTTGGCTGTTCTAACTGAATCTCCAGGTTGCTTCCCCTTCCCCCCATAGAAGTTAATGCAAAACTTACTATATAGAGAATTTTAAAGTCAATTTTAACCTGACTTGTACCCAAAACAGCAAGAAACCTTTTATAGTACACTCCCCACCTAATCATGGGTTATTCTTTTGTTAAAAAAAACATATTTAAGAAATATCTCACAATTTCTTCACCTAACTCCATTAAAATTCCCAAACTAACTTTAAACCTTTTCCAGCCAGCACCATCCACCAAAACCCTGGAACAGCCTCCACAGAGCCCCATGAAAAAAAACATTTAATATATCTTACCATATATTACATTAAAGTTCCCACTTCCTAAACCTGTCTCAGCAGCAGGTTGAACAGAGAATGTATGCAATGCACTCTGTTCCTGAACACTGTTATTACTTACCACTGAAAGCTTCTGAGGATACCTCAGAATGGGGCTGCAGGAACTGCCCTCCTCCTCAGTTAAACTGGAAGCTACTTCTGTAGGATCAACAGACTCAGTAACTTCTAACAAATCAGAGTTAGAGTTAAAGTTTCCCACATTTGCTTCTCTCACACTGTCTATCTAGGTCAGACAGAACAGGTAATTGTGACACCAATTTACTTTCAGCCTCTGAATCAGCACAGACCTAGGATCCTCCCTAACCTCTGGCTGGGGACACGAATTATTGGCCCCCTCCACTTCTGATTCCCGCCAATTCTTTTATTTTTTTACTTTTTTGCAAGCGATACTGCAGAAGGGCTGTCTGGTAAGTTTTGCCTCTTTGCAGATGATACCAAAATCTGTAATAGGTTACACATCATTGATGATGTGGATAACATGAGGAGGGACCTAGCGAAACTTGAAGAATGGTCCAGAATTTGGCAGCTAAGGTTTAATTAACAACAAACAGTACTCCTATTCTATATAAATTACAAAATCTTTATTAGTGAAAACAAACCAGTATATTAAAAGAATTACCAAATAGAATCCCTGCAACTCACTCACACTGCCATCCACACCAGACTTATACCCTGATCACATATGTAAATCCCACAAAGAACATTGAACATAAACCCTAAGTTGCAGTTTCTTCAGTTTCTGTGTATCATCAGAGCACAATCTCAATAAAGATCAGTCAATGAGCCCTAAAAAAACACAAGGGCACACAAAACCCAGTTCTTAATAATTGTAGCAGATATTGAACATTGCTGATCTTTGTATCCAACAAGTTCTCAAGTGAAGAAAGAAAAAAACTCCACTGCAATATAAAGCCACTGTTTTTATCCCTGTGATAAAAAAAAAAAACCACAGAGAAACACTGGGAATTGCAAAGTCACACAAATCTTCTGTGATCCTCATGCACACAGTCAAACCTTTAAATTAAAGGCAGCCAAAGAATGCTTCAGGTAAGTGGGAGGCTTCCAGGGATAAATAAATTAAACCCACATAGTTGGTGTACTCCAAAGTTCCCCAATGCGAGACTGCATTTCATAGCTCTTCCTCAGGGGGAACCATCCCTTATCACCAATGGGACTAACTTCCATGCAGGGAATCCCAGCCCCACCTCCAAGCTTCCAGCTCATCTTCCAGGTTTAATGCCAAAAAATGCAGGGTCACGTAATTGGCCTGCAAAAACCCGAGGGAGCAGTACAAGTTAAGGTATGAACTACTTCTGTACTCAAAACAGGAGTGGGACTTGGGTGTGATCGTACGTGATGATCTTAAGGTGGCCAAATCGATAAAAGAGGCAACGGCGAAAGCTAGAAGGATGCTTGGCTGCAGAGGGAGAGGAAGGCCTGTAGGAAAAAGGATAATGCCTCTTTATAGTCTCTGATGAGATCTAATTTAGAGTACAATTCTGGAGACTGCACCTTCAAAAAGATATGGATAGGATGGACACAGTCCAGAGGGTGGCCACTAGAATGGTCAGTGGTCTTCCTCATAAAATGTATAGGGACAGACTTAAAGATCTCAGTATGTATACTTTGGAAGAAAGACTGGAGAGGAGAGATATGATAGAGACGTTTCCCCTCCGAAGGGACACCACCTTGTAGTGGTGGAGGGGCTTCTGTGTTTCAATGACTTAGAGGACTATGCTGAAGGGTTACCCATATCAGACAGGCATCTGAGGAGAAACCAGACAAAGAGTGTCCCAAATTGGGAGAGTGGTAAGATGGCGACCTGAAGTTCGTATGCCAAACGGCCCAGCTGCCCTCTGAAGTTTCGTATTCTTTACATAAATTTCCTTTCTGCAATTGCAGTTACCTTAACTGAGAGGAAGGGGACAACCGGCGGTCAGCCGCCAATGGCCAGCGTTTTGTCCCCTGAGCAGGAAGTGTGGGACCGCTGAGCGATGAACTGCCCACAGATGAAAGGGTTGGCAAGTCCTTTGATTAGCGCCGGCGAAGGAGCGTCGATGCTCTTGGACCTGGAAAAAACAACTCCATCGCTCCCGAATTATTCAACCACCATGTCCAAAGGAGTGGAGGAGTGAGTTAGAGGCATATGCTGAGACGGAGGACATTTACAGCAGAACCCGAATCAGCGGAACCACTCCTAAACACCTAAGAGAAATTAACTTGGAGTTTTTGCCTCCCATGGAGGTTACATTGAATACCATCTGGAAGGCACTTCGGGACCTAACGGTGGCAGTAAATAATTTTGTTTCAGATATAATTTTATTAGAGAGTTGCGTGGACAATTTAACTGAACTCTTTCAGAGTGAAAAATTGATATAATAAATGATTCCACACAAGCAAGAAGTGGTTATGATTTTGAAAATGATAATAGATCAGAAACTTTGAATAATAAAATGAATACTATTATAGATGATTAATATCGAGATTATTGTTGTTCCCAGAGTTACGGGTATGACTCCTAAAGTTTTCCTCAGAAATATTTCCTCAATTATTACTTTAAAAGGAGTGAAGCCTGTGAAAACTGGGATTACTTTGATCAGTTGGATTTGAATTAGAGACTTAAGTATATGTATTGTTAAATAACTTCTGGCTTTTAAAAGAGAAAGAATGTAATCAGATGTATTATTTCTAACTAATATTGGACAATAAGTATGCTTTCAATGAAATGATTTGATTATGCACCGTATTGGCCTTGAAGAAGCCAACCAGAAGCCAACCAGATGATCAATGCGGAATAATGAATTAGACGAGTAATATCTGGGGATAATCAGGTTAATACCACTTTTTTTTCTGTTTACTGTTTAATTGATCTCCTTGTCTTGTTTCACTTTCCCTATTTAGTGGTCTAAGGAAGAGAATAGAATTACCTGACTGAAATGATTCCTAAATATTACTTTCTCTGTATTTCCGGCAAGTTGTTTTATCGCTTGTAAAAATTTAAATGGTTATAAATAAAAAAAAAAAAAAAAAAAGATAGAGACGTTTAAATACTTTTGTGGCATAAATGCTCAGGAGACAAGCCTCTTTCAACTGAAAGGAAGCTCTGGAATGAGGTGAAAGAAGATGGACACAGGAATAACCTGAGGAAATACTACTTCATGGAAAGGGTGGTGAATTTGTGGAATTGCCTCCTGGTGTAGGTGGTGGAGATGAAGACTGTATCTGAATTCAAGCAAGCTTCGGACAAGTACATAGGATCTCTAAAAGAGAGGAAGGGATAGTAGATAGCATGGATGGGCAGACCGGATAGGTCATATGTCTTTACCTGCCTTCAGTTTTTTCTCTTTCTATATTTCTAATGTCTCCAAATGGGTAAGTTTTTTGAATACAATGAGAATTTTACTCCTAAGCCAAGGTATGTTGAGTATGATTTCAGTCTCTCAAATTTACTGCCAACGCTTGGTGTAGTGGTCAAGAACCATAGAGCTCTCTCTGAGATGTATGTCCAGGGCTGTAGCAAGCTTGTGTGACTCACCCACTATGGTACTCCCAACCCCCCCCCCCCCCCCGGAGAACTCATTCTCCTCCCAAAGTTCCCCAAAGACACCCCCAATTGCATCCATTTCCTTCCTGAAAGTCCTCCCTTGGCTGCAGCATAGAGTTCCTCCTTGTTTACCTCCCTCCCCCCCCCCCCCCACAAACACACAATACAGCTTTCTCTTCCACCTTAGTATCCCCCTCCCTTCAAGCCTTTCTGTCACAGCTAATATGCTGTGCCCAAAAAGCTAAGTAACACCCTGTGCAGCCTGCCACTGAAGAGCATTGCAAGGCACTTCTGGGTCCCACCCACACAACAACAACAGGAAGCATATGTCAAAGAGGGTGTGACCAATAGTACCTTATAACGTGCTTAAGCAGCAGCTTTTTGGCCATGACATACTAACCACAACAGGAAGGATTGAAGGGAGGGAGATTCCGAGGAGGAGAGGGAGGAAATGGGGAGGTGAAAATCCATTCTATTCTATCCATGTTTTATAATCCACCTATATTGTGATTAGGATTTGTAGTGGATGGGGGAGAAGGGCAGGAGAGAGACAAGGAGGCATTCTGTACTACAGCATTTGGGGGGGGGGGGGGGGCAACTACACCCATGGACACGGCACAGTTTAGCCACTCTCAACTTCCTTTGTCTCTGTGCAGCCAGTGCAGCTACACATACCTTGCTTTATGGTCCTGCTTGTGTCCACACCTTAATCATCTTGAAGCTACGGACTTGCTTTTGTGCAGTTTAACTGGGAAAATATAAGTAAGAAGAGCAAAAAAGCACTTCCAGGGAAAAAATAAATCAGCATCACACATTTTTTTAAAGACACGAATTTCTTTTGAGAAATATAATTGTGAGGTCTGAATTATCAAATCCATTGTATTAAAATTTTTATACAAAATTTTATTCATTTTTACCTGGGCCAAAGATTTCTTCACATTGTGCATCATGGTATCGGCAAATGCCTCCGTAACAGTAGCCTCTATTATTATTGCAAGGGGTTCCTTTCTGCTTCAAAGTATTATTTATACAGTTTGCAGTTCTTCCATCACAGAACTCAGGGAGGTCACATTCACTAGTAGCAGGTCTGCAGGTTAAGCCAGCTTTAGCAAACTGATACGAAGAAACAATAAATTAGGAGACCTTGATCAGGAGATGTTTCTTTCCCAGTTCTTAAAAAAAAAAAAAAAAAAAAGATATAGGCAAGCAAATTGCTCATGTATTATCATAATGTGATATATGCTATTATTAGCAATGATTAATTTATAGTACATTAGCTCAAGCACAATATATGACAGGATAAAGCAACTGGGAGATATAGAGGGGCATAATGGAACGCGAACGCCCATCTCCATGGGCGTCTATCTCTGAGAACGGGTAGGTGAAGGGGCGGGACAAACCGTATTTTCGAAAAAAATGGGCGTCCATCTTTTTTCCGATAATACGGTTTGTGCCGGGCAAATGCATCGGATTTGTGCGGATCTGAGCTGGGCGGTTTCGTTTTTCAGCGATAATGGAAACCGAAGGCGCCCAGCTCAAAAACGAACAAATCCAAAGCATTAGGCCGTGGGAGGGGCCAGGATTCATAGTGCACTGGTCCCCCTCACATGCCATAACACCAACAGGGCACCCTAGGGGGCACTTGTAACAATAAAAAAAATTAAAATACCTCCCAAGTCCATAGCTCCCTTCCCTTGGGTGCTGAGCCCCCCAAATCCCCCTCAAGACCCACTGCCCACAACTCTACACCATTACCATAGCACTTATGGCTGAAGGGGGGCACCTAGATGAGGGTACAGTGGGGTTTGGGGGCGGTTTGGAGGGCTCCCATTTACCAGCACAAGTGTAACAGGTAGGGGGGGGATGGGCCTGGGTCCACCTGGCTGAAGTGCACTGCACCCACTAAAACTGCTCCAGGGACCTGCATACTGCTGTGATGGAACTGGGTATGGCATTTGAGGCTGGCATACAGGCTGGAAAAAAAAGTTTTTAAAGTTGTTTTTTTTTTGGTGGGAGGGGGTTAATGACCACTGGGGGAGTCAGGAGTGGTCATCCCTGATTCCCTCCGGTGGTCATCTGGTCATTTAGGGCACTTTTTGGGACTTGTTCTTGAAAAAAGGGTAAAAAAAAGTGACCCAAATTCGCGCTAAAAACGCCTTTCTTTTTTCGATTATCGGCCGAGGACGCCCATCTCTCCTCAGCCGATAACCGCACCCCTGTCCCACCTACACCACGCCTCCGACACGCCCCATCAACTTTGGTCGTTTCCGCAACAGGTTGCAGTTGAAGACGTCCAAAATCGGCTTTCGATTATACCGATTTGGACGCCCACGGGAGAAAGACACCCATCTCCCGATTTGGGTCAAAATATGGGCGTCTTTCTCTTTCGAAAATAAGCTGGATAAGCAACCCAGCTAAAGTAGATAGGTTCCTCTTGCTACCTCAGGAGCCCTTTTACTAAACTGTGTGAAATCTGGGCTTAATATGTTCTAGCATGGGACTTTCTTGCTTGCTGATTTAATGTGACACTCTTTTAGGACATTTTCCAAATTTTTAAAAATTTCATGTCGCACGCTAATGCGAACATTAACAGGTGGTACCTGTAAAAGGTTAATGTGGGAGCTCTTACTATCTCTTATTGAGAGCTCCCACGTTTTGATTAATGCTTCTGCAAACATTCTACTCCCATGGCATACCTCCACCAAAAATTAGTTTGAAAATATAGCTAACATGCAAGTTATGCTGTGTGAATCAGCCAACAAGTGTGTTCCACCTTCCTGTGGTCAGTGGTGTGTGGGGTGAAGAGCCAGAGGCAGACGCCGTGCAGGGAGTTGACTTCTCTTCTGTTGTGTGAGTCAGCCAACAAGTGTGTTCCATCTTCCAGTGAATTTGGGACTTCTTCCTGCTTGTGTTCCACCTCGGGCTGCCTCCTGCCAGGACAGATCTAGCCCCACCCCCTGGTAACAGTGGTACGCAGGGTGAAGAGCCAGAGGCAGATGCTGGAGGTGCTATGAGCCGAAGGGCAGTGCTGACATAGTTGCACTGACAAAGGAGTTCTTTAGGGCACTCCTTTAGGAGGACTTTGGAAGGGGTTTGGATTTTTTATTATGTGCATATAGTTTTGTCTGGAATTGACTATTACAATGTGTAAAATTTCTGTGGTGCATCATGGCAGTGGTCGTCATGGACTACTGTCAGTAAAATGGAGGGACGGGAGGGAGCGTGACTTTTACGGTCTGTGCCCTGAGAAAGGCAAGGACAAATCAAACTTGGGTATACATATAAAGTATCACATACCATGTAAATGAGTTTATCTTGTTGGGCAGACTGGAGAATTCCTTTATTAAATGAAAGCGGAAAATCAAATTGCAATACATTACACTGTGCAGTTATAAAGCCAGCCCCTCTATACTTTTATACAAAAATGCAAATTTTACACAAAAAACCGTCCCCCCCAACCCCCCCCCCCAAACATTCAACTCAACTTCAAGCGTACATGCTTCCACCAAACCCCAAAGGTCTTTACCCCCACCTGCACCCGTTCCCATCGGGCCACTTCCTGGACAGCTCGGACAAAGTCCCAGGAGACCTGCTCAGCAGACCTGCACTCCTGGCCCAGGGACACTCCGCAGCGAGCCATCCATAGGCAGTATCTGATGATAACTGAGATTAAAAAGGCGGTACCTGGCTCTAGCCGCCCTGTCTCCCCCTGCCTCCCATACACCCAGTCCGCATAGGTGTAGGACGTGAAGCTGGGGATGGCCAGCAAGGCAGCCACTCTCCGGCAAACCGCTACAGAGAATGGACACTCCTTCAGGAAGTGGTCCATGGTCTCCAGCCGGCCAGCACACTCCCCCCTCGGGCAGTCTCGGTCCTGCTGGTTCCTACACCGAAGGTTTGCCCTAACATACAACCTGCCATGTAGGGACAGCCAAGCAATGTCCCTGTACTTGTGTGGGATGCGTTTGGACGAAATAAAATGCAGGCCCTGCCTCAGCACGGGCTCCGGAGCATCCCTAAGAGCTAGGGGAGAGGAGAAGCGTTGGGAGCGAACCCACTCCACCCAGATCTCCCTCTGCCCTGCCCTAACTTCCTCCCATGTAATGTCCCACAGCCGAACCAGCTTTACCAAGGATTTGTACTAGCCTACCCCCTCCGGGAACCCTTTCCGCAACCGTCCCACCCTACCTCCCCCCAACCAAGGACCCCAAAATCCCTCCCACCACTGGACAACACTGTGTACCCATCCTGGGGCATCCAGACCCCCCGCCTGCCCCAGGTTAAACTGGATGAAGAGGGAGGAGAATAGCAAGACTGGGTTTACCATTCCCACCCCCCCCTTCCTCCCGCGACCGGTAAGTAATATTACGTCGAACTGGGTTCATCCTGTTCCCCCACAGGAGTTGAAAGAACACGCTGTAAATTGCCGTGAAACAGCGTTCCGGCAGGAGACAGATGTAGCTCAGGAACAGGAACATGGGGACCACCTGGCTCTTCAGCAACCGGACCCGGTCCTCCATGGGCATCCGCCACCCCTTCCAGCGGTCCACCTTCTCCCTCGCCTCCGCTATCCTTTGTTCCCAATTCTCCCGCCCGTAATCCCCTCCCCCAAAATACACTCCCAAAACCCTCATTTTCTCTATCCCATCCGGGAACCCACCACCTAAATTAAACCACCGTCCCTCCGGCCCCACCCACAAGCTGGTGCTCTTGCCCAGGTTTACCCGAGACCCCGAAGCCTAGGAGTATGCTGCAAGGGTCTCCTGCAGCCTCCTCCCCTCCCTGCGATCCGCCACCCAGATGGTGACATTGTCCGCATAGGCGATGACTCGCAACACATTCCCTTTGCCTACCTCCACTCCTCTGAGCCCGTCCTCCCCCCCCTTCCAGCCTCCTCACCAGGGGATCAATGGCGAAAGCGTACAGCAGGGGGCTCAACGGGCACCCCTGCCGCACCCCCGCCGAGATCCCCACCTCCGCCCCCCTCCATCCATTCACCAGGGGAAAGAATCGCGCCCCCGCATACAATAACTGAAGTTGCGCGATCCATTCCCCGAGAATCCATAGTGGTCTAGGACCTTCCATAAAAAGCCCCACTGCACTCGGTCGAAAGCCTTGTCCTGGTCCAAGGCCACGACCAGCCTGCCCTCTCCCACCCGACTACGTTCCAGGCCCTCCCTCACCCAGGCCACTGCCTCCAGCACCCCCCTTCCCGGGACCCCACACCCCTGCGGGGCTGCCAGCACTTCCCCGGAGATCTTCCTCATGCGGGCAAGGAGCATGTGAGCGAAGATCTTCCGGTCGGTGTTCAGAAGTGCAATCGGCCGCCAATTTGCCACATCCTGGGGGTCCTTGCCTTTGCTAAGGAGGACCAAAGCTGATGCCCCCATCGGCTCAGGCAAGGATCCCCCTGTTCGTGCCGCCTCCCAGATTGCCAACAAGACTGGCGCCAACTGATCCCTAAACCGCTGGTAGAACTCTGCCGGGAGTCCGTCTGGCCCCGGCGCCGTCCTGCGCCGCAAGGCCCCAATGGCCTCCTGTACCTCCCGCAGCGTCCACGGCCGCAGCAAGGCCCGAAGATGAGGCCCCCCCTTACCCACCCCTGGGGTTTCCTCAATGTACCTCGCCATGGCCTCCTCCCCCAACCGTTGGTCCAAAAAGACCCGCCCAAAGTGTGTCCCCACCACCTGCAAGATACCTTCCCTAGACTGCTGGAGCATCCCCCCCTCATCCCGTAACCCCTCTACCACCCTCCTCTCCCTTCTTTCCTTACAGCAGTCATACGGGTTCGGGCTGAGCAGCTTCCCGAAGTCCCGCTCATAGACGAGGGAAGAGTACCGATTGTATTGTACCCGTTCCACCTCCTGCTGCCAGGCCTCAATGTCCTCCCTCCTCCCTCCCCTGGAAATCAAATTGTCCCTTCGCTTCCTCAGAGCAGTTCCTAGCCGGGTGACCTCCCTCCCCTGCCTCCTCGCCTGACGGAGAAAGAACCCCCTGGTGCGATGTTTCAAAACTTCCCACCAGTCCCCTAGGGAAGGGAAGACACCCTGAATGGATACCTGGTCTGCCAGAAACTCCAGATACTCCTGGTACAACACCCCCTCCCTCAACCATTTCTGATTTAATCGCCACAAACCTTTCCCCAATCCGTGAATCCCCCCTCCCCCCAGCTCGACCAGCACCATCTTGTGGTCTGAGAAATCAACCTCTACCACCCTTGGTGCCTTCCCACACGCCCCTCCCCGAACTAAAAACCGGTCGATTCTACTTCTACAAGTGCCCCGGGCAAAAGTGAAACCCTGCATCCCACCACCAAACTCTATGTGCGCGTCCACCAATCCCGCTCCCTTCATGATCCCCGCTAGCCGTACCCCATCGTAACCTACTTGCGCTGCCCTCCCCCCCATCCTCCTTCCTCAGGACTGTGTTAAAACCCCCCCCCCCCCAAACTAGCTGCCGTGAGGTATAAAGGTACGGCCGAATTTTCCCAAACAGTGCTGCCCTTCCCCGTTTGCTTTGCGGCCCGTAGATGTTAATCACCCGCAAAGCCACCCCCCGCAATCTCACATCTAACACCAGACACCTTCCAATTCCCAGCTCCACCACCCTCTGGATCTCTACTTTAAAGGTTTTGAAGAGGATGCCTATCCCCCCATACCGTTCCCCTGCCAGACCCCAAATAGAGGGCCCCCATCTCCAGGCCTGCTTTGCCCGCCGAACCTCCTCCAGCGTTCGCAGCCTGGTCTCCTGCAGACGAAAACAGTCCGCCGCCACGGCAGAGAGGCCATCGAACGCCAAGCATCTCGCCCTCTGGGAGGCGACACTAGCCACATTAAGTGTGGCGAATGTTAACAGCAGTCCCGCCATCATTATGCCGTTCCATACCCCTCACCCTCCTGGCTACCTTCCCTCTGCTCCATACTACCTCCAGGGATCCCTTCCCCTTCCCCCTTCCTCGTCCGCCCAGTCCCGGACCCCTAGCTCAAAAAGCCCCCCCCTTTCCTTACTTTCTTTCTCCCCTTCTTCCTCTTTTCTTCGCCCACCTCCCTCCCTCCTTGGGAGTCGTCCACTGACCCTCCCCCCCTGCCCCCTCTCCCGCCCCTTCTTCGACCCCCTCCATCAATCCTGCCTCCAGCCCATCCTCCCTCTCCTCTCTTGCCTTCATCCCTGCCTCCTGTCCTACCCTCCTTTTCTCCCCCACCCTCCCTTCAGCCCCCCCCCCCAATCTGCCCCCACCTCCCCGACCTCCTCCACTACCATTTCCTCCTCTTCGTCCCTCAAAACCTTCTCCCTCTTCTTCTTCTTCCTTTTACCCGCTGTTCCCTTTCCAGCATCTGCCATGCTTTCCAACCCATCCTGCCGGCTCACCCCATCCTCTCCTTCCTCTCCTGCCAGTTCGTCACCCCCTCCCTCATCTTCCAATCCCTAAATCTGTTCTCTACTTCTATCCCCATTCCTGCCTCCCCTCCCCCTTCCTCCCGTACCCCCGTCACCTTCCGTTGTTTTTTTGACACCCGCGTCCAACCCTCATCTGCCCCGTCCTGCCGCTTCCGCCCTTCCCCCAACCCTCCCCCCCCTCCCACTCCCTGTCCCTCCGCAGCTCCTTTCCCCCCCACCCCGGGAACCTGATCTCGCCCTACATTCACTCCTCCCCTCTCCCTCTGAACTGGACCGCCCCCTCCCATGTCCTCCTCTCCCCCGTTATGGGAGGCCCAAGGGCAAGCTCTGAATGCATGCCCCAGACCCCCACACAAATTACACCGGATAGATGCACAAGACTCCGTAGGATGCTCCTTAGACCCGCACTTCCCATACTGCCGTACTGGGCACGACATACTAAAATGTCTGAATGACCCGCACTTGTGACATTGCCGCGGCTGCCCCTTGTAAAAGCAGAGGATCCGATCCCTGCCAATGAACGCCGCGGAGGGAATGTGCTGGGTCACGTGCCCTGCCTGCTTCAGCCTAACCTGCGCACACCATCCTCCCGCCCACACCCTACTGGGGTCAGGGAGCTTGGACAAGGGGGTACACAATTCTGCATACCGCTGTAGTCAGAAGGCCAGGTCCGCCCCTGAGATGGATTCATTTCGGACCAGCAGGGTTACCTGCACCAGGTCAGGTCTGCTGATCGGTAAGGCCCTAAAGTTTCTCCAATCCCCTTTCCCCCTTACCCCCTCGTATTTCTCCCAGAAGACCTCCATGTCTCGCTGGGTCAGAAAACTAACATCATATTCTGGGATATTCACCGGGTGGATACAGGCATAGAGGTCCTCTGGGAGAAATCCTAAACCCAGGACCAACTTCAGGGCCTCATCCCTACTTGGCATCCCCCCTCCCCCACCCACCTTAACTGAATCACATTCCTCCTTTTGGGAACCTGGCCCCCCCACCCTCCCCCAATGCTTCCTGCCCCCCCATTCCCCCTGCGCCCGCCCCTCCTACCTACTACCGCCGCAAAGGATGGAGCACCCCCCCACCGTCCCCCTCCTCCATCTCCTGCACTGAAACCCCCCTGCTCCTGCTGTGCCGTACCCCCCCCTCTCTCTCTTGCCCCCCCTCTCAGCCTCCCTCCCTTCTCTCCCTTCTATCAGCAGACTTTGCACATCCCCTGCCTTCAGAGTGTCCTTCTGTACCATTTCCCCTGCAGCAAAAACCCTGCCATTGTCCCCTTCAACACGTTCGCTAGAGACAGTGAGAGCAGGTTCCCCTAAATACTTGTTCCCCTCCCAATGCCCCTGACCCCCTCCTCCGCCCACCGAGCCAACCCTCCCCTCCCGAACACTCCCCCCTGGCTCACACCCCTGCAGCCTGGCCAACTTCAAAGTCAAAGGTACCAGTCAAGTTTCCTTCTGGCGCACACTGCAAGGCAAACACCTCCCGCTCCTCCCCCCCTCCTTCCCCCCCCCGGAACCTGCTCTCTGTGCTGGGTCCCTCCTTGCAATGTGCTGCTCCAGCTTTCCCTGTGCGGGACCACTGTTTTCCTGGGAACTGGTCTCCCCTCTGGCGTCCTGCTTCGTTGGGACTTCCTGCTCTGCCGTTTTGCCAAGTAAGAGTGGCTTCCCGCACTCCAGCACCACTCGCTCTCCCAAACGTGGGGAATCCTCCTGCGCTGTAGCATTCTCCCCTGCCGACCACTGCAGCTCCTCTGCGGCCATCCCTGCTCCTCCAGCCTGATTGGCTGGCGCCTCCTGCTCCAATGTGCTGGGCGGGCGTGGCATCCTGCCACCCGGCAGCGCAGTTCCTTGCCATTCTGAACCTTTTTGTGGGGAACACTGTGTGGCCTCCTGTGCTTTCTCTATCGAAAACCACTCCTTGTCTTCACCTGCCTTTCTTCCTGCATTCTCCTTTAAGAGGCAGCTCCCTGCTGGAACATCTCCACTTTCAGTCCTTAGCCCTGCTGCAGGCTGATTGGCTGGAACATCCTGCTCCTCAGAGCTTTGTGGGTGAGGCCTCCCAGGCTGTGCTGGAGCAGGCATTTTTTCCTTGCCGTCTGCTCCTACTACAGGCAATGGGAACAGGACAACCTCCTCTTCTCCAGGTAAGTTCTCTGTTTCAACTTCCACCACCACTTCTGTGGAAAAAGGTCTCTCTCCTGAAATTCCAGCCTCTGTTTCAACAATGTGAAAAGTCTTAGTTTTAAAGTTTTTTTCCTGTTCTGCTCTCCCACACTCAGGTGCTCTCAATGAGGCTTCCACAGCCCCACCTTCAGTCCTGCTTACTCCAGAAGTTGCCTGCAGAGGCCCTGACTGACTAGCAAGGTATTGCATGAATTTTAATGTATTTTGGGTGCTAGTTCCTGGCAGCTCCCCTGATGCTTCAATGTTCTGGGGTCCAAAGCCTGGGCTGATTCCTTCCTGCTCTGTTTGTTGCTTCCACTGTACCGAGGCTGACGGGGCCTGTCCCCCCGAGGCCATCCTGTCTCTGTTGATATAGAGTTCTCTCAGAGGATTTCCAGGGCCTTTCCTCAGGGCCCTCAGCAGCTGTTCTTTTTTCTGGAGAAGCCTAAGCAGCCTGGTTTCCTCTTTCATATAGGTCTTGCGATGCTCTGCTGGGGCCAGCCTGCTCAGGGCTTTTGCCATTTTGACTCGCTTCCCCAGGTCCACCACCTCCTTCTCCGTACTTTTAATTCTCTTCACCATTTTAATTATGCCACTGGCCGGGTCCTCTGGATCCTGGCAGTAGTCCACAAACTCTTCCTCCTCTAGATCATCACTGTCCTCACTGCCTTCCTCCTCCACCTCCGGCAGGGCCTCTTGACAGATCTCCATTACCACTCTTTCCTTCTCAGACCAGCTCTTCTCTAGGGCCTCTGCCAGCTCTCTCACCCCCTCACCTGCTGGACGTCGTGCGGCCGCGAGGGGGGTACCAGTCCGGCTTCCTCCCTTGGAGTCTGGCCCTCTTCTATCCACAGGGCTCCTTTCCCTCCTCCCTGCGGCACTGCAAGGGAGGGGACCGCTTTTCCTGACTCTCTGGTCCCTGAGCCCAAGAGGCCCCATGGCCTGGGCCTGTCCTGGGGAACGCTCCCCAGAGGCACTCCACATCCTTGGGGAGGGAGCTAGGCCTCACTCTCCTCCCACTGGAAGTCTGCAGAGCTCTCTGAAACACCTCCTTCCACCTCAGCAGACTGGATGGACCATACAGGTCTTTATCTGCCATCATTTATTATGTTACTATGCGATGAGAGAGTATTGTTGAAGGTTTCATTGAAGAACAGTTTGGATTCTTGTTTGGTTGATTCTTTGAAAGTTGCTTTAATTAATGCAAGATCAGTAATAAATAAGGTAGTATTAATATGGTATATGGTACAGCAGACTGATTTGGATATATGAGGTCAGTCAATAGAAATAGAATAAAATAAAACATAGAAAAGAAAATAAGATGGTACCTTTTTTATTGGACTAACTTAATACATTTTTTAATTAGCTTTCAAAGGTAGCCCTTTTTCGTCAGATCAGAAATAAGCAAATTTTGATAAGTAACAGCATATATAAGTGAAACATCAAAGTATTTCAGTGACAGTCTGAACGGATGAGGGAGGGGTGGGCTAGGTGAGAAACAGAGAGGGCTGTTAGGATGGGGGACACGGAGATATGCATGGTGATCAAAGAGTGACAAAGCAGTGAAATTTCATGGTTTATAATGGGCTAGAAAACCCAGATCTTTAAGACCTTTGTTAAGATCTTTGTTAACTTACCTCGGAGCAGAAATGGCGCTGCAATCCTAACAGGCCCAAACAACTTGGATACACTTTACAATCCATCTGAGGTATGTGAAAATCAAAATCTGAACAAACCAGGAGATCAAGAAAGTCTGCAAATACCGTGCAGGCAAACCACCTCTGATCTCCCTTTCGGAAATGTAAATCAATTGGGGATAGTAAACCTCTCAAACTATCAATTACCACAGCATGAAGTCTCTATACTTTCCAAAGGACTCTCGTTTTACCCATCCAGCAAGCTTGATGAAATTCAATTAATTAATTAATTTATTTATTGCATTTGTATCCCACATTATCCCACCTCTTTGCAGGCTCAATGTGGCTTACAATTCATCATAGATACTGAAATTAGAAGAGAATAAACATTTGGTTACAGAGGGTTTTGTGTTATATGGTGGTGAAATATATGATAGTGTTAAAGCAAAGACAATATAAGACATTTGTGGATATATTAGAGATTATACAGTTACACGTGTTGATCTTTGTGATATATCTTGTCGAAGAGATAGGTTTTCAGTAGTTTACGGAAATTGGTCAATTCACGGATCGTTTTCAGGTTACGTGGCAACGCGTTCCAGAGCTGCGTGCTCATATAGGAAAAGGTAGATGCGTTCATTAATTTGTATTTCAGACCTTTACACTTGGGAGGATGAAGATTAAGGAGTGTGCGAGAAGATTTTTTTGCGTTCCTGGGTGGTAGTTCTATTAGGTCTGACATGTAGGCTGGGGGTTGCCATGGATGATTTTATGGACTAGGGTGCAGAGTTTGAACGTGATTCGTTCTTTTAGTGGGAGCCAGTGTAGTTTTTCTCGTAGGGGTTTCGCGCTTTCGTATGTTGATGTGCCGAATATTAGTCTGGTTGCCGTGTTCTGGGCTGTCTGGAGTTTTTTAAGTATTTGCTCTTTGCAGCCAGCGTAGAGTGAGTTACAATAGTCCAGATGACTGAGTACCAATGATTGTACCAGATTGCGGAAGACAGTCCTTGGAAAAAATGGTCTAACTCTTTTTAGTTTCCACATTGAATTAAACATCTTTTTAGTTATGTTTTTCGCATGATTCTCAAGTGTTAGGTGTCGATCAATGGTGACTCCAAGAATTTTTAGGGTGTCCGAAACTGGTAAATTTAGTTTAGGTGTGTTATGGTGATAAATTTATTCTTGTTATATTGCGAGGTGAGTACCAGGCATTGGGTTTTCTCTGCATTAAGTTTTAGCTGAAATGCATCTGCCCAGGAATTCATGATATGTAGGCTTTGCTTGATTTCATTGGAGATTTCCCTTAGATCTTGTTTGAATGGGATGAAGATTGTTACATCATCAGCGTATATATGTGGGTTTAGGTTCTGATTCGATAGTAGTTTGGCCAAGGGTGTCATCATTAGGTTGAATATGGTCGGTGAGAGGGGTGATCCCTGTGGAACTCCGCATTCAGGTGTCCATGTAGCTGATGTAGTCGAATTTGATGTCACTTGATATGAGCGTGTAGTTAGGAACCTCTTGAACCAGTTGAGAATGTTGCCTCCGATTCCGAAGTATTCGAGGATGTGTAATAAAATTCCATGGTCAACCATGTCAAATGCGCTTGACATATCGAATTGTAACAGTAGAATGTTATTGCCGTTTGCTATCAATTGTTTGAGTTTGGTCATGAGCGTGACTAGTACAGTTTCAGTGCTGTGATTACAGCGGAATCCTGACTGGGAATTGTGTAATATTGAGAACTTGTTTAGATAATCTGTGAGTTGTTTAGTCACCATACCTTCTGTTATTTTGGTGATTAAGGGAATGGATGCTACTGGTCTATAGTTCATTAGTTCATTGGCATTTTTCTTTGCATCCTTGGGTATAGGGGTGAGTAAAATGTTGCCTTTCTCCCTTGGGAAGATTCCATTTTGTAGCATAAAGTTCAAGTGGTTTGTTAGGTCCGTTATAAATTGTTGAGGGGCCGACTTCATGAGGTTGTTTGGGCATACATCTAATTTGCAGTGAGATTTGGCGAATCTTTTAAGCGTTTGTGAGATAAGATCTTCCGGTAGTATTGTGAATTCAGTCCAGATCCTGTCTGCTGGGTAAACTCCTGGGTCTGGGTCTAGGCAGTCTAGGAGTGTGATATATTCGATGGGGCTGACAGGCATTTTAAGTCGCAGTTGTATGATTTTCTCCTTGAAGTACTTCGCCAAGTCGTCGGCTCCTGGTGCGTCTTTGCTGTTGTTGGTGACTGGAGTGGTATCTAATAATTTATTCACGAGTTGGAAGAGTTTGTGTGTGTCTTTGTAATTTGGTCCAATTTCAGTTTTGTAATATTGTCTTTTGGTTTGTCTTATGGTATATTTATATTTCCTTCGGAGTTGCTTCCAAGCGTTAAGTGTGGGATCGTCTTTCTTTTTGTTCCACGCACGTTCTAGTTTCCTAACTTGTGTTTTGAGTTTTTTCAGTTCTTCGTTGAACCATGGTATTGAGTTCTTTCTGTGCGAGGTTCTGGTTTGGATTGGGGCGATGTTGTCTAGTATTAGTTTACATCTATTATCCCATTTTGAGAGGAATTGGATTGTGTCTGTATTTATTGTCCATCCGTCGTTATAGATCTGTTCCCAGAATTTAACTGGATCTATTTTTCCTCTTGTGGTGTAGGTTTTTCGTATTTGTTTGTTAAGTAAGTCTTTCATTTTCCATTGGAGGGTGATGTGTGCTTTGTAATGGTCTGACCACAGTGTAGGTGACCATTTAGTATTTGTTAATGTAAAGTTTGCGTCGTGGTCAAATTTGTGTGTTATGATGTCTAATGTGTGTACTTTTTTGTGTGTTGGTTGCATATTTGGTCCTTGTAGATCCCATAGTTGTAAGAACTCTTTACAGTCTTGGGTACTTGTTATGGTGAGATCTTCCAGGTGTAGGTTAATATCTCCTATTATGATGAGGTTAGAGGAAGAGATACAGGTATTCGAGATAAAGTCCATGAAGTGTGTTTGGCAGTCTTGCCAGTTGCCTGGTGGTCTGTAAAGTATAACTGCGTTAAGGTGTTCCTGCAATTTTGGGTGACTGATCCTTATGGAAGCGATTTCAAGTTGTGGGAATATGGATTCAGCTGTGTTTGTGATGTTGAACTCAGATTTGTATATTATGGCTATTCCTCCTCCTCTTTTTCCATTTCTTGTCCAGTGTATAATTTTGTATCCTGGTGGGCATAATTCTAAGATTATAGGGTCTTGAAGGTTATGGACCCAGGTTTCAGTGATGAATAGGAGGTCAAGGTTGTCTGCAGTGATCCAGTCTGTTATAGTCTCTGTTTTGTTCACTACTGATCTGGCGTTTACGTATCCCGTTTGGATTGAATGGTAAGGTTTGGTTAGGGGAGTTGATGTCTCAATTTTTATTAGTTGCCTATTTTCCTGATGTCTAGTTTTGTTGTGTCCTTTCTTCCCTTTCTGTTGGTTATTTCCATATATATTTGTTTTTCCTTTTAATTGATTGCTGTTTTTTTGTTCTGGTGGGTTATGCGTAAATTGTCTGTATACTCAAATCTGGAAGAATTCTTTAGAAAACTCCGCCTGAAGGTACATTTTCACAATAAAGTAACACCCAACAGACTGGAACACAATTTTAAACGAAAAAACACATATTTCACAGTGGCGTAGCTAGGTGGGGCGCAGTCCCCCAAATGGATTTCTCAAAATAAATGGCGCCTATGCACATGCGCAGCTGCCTTCCTGCGCGAAGTCCACGGTGCTTTAACAAACAGATTGCACTGCCGGCGGATCGTTGTCCTCGCCTGCCAGACCAGACCGTGACGCCTAGAGTGCCTGCTGCTGCTCTAACACACAGCACTAGGAAGGGAAGGGAACGGACTGCTGAGCTGCTAAGCCACGATGGTCAAGTTACCCGCTCTAGAGTCTCGAAGACGTGCCGACTCACCTTCTCTTTTTTTTTTCTCTGACGCGACTCCAACTTAAGCAGCACTGTGGGACAGAGCCAGGCCTTCCCAGGGGTCCTCTCAGGCACAATGCCTAACACCAGTGCAGCCCAGCTCAGAGGCGGAAGACCTCGGCTTCAGCTTCAGCTATATGAGCTGAGCTGTTCTCTGACGGCTGTGTGGGGTAAGGGACCACGTGCGCTGTGCTGGCTGGCTGACTGTGTGTGCGGGCTGGGGATGAAAGTTGGAAGGGTTCCTCCTCTGTGTCACTAGCTGTTTCAGGACAGGTAAAAATAAAATACCATTCTCAGGGCACAGGAGGGTGGGGGTCACAGACGGCGATCGATGGACAGGATGGGGAAGGTACACACACAGCCTTTTTTTTTTTTAGCCCATAAAAGAAAAAAAAGGGGGAGGGGTGGTGAGACACACACACACACACACACACACTCTCTCTCTCCTTCAGTTCATAAAATAAATGTAAAAAGGGGGACATATATTGGAAATAAAATACACTGTGTGGGGGGAGGGCAGACTGAGATAGTCAAAGCAAGAGGGGTCATCAAGTGAAGCAAGAGGAAGATTTCGGGGGGGGGGGGGGGAAGCAAGGGAGACCCAGAGAGGAGGGGGGCCAGGGAAGCAAGGGGCGATGTCCAAGGAGATTGAAGAAAACAGGAGATGGGGTGTTCCTTTCTAGACCATTATACGCACTTTAGTTCACTCAAAACAATAGCAAATGCTAAACCAATAGCAAAAGATTATTTAAAAATAAATGTGTGGTCTAAAGCTGTTCCAGTTGGATAGGCAGTGCCCTAAAAGTTGTACAAAAGATTTTGTTTTCTTTTTTACTTATTTGATAGCTTTTCAAATTTATTTCAAAGCTTCCCATATCTAGATATAAATATCATGAAATAAAAATTGAACGTCACTAAAACAGCTTACAAATTATTATAGCTGGGAGAAACCATAGTTATAATCTCTGTATTTTGTGCTAATTTTTCTACACTGTTCTATAATATACAGATGGCAAAATTTCAGTGAGAATATCCTGTTTCTTGATCTTAACTGTTGCTGTAATCTGCCTTTGGGAAGCCTGGTGTTATAATGATGGAATATGCTGAAATTAAATGGAAGTAAAATTAAACTCTTCTTTCTTTGGGACACATGGAATCACATCTGCATCTGATGTCTTGTTTTGGTGACCCTTTACTAGGTGAAAACATCTCTGCACGAATACAGGAGGTGAGGGGGAGTCCCTATAGCCAGACCCTCCAAATGACACAATGATTTAAAATGTAGTACAAATTAGTACTCTAACCGATTAAACCAATATAGTAACATAACAAAGTAAATGACAGCAGATAAAGACCTGTACAGTCCATCCAGTCTGCCAATAAGACATGGTATGTGATACTTTATATGTATACCCAAGTTTTGATTTGTCCTTGCCATTCACAGGGCACAGACCGTAGAAGTCTACTCAGCACTGTTCTTGTACTAAGTTCTGGAGCTAATGTCGAAGCCCCTTAAAATTTACACTCCAGCCCATCCCTATCTATTCAGTCACGATCAGGGCATAGACCGTAGAATTCTGCCCATCTCCCATTTTGTTTCCCAATTACCGGTGTCGCCACCTAATCTCCGCTAAGATTCCACGGAACCATTTCTTCTAAACAGGATTCCTTTGTGTTTATCTCACGCATGTTTGAATTCCATTACCGTTTTCATCTCCACCACCTCCCGCGGGAGGGCATTCCACATATCCACCACTCTCTCTGTGAAAAAATACTTCCTCTGTGTACATCCATATGCTGCACAAGCCAGCATGTTTAATATAAGTGAGATTAAATAAAAATGCTACCAACAATAAAGAATGACAGCGTGGATGCAACAGCTCATAGGTCTGCTTGCTTTGTTTTCAGTGTACTAGATGATGGCTGCGTGGGGAAGGGGGAAACGTAGACTAACAACTTAATTGGTTTCAACTTTTTGACATCATCCCGTCTCCTGTTTTCTTCAACCTTCTTGATGTCGGACTTGAGGGGATAGGACTCCTAGGAGGAGGCAAGGGAAACAAGGAGTCTGCATAGGTGGGGCAAACCTGGACAATATTTTGGAGAAGACTTAGACTGACACAGTAAAGTGGAAAAGAATCTGAGACCAGCCCTATTAGGGGAAGAATACCCAGACAACAAAGGTAGAAAAAATATTATTTAATACATTTTTAAAGATTGAGGTGTGTCCGTTTTGGGAAATGTATATCTTTTCTGTGTACTTTGTACTGATATTGCACTGCTTATAGAGCCTAGCTTTCTTGGATAGAGGGGAGGGGGGTCACCATTTCAGTTTTTATGAATGTATTTTGTGGTCTCCCTATTTTGTACCAGGTGACGATCTATCCTTGTTCCTTATGAGCAACTAAGATGAAGGATTGTGCAAGCATGTTTTTGTAGGAATCTGTAACGATACAGCCTGTTCTAGTTTTCCAGTAGTAGGTATATTGGTGAATATTTTTTCTATGGTGAGTTGTAAGTGGGATACACAGAACTGGAGATGCAAGGTCTATATTGAGTTACTATCCTAGGGTGGGCAACCTGTGATCTATCATTGAAATTTGTGCAGCATGTGAGACTATGGGAAGAATATATAGAAAAGGTCCCACACAAAAGTCATTAACCAGAGTTTCGGTGACGTTAGCCACTCAAGAAGTTTGTTTCTATCATTTGTGTGTGTGTGTGTGTGTGTGTGTGTGTGTTTCTGCATGTGCCTAGACCAATGGTTCTTAACCAAGGAAGTGTGTTGTGGACCAGCAGCTGAGTTCAACTTTGTTCATTGAACTTCGGTTTTTCTCTCTGTTTTAAGAGGCATAATACAAAACTTGTAAGTTGATTAAAGTCTTAAGTTTCAGTAAAAAGATATCAACGTATACATTTGGTTTGTATTTATTAAACTGTATTTCTGTAAATTCAGATTCAGTACTGTACCAGCACTGTCACTAAATCCACCTCAGCATTTTTCTAACTGTAGCCTATTGTATGAAATTCCACTTCACAGTACACAAATGCCAACGTCTTGCCATATAGGCTGCAAGTGTAAAAAATATTTCTTGGTCTTTGTGTTTGCACTTGGCTGCCACTTGGCAGTACATTGTAAAAGGTCAGAGAAGTTCTTATTTGGTTGTTACCTTTATAGGACAGTCAGAGCCTAGGTACATTCCCCTTGGAAAATGTGCTGTAAAGCAGCCACCAGTGTCCTCTAGGCTTGGGGCGCATTAGCAGTGCCTTGACTGTTCTACGAATGTCTAGTTGCACCTTCTCTGCTGTGGGATGCTATGGCCGGCCTACCCTTCTGGTGCCTGTTTTACAAAAGTCTGCTCCCCCAGACGTCAAAACCTAGCTACGGCTCTGATACTTCACCCCACAATGTGGACAAAACAATAAACTGGACAGCTACATTCCAGCAAACAAAAGAAAGTCCTTTACAACCTTACTCCACCAGAAAGAGCAGCCGTAAGCAACCTACAAAACACCAACGCATTATGATCAAACCCGCAGACAAAGGTGGCTCAGTGGTGATTATGGACACACAAAAATACATCGAAGAAGAGCACAGACAGCTCTCAGACAAAACATACTACAGGAAACTAACTGAAGATCCCACATAGGACTATACGAAACAACTGAAAGACCTTATCAGAACATTTCCCAAACAAGTACAGCCACATCTGAAGAAACTCATACCAAACCAGCCCTCTGTGGGCACATTCTACATGCTACCCAAAATCCACAAACCTGGAAACCCTGGTAGACCAATCACATCAGGTATTAGCACACTCACGGAGGAAATATCTGCACTTATAGAGGGGATTCTGAAACCTCTTGTGAACAAGACAAACAGCTTTATTCAAGACACCACAGACTTTCTGAATAAATTGAAAAATATCAAGCAATTACCACCAGGTACCCTTCTGGTCACGATGGATGTAGAATCACTATACAGCAACATTCCCCTTGTGGATGGCATAGCTGCATGTGAGAAGCTCCTAAAAACATCCACACTGGACCATCAATACTCACCAGAAACTATTACAAAACTAATCAAATTTATTCTAACTCACAACTATTTCCGCTTCAACAATATCATCTACCTACAAATCATGGGCACTGCGATGGGCACCAGGGCAGCACCCAAATATGCTAACTTCTTTATGGCTGAACTGGAAAAGACATTTCTGAATACATATCAGACCACACCCCTAAAATACTACCGGTACAATGATGACATTTTTCTGATTTGGACTGAGGGGGAAGAATTCACTGAATATCTAAACAAACACTCAATTCTGCACGAATTGCAATCAGGATTTCGGTCAAATCATAGCACCGAAACTGTTCTAGTGTCCGCAATGAACTCATTCAAACAAGTAATTGCAACTGGTAACAACATACTCCTCCTACAATTCGACTTGTCCAGTGCCTTTGACATGGTTAATCATGAAATACTACTACACATACTAGAGTACTTCGGAGTAGGAGGCACAGTTCTCAAATGGTTCAAAGGATTCCTGACCACAAGATCATACCAAGTATCAACAAACGCGGAAAGATCGCCCCCATGGATACCTGAATGTGGAGTCCCCCAAGGATCCCCCCTCTCACCAACCTTATTCAACCTAATGATGATACCTTTAGCCAAACTTCTAGCCGACCAAAACCTTAACCCCTACATATACGCAGATGACGTCACAATCTACATCCCGTTCAAACATGATCTAAATGAAATCACCAACGAGATCAACCAAAGCCTCCAAACAATGCACACATGGGCAGATGCATTCCATTTAAAACTTAACACAGAAAAAACACAATGTCTTGTACTCACCTCGCAACATAACACAAAAAACTTCTCCACCATCATCACACCATACTGTTCTCTTCCTGTCTCTCATAACTTGAAAATTCTTGGAGTCACCATAGGTCGAAACCTCACCCTTGATACCCATGTGAAAAATATGACGAAAAAGATGTTCTACTCCATGTGGAAACTCAAAAGAGTAAAACCATTCTTCCCAAGATACATCTTCCGTACTCTGGTACAGTCAATGGTAATAAGTCATCTGGACTACTGCAACGCACTGTACGCTGGCTGCAAAGAACAGACTATCAAAAAACTCCAAACTGCCCAGAATACTGCCGCCAGACTCATATTTGGAAAAGCTAAATATGAAAGTGCAAAACCCTTAAGAGAGAAACTTCACTGGCTATCACTTAAGGAACGAATTGCGTTCAAAATCTGCACAATTGTTCACAAAATCATTCACACAGACGCCCCAATATACATGTCTAACCTCGTGGACCTACCTCGCAGAAACGCCACAAGATCATCCCGCAAATTTCTCAACCTGCACTTCCCCATCTGTAAAGGACTAAAATACAAGCTGATGCATGCCACTTCCTTCTCTTACATGAGCACGCAGTTATGGAACGCAGTACCTACAGACCTGAAAACAATCAACGATATAAATATCTTTCACAAAGCTCTGAAGACATACTTCTTCAACAAAGCCTACAATGAGAACCGATAACCGACAACCTCATCAATTCACCTCACCAACCCACTCAGTTATGAAAATCTATCTACATAAATCCCGATCACTCGCTCCCTTCTTCTCTCTTCCCTACTTAATCTCTGCACAATACTAACTGTATCTGATATCTTGTAATGACATTGTTAACAACATTATGTAAGCCACATTGAGCCTGCAAATAGGTGGGAAATGTGGGATACAAATGCAATAAATAATAATAATAATAATAAATAATAAACTCTGAAACAGTTTTACAATTCCTTCAATACATACCATCCTACAATCAGATTCAAAATTGGCTACTCCCCAGAAAAAGTCAATTTTTTGGACACCACAGTTCCAATCGGCAATGGCTACATACAAACATCCATATATAGGAAACCCACAGACAAATGCAGCTACCTCAACAACTCCAGCTTCCACCCTTCACATACAAAAAAAATCCATTATCCACAGGGCCGGTCCTAGGGTCTCTGGTGCCCCCCTGCAGACTATGAGTTGACGCCCCCCCAAGCATCTCCTTTCTCTCTTCTCCCACCCTGCCCCTGTCTAGCGATTCTCCTTCGCCCCCATCCCCCTCCCATTTATGGCCACCTGCCCGCCCTCTTCTCCCTCCAACATCCCCCTTTTTCTTCTTGCCACCCTACCTGGTTTAAGTCTTTTTAAATTTACCTCCGTCCCAGTGTCCGTGTCATTTCAAAGCCCTGCCCGTCTCTAGCCTTCCCTCCCTTCGTGAGTTCGTTCCCTCAGAGTCCCGCCCTCGAGGAAATGACGTCAGAAGGCGTGACTCTGCGGAACGAACTCACGAAGGGAGGGAAGGCTAGAGACAGGCAGGGATTTCAAATGACGCAGCCGCTGGGATGGAAGTAAATTAAAGATTTTAAACCCCCAAGGGCGGCGCGGTATGGCGGCGCAGTGCCACAGTGGCGCCCTTGAAGGCAGGCGCCCCCCTGCGATGCTTACCCCGCTTACCGGGTTTGACCGGCCCTGATTATCCACAGCCAAGCCACAAGATACCACCGTATCTGCTCTGACCCAGGGGACAGAGATAGGCACCTTAAAATCCTGACTGCATCCTTCTAACAGAAAGGATACAACCCCAAAATAATCTTCAAGAATACTGCCTCCGCCCTCAAAACACCCAGGGAAAATCTGCTACAGTACAAGGAAAAGAAAGCCACAGACAGAACCCCCCTTATAGTGACATACAACCCAGAGCTGGAAAAACTGAGGAAAATCATAAGAGGTCTGCAGCCACTACTCCAGGAGGATGAATTACTGAAAGAGATATTCCCATCCCCACCAGTGCTGGCCTTCCGACAGCCACCCAATTTAAAACACATGCTAGTGAGAAGCAAGCTCTCAACAGAGACCCAAAAAGAAGAGAATGGCACACATCCTTGCAATATATCCAGCTGCAAACTATGCCAAAACATTTCACAAGACCCCACAGTCATTCACAAAGGAAAAAATATTCAACATAAAGGAATCCTTCACATGCTCATCTTCCAATGTAGTATATGTCATCCAGTGTAAAAAATGTGACGAAGGGTGCTATATTGGAGAAGCAAGCCAGATGCTGAAGAAGAGATTTAATTTACATAGACATCATATGAAAAATGCCAGTGCCAATCAAGATGTTACCTCTGTGGGACAGTACTTTACAAAACCAGAACACTGTACTAATGATTTTATAGTGAGACTACTTAAAGGAAATTTTAAAACAATACAGGAATGAAGACCTTTGAAGTCAAAATGATTAAATATTTTGACACCCACCAGACAGGACTTAACAAAGATCTGGGTTTTCTAGCCCATTATAAACCATGAAATTTCACTGCTTTGTCACCCTCTGATCACCATGCATATCTCCCTGTCCCCCATCCTCACAGCCCTAGCCCACCCCTCCCTCATCCTTTCAGACTGTCACTGAAGTACTTTGATGTTTCACTTGTATATGCTGTTACTTATCAAAATTTGCTTATTTCTGATCTGACAAAGAAGGGCTACCTTCGAAAGCTAATCAAAAAATGTATTAAGTTAGTCCAATAAAAAAGGTATCATCTTATTTTCTTTTCTATATTTTATTTTATTCTATTTCTATTGACTGGCTTTAGAAGTGGACTAACACGGCTACCATATCTCTCTACTCAAGATATATAAGGTGTAACTGAGTCCTGGTTTGAAGTGTTGGATGTAGTTTTGGCAAATCAATGTCCTGTGGGATTTAATTGGAGCTGGAGTTGTCATCTGAAAGAAAGGGAGTGTTTAAAAAAAATTATAGAGAGGATCTACAGTTGGCTAAGGTGTTGGAAAAGGATTGCAAGGGTGCAGGTGTGTTGTTGTTGAGTACAGCAATGTGTTCTGTGTGTTTGATTTATTGTCAACCACAGTACTGTGATGTCGATTGTTCTTCTTTGTTGACTACACTATTGGAGTTATCTGTGGATTTGTCTACGCTTTTTATTCTAGGGGATTTTAATCTTCTAATCTCTCCTGGTGTTACTATGTCGCATGTTTTGTTTGACACTTTGGCAGCCCTCTCTCTTGAGCAGATTGTTCAACAGGTTACTCATCAGGGTGGACATATTTTGGATTTAGTGTTTTTGCCTCAGCAGTTGATTGCAGATGTGAGATTTGTTGTTCATCTGATAGTTTAGACGGATCATTTCTTAACTGAGTTGTGGATACCGCTAAAAAAGAAATTGGATAGTAGGCCCTTGGATGTTAAGGTGGTGCACCCATAGGTTGACTGTGACTTGTTATGGGAAGTTTGGGCTCTGTTATTGGGTGATCTGTCGGTGTTGGATAAAAGGGATTTGGTCCAACATTGGAATGAAACTTTGGTACAGGCACTGGTTATATTGTGTTGAGAGTCACCGTGAAGCAATGTCCCGTGGGAGGGAATGTTCATTTTTGGTTGCTTCTGGGTATGAGAAAGGTCAGAAGGGAGTTGAGAAACGTGGAGTGAGAGTGGAAGCGCTCTGGTGATCTAGATGCTTTGGATTTTTATCTGATTAAATTGCGGGAATATACTGTCATTGTGCAACATAGTAGGGAACAGTATTATCATGACTGAATTAGGGAATCATTAAATTGCCCTAAGGAGTTGTTTTCTATTGTTCGTTCGATATTTCACAGGCTCATCCTGCTAGCATGTGTGCTTCTCCTTTTTCACTAAATAAGCATGTGAATTATTTTTATCAAAAAAAGTTCTGAATATTGTGGGTTCCTTTTCTGGAGTTAAAGATTTGAAGGTTTCACCATGGACAGACATTGAAAAATGGGAGGAGTTTTGGGGACAATCCAAGATGGCAACTGACTGAACAGATCAAGTGGACATGCTCTGAATTTGCTCATCAGCCAAGCTTGCGCGAACCTTACCCGATTTCCGATGGGTAAGAGGAGGGGCAGAGTTCGAGAGGCTCCCCTTGTCTCGGGCGGAATGCCCCAATCACGCCAGACGACGCTGGATCATTTTCGAGGGGCGTCCGGTCCCGGGTTGGCGTCGACTCCTTCTACTGGGGCTGGCGTATCGACGCCAGACGGCAGTGTTAACGGGGCCTCCCTGAGCCCTGTAGAACGTGCAGCACCCCCACAGCCTGGAAGGGAAGCTCTTACTGCAAGCCCTGCCGCTATGACTGCTGGACAAGCGCCTGGCGAACAGGGAGGGAGCCTGCATGAGCTGACAGCGGAAGCCCAAGCTGAACCAGGTTTAACAGCTACTCAAAGTTTGGAGAAAACAGCGAGTATCCTGGAACAAGCTTCTAAGGCCCCCCTTCCGGAATTTTTGATGGGACAGTTAGAAAGACCTGCTGTAGTGACACTTGAGTCACTGTGGGACTTAACTTCATCCACCCATACTGCTTTACATAATTTAATCGTGAAAAATATGGAGACTGTTAAAGTTCTCTCAGAAACTACACTGAATCAGATGCAATCAAGTACACTCCAAGCCTCAGAGGTTAAGAGGCTGTCAGAAAAAAACTGAAAAATTGGACCTGGTGGCACAAACTTTGATTAAAGACAGAAACTATACTCTGCGACGCTTGGAGTACTTGGAAAACCATTCTAAAAGACTGACTTTACGATTTATAAATTTTCCTAGGTCTCCTTTGGTGATGCCTATTCAAATGATTAGGAAATATTTAATGGAAACTTTGGGAATGCCGGAGAATTCACTGCCTCCTATAACTCGTGTTTATTATATTCAAACCGGTGGGAAACCACTTGAAAATTTACCTTCGGATGCACTGAATCTCACGGCATTCCTGGAATCTTCCCTTGAGGTTATTACTCAAAGAACCACACTTTTGGTTACTTTTGCAATGGAGATGGACAGGGACGCTGTCCTAAGATTATCTTTGAGACATTTGGACTCTCAGTTTTTGGGATCAAAAATTAGAGTTTTTCCTGATTTGGCTCGTGAAACCCAGCAGAGACGTAAGATGTTTTTATCTTTACGTCCTAGGGTAATGGCTATAGGTGCTGATTTTATTTTAAGGTTTCCTTGTGTGTGTAGATTAAAATATCAGTCCAAACAATTTCAATTTTTTGACCCGAAACAGTTAGAAGATTTTTTGATAAACAAGGAAGGGGTGAATGTACAAGTTTAGTTACACACAACACTGTATAGCAGGCTAGAGTTAGCCTCTGTAGGAGTATTTCCCTGTGTGTCTCACCTTGCGGGCCTTGGCCTGTATAATCCTATGACAGCAAAATGGAGGCTGTAAACTCTGACCCGCACATCTCTGTGTCAGCAAGAAACAGCTTTGCAGCTTGTGGAAAATTACAGCAGAAGCTCAACTCCAAGGACATGCTGTGGGCAAACCAGGCCCCCCTTATCTCCTGAAAGGCTGGTTCCAGCAAGGCGGGTGAGAAACAGAAAATGCATACCAAAATGTAACAACTTGAAGGTCAAGAACAATGGACTGTTCTTGCCAGGCAGTGAGCCGAGAAAGATCCAGATTGGTTCCTGCAGCCACCGGACCAAGAGGTACGGGGAGATCGGGAACAAAGAAAGGAGTTATTCGGAAGCCTTGGAAGAAGGTGGAGGTGAAAATAAGACCAGTGAGACCTAATAAGGTCCACCAACTGATGAACTGTGTATCTGGAGGAAAGTATCGTGGTTCAGCTGTACCTGCCCTGAGTGACCTGTGACCTCCTTATCTGCTGCAGAGTTCCCTTCCAGCTGCGACTGAGACTCGCTGTGAATCCAGCTTGAGTCTGAGGAGTATCCTGTGCAAATCCTGAGAAACTGCCACGAAGGTCGGCTTGGTGAGAGACACAGTGATCTATTCCCTATCAGTCGGGGGCTAGTTAGTGGTATTTACCTGAGCAGAAGGCTGGTGCCATCATACTTGTGATCAGGAGAAGCTGCTAATAACTGTACTACCTCGTAACATAGTGTGACTGATCAGTGGTGTAATTTTATCTGGTAACCAATAAGAATTAGTGTTTAGTAGTGTGACGTATGAGTGTAATTTTTATCAGCCAGTAATTTTGTATTCAGCCAAAGCTTTGCAGAGTTCTATTTTGTATACTTTAGCTCTATTTTCTTACCTGATATACCATAATAAATCTAATATATATATATATTCAGCTTGCTTTTCTAGTCGCATTCCTTTCTCTCGGAAGAACTGTATAGGCTCTAATCCAAGGTTCCCGCCCCCTAGACCGAGTGCTGAGCAGTCTGTGTGCAGATAGTGTTGTTTGGGAATTTTGGACGCAGATAATTTATTATCTGTGATAACGATCCTACACCTCCTGGGAATTGATCTGTTCATTTTGATGTATTTCTTTTGTATGCTTATTATTTAACTATTGGAATTTCGTAGTCTTGGATTGATTACCTAAAATAGTGGTCGTTAGTTTTAGATATTATTGTGGATAATATTCTATATTGTGTACCTGAATATTTAATTTCATTTGTGTATTATCACTCATAAATTTATATTATGAATGTTAAAACGATAAATAAAGAATAAAAAAAAAAAAAAAATGGGAGGAGTTTTCACTTGTGGAAGATAGAGCTATAAGTCAATTAAAAAAAAAAATGCCAACCCACAGGGGCTGTAGATGATGTATGTTCACCATTGTTGCTGAGAAATTTGGGTGAAAAGGTTGTGCCACTATTAGTTCAGATTGTGAACTGTTTTTAAGTACTGGGTTTGTTCCTGAAGAACTTAAATTGTCAATGGTACACCCTGTGGTAAAGGATTGTAAAGTGGGTTCCACTGATTTGGCTAATTATAGGCCAATTTTATCTTTGCTTGTATTAACTAAGTTGTTGGAGCAATCAGTATATATGTAACTAGATGATTTTCTGACAAGGAATAATTTGTTGGATGAGAATCAGTATAGGTTAGAAACTACTGTAAAGGTATCAAATTTAGATATGAACTCTGAGTATTGATTGATTTCTGGATTTTCTTTCCGACCACAGATTCAGCACCTAATTCGAAATTCATTCTTTATATATTACATCTTTTGAGCAGATTGCGTAGTCTGCTCCCAGCAGTAGATTTTATGAGAGTAGTTGAGGCCGTGGTGTTAACAGGCCTCGATTATTGTAATATTGTGTACTTAGGATTACCTGCAGTTTGTCTTCATTCACTGCAAATTGTACAGAATTTGATCACTACTACTACTACTACTTAGCATTTCTATAGCGCTGCCAGGGTTACGCAGCGCTGTACAATTTCAGTTTACCTAAAACGATTGAGATATCAATCAGTAGCCTTTCAGGTGAAATTCAAGTTGTTGATGTTAGTTCACCATGTTTTATTTCATGATACTGCTATGTATTTGAAGAATGCTATTCAGCATTATGTTCCACAGAGACAGTTGCAATCAATGCATGCTGGAAATTTGATTGTACCGGCTTTCAATCAATTTCATTTGGATGTGACTAGGAGCTATTCATTCTCAATTGCTGGCCCTTTTGAATGGAAATGATTGCCAGTGGGATTGAAGCATGAGTCTTGTTTATTGGCATTTAATTGTCAACTGAAGGCCCATTTGATAGCTTTTATTGTTTATGCTGGACAAATATAAGAATATCTTGGACATTCTACCTGATTATGACTATGTAAAGGCAGAGACTAATTTTCTTTTGTATGTTCTGTATTATATTTTTTAAAATATATTTTTACGTGTGTACATTGTACCTCACCCTGGATAACGGCGGGTTATAAATAATAAATCTAAACCGGCAAAATACTGTAAAAACACGTTAACATATTTTGCAGTAGTCTGTTTTTCACACACTAAGCGCAGGTTAGGGCTTATTACCTTTTAGTAAAAGGGTTCCTCAGTTAAGAGAGCTCCTCATGTAGCTCATTCAGCAGTTCTAGGGTTTGGGGCTAGATGGTTATAGGTACAAATCCCAAGATCACCACTGGGGAAAATAGGTTGTGGCACCCTAGAGCGCTCAGCAAATGGTGAACCTTCATACTTTAATATTTATATTTATTAGGCTTTATTTAACACTTTTTTGAAAAACTTCACCCAAGATGGTGTACAGCAAGAACAAGTTGAACATAGGCAACAAATACAACATTAAAAAGATAATAATGTGTAAAAGAACAGGAGAAGGTACTGTAAAATGAAGATACATACCTGTAGCAGGTATTCTCCGAGGACAGCAGGCTGATTGTTCTCACGACTGGATGACATCCACGGCAACCCCGAGGAACGGAAATCTTCCTAGCAACAAAGTTTGCTAGAGCCTTCGAGCGCGCAGGCGTGGCCATCTTCCCGCCCGTCGCGCAAGAGTCCCGATTAGTTCGATACTAAAGCAAACAGGATAAGGACAATTCAAAAGGGGAGGCGGGAGGGTATGTGAGAACAATCAGCCTGCTGTCCTCGGAGAATACCTGCTACAGGTATGTATCTTCATTTTCTCCGAGGACAAGCTGCTTGTTCTCACGACTGGGGCATCCCTAAACCCCAGGCTCACTCAAAAAACAAAGAAAGGTTAATTGGGCCTCGCAATGGCGAGGACATAACAAGAATTGGCCTACGAAGAAACATCTGAGAGTGCAGCCTGGAACAGAACAAAAATGGGCCGGGGGGGGGGGGGGGGAGTTGGATTCTAAACCCCAAACAGATTCTGCAGCACCGACTGCCCAAACCGACTGTCGCGTCGAATATCCTGCCGAAGGCAGTAATGAGATGTGAATGTGCAGACTGTTGACCACGTCGCAGCCTTGCAAATCTCTTCTATAGTGGCTGACTTCAAGTGGGCCACTGACGCTGCCATGGATCTAACACTATGAGCCGTCCATCAAGCCCAGCATCCTGTCTCCGACAGCGGCCAATCCAGGCTTCAAGAACCCGGCACCCTCCCCCCCCCCAAAAAAAAAAAAAAAATTAATAATGTTCAGTGGACTTTTCCCTCAGGAATCTGTCTAAACCCCCTTTAAATTCCGTAAGGCCAGCTGCTGTCACTACATTCTCCGGCAACGAGTTCCAGAGTCTAACTACACGCTGAGTAAAGAAAAACTTTCTCCTATTTGTTTTAAATATACCATATTCTAGCTTCATCTTGTGTCCCCTGGTTTTGTTGTTGTTTGAAAGTGTAAACAAATGCTTCACATCTGTCCGCTCTACTCCGCTCATTATCTTGTAGACTTCTATCATATCACCCCTCAGCCGCCTTTTCTCCAAGCTGAAGAGCCCTAACCTTCTCAGCCTTTCCTCATAGGTAAGTCCTTCCATTCCCTTTATCATTTTCGTCGCCCTTCTCTGCACCATTTCTAATTCCTTTATATCTTTTTTGAGATGCGGCGACCAGAATTGGACACAATACTCGAGGTGCAGTCGCACCATGGAGTAATACAATGGCATTATAACATCTTCGTGTTTGTTTTCCATCCCTTTCCTAATAAAACTCAACATTCTGTGTGCTTTCTTAGCAGCCGCAGCACACTGAGCAGAAGTTTTTAACGTCTATCCACGATGACTCCCAGATCCCTTTCTAGGTCCGTATCTCCTAACGCGGAACCTTGCATGACATAGCTGTAATTCGGGTTCCTCTTACCCACATGCATCACTTTGCACTTGTCAACATTGAACTTCATCTGCCACTTGCACGCCCAATCCCCCAGTCTGACAAGGTCCTCCTGTAATCTTTCACACTCCTCCTGCAACTTGACGACCCTGAATAATTTTGTGTCATCTGCGAATTTAATTACCTCACTAGTTACTCCCATCTCTAGGTCATTTATAAATATGTTAAAAAGCAGCGGTCCCTGCGGGACCCCACTAACTACCCTTCTCCACTGAGAATACTGACCATTCAAACCTACTCTTTGCTTCCTATCTTTCAACCAGCTCTTAATCCATAGTAATACCCTACCTCCGATTCCATGACTCTCCAGTTTCCTCAGGAGTCTTTCATGAGGCACTTTGTCAAACGCCTTTTGAAAATCCAGATACACAATATCCACCGGCTCCCCATTGTCCACATGTTTGTTCAACCCCTCAAAAAATGCAGTAGATTGGTGAGGCAAGACTTCCCTTCACTAAATCCGTGCTGACTTTGTCTCATCAGCCCATGTTTTTGTATGTGTTCTGTAATTTTATTCTTCATAATAGCCTCTACCATTTTGCCCGGTACCGACGTCAGACTCACCGGTCTATAATTTCCCGGATCTCCTCTGGAACCTTTTTAAAAAATCGGCGTAACATTGGCTACCCTCCAGTCTTCCGATACCACACTCGATTTTAGGGATAGATTGCATATTACTAACAGCAGCTCTACAAGTTCATTTTTCAGTTCTATTAATACTCTGGGATGAATACCTCAATAGTCAGCCAAGCTTGGGCATAAGTGAAGGAAATGCAATCTGCTAGCCAATTGGAAATGGTGTGTTTCTCGATGGGAACTCCCCTTCTGTTGGGATCGAAAGAAACAAACATTTGGGCGGACTGTCTGAAGAGGCTTATCCACTCCACATAGAAGATCAATGCTCTCTTGCAGTCCAAGGTGTGCAACTGACGTTCAGCAGGGCAGGTATGAGGACGGGGAAAAATGGTGGCAAGACAATTGACTGGTTCAGATGGAACTCCGACACAACCTTTGGCAAGAACTTAGGGTGAGTGCGGAGGACTACTCTGTTATGATGAAACTTAATATAAGCAGCATGGGCTACCAAGGCTTGAAGCTCACTGACTCTATGAGCTGAAGTAACAGCCACCAAGAAAATGACCTTCCAGGTCAAATACTTCAGATGGCAGGAATTCAGTGGCTCAAAAGGAGGCTTCATCAGCTGGGTGAGAACAACATTGAGATCCCATGACACTGGTGGAGGTTTGACAGGGGGCTTTGACAAAAGTAAACCTCTCATGAAGCGAACAACTAAAGGCTGCCCAGAGATAGGCTTACCCTCTACACGATAATGATAAGCACTAATTGCACTAAGACGAACTCTTATGGAGTTGGTCTTGAGACCAGACTCTGACAAGTGTAGAAGGTAATCAAGCAGGGTCTGTGTAGGACAAGAGCGAGGATCTAGGGCCTTGCTGTCACACCAGACGGCAAACCTCCTCCATTTGAAAGAGTAACACCTCTTCATGGAATCTTTCC
Source organism: Microcaecilia unicolor (assembly GCF_901765095.1). Classification (NCBI taxonomy): domain Eukaryota; kingdom Metazoa; phylum Chordata; class Amphibia; order Gymnophiona; family Siphonopidae; genus Microcaecilia; species Microcaecilia unicolor. The sequence continues at coordinate 319,543,516 of NC_044034.1, read as the reverse complement.
TGGAAGCAAGCAAGACTTGGGAGACACCCTCAGAAAGACCCAAGGAAGCGAAGTCTACGCTCTCAACATCCAGGCCATGAGAGCCAGAGACTGGAGGTTGGGATGCAGAAGCGCCCCCTCATTCTGAGTGATGAGGGTTGGAAAACACTCCAATCTCCACGGTTCTTCGGAGGACAACTCCAGAAGAAGAGGAAACCAGATCTGATGAGGCCAGAAAGGCGCAATTAGAATCATGGTTCCGTGGTCTTGCTTGAGTTTCAGTAGTTTAATATCCTGGTTTAAAAGTGATATGGGCCGATATGAGCCCACTTGCGCTGCGTCTTTACCCGGTTTTGGCAACAGTACCACACGGGCCATATTGCGTTGGATTGCCAACCCATCCGCCACTATCCCATTAAACCATGCTCTCAGAGGCTCCACCACTAGGTTGGCTAATATACGATAATACTCTGGACCAAACCCATCCAGTCCCGGAGTCTTGGTCAGCTTCAAAGCTTTAATGCCCTGCTTAATCTCCTGTCCTAGAATAGGAACATTCAAAGCCTGCAACTGATCCTCTGTGGGCTATGGTAGGTGTATCGTTTGAAAGAACCTCTCGCATGCAAGGATACCTCACAAACAGGGAAGGTAGGGTTTCTGGATAGTGAGGTTGCACAACAGACCGTGGTAGGCCAGGTGCTTTTAAATACAACTAAAGATCAGACAAAAGATGGGAAATCAATAGTGTCAAGCACTAAGCATCATGCAAATAGGAACAACAAACATACTCTGAAATGTCTATATGCACATGCTAGGAGTCTAAGAAACAAGATGGAAGAGTTGGAATATATTGCACTAAATAAAAAATTGGATATAATAGGCATTACTGAGACCTGGTGGAAGGAGGATAACCAGTGGGATACTGTCATACCGGGATACAAAGTATATCGTAGTGATAGGGTGGACCAGACTGGTGGAGGGGTAGCATTGTATATTAACGAGAGCCTTGACTCAGATAGATTACAAATTCAGCAGGACACAAATCACACCTTTGAATCATTGTGGGTTGAAATTCCATGTAGAAAAGGGAAAAGGACGGTGATAGGAGTGTACTACCGTCCACCTTGCCAGGATGAGCAGGAGGACGCAAAAATGATAAAAGGAATAAGAGACGCAAACAAAATGGGCAATGCAATAATAATGGGTGACTTCAATTACCCAAATATAGACTGGGCAAATGTGACATCGGGACATGCTAGAGAGGTACAATTCCTTGATGAAATCAAGGACAGCTTTATGGAGCAGCTGGTGCAGGAGCCAACGAGAGAAGGAAACATTCTAGACTTGGTCCTTAGTGGAGCGCATGATCTGGTGGGGAACGTTATAGTACTGGGGCCGCTTGATAACAGTGATCATAATATGATTAGTTTTGATATCAACCTTGAAGTAGCTATACATAGGAAGTCAAATACGTTAGCATTTAACTTTAAAAAAGGAGACTATGATAAAATGAGAAGAACGGTTAAGAAAAAACTTAGATGGGCAACTGAGAGGGTAAAAACTGTACAACAGGCGTGGATGCTATTCAAAAATATCATCCTGGATGCCAAGGCCAAACATATTCCGCGAATTAGAAAAGAAAGACGGAAGTCAAAAAGACAGCCGGCGTGGTTAAAAAGTGAGGTGAAGGAAGCTATTAGGGCTAAAAGAAACGCCTTCAGAAAATGGAAAAAGGAACCGTCTGAAAATAACAAGAAGCAGCATAAGGAGTGTCAAAGCAAATGCAAGGCGCAGATAAAGAAGGCCAAGAGGGATTACGAAAAAAAGATAGCAGTAGAGGCAAAAAAAACATAGTAAAATTTTTTTCGGTATATTAAAAGCAGGAAGCCGGCAAAAGAATTGGTTGGGCTGCTGGATGACCGAGGGGTAAAAGGGGCGATCAAGAAAGACAAAGATGTAGCAGAGAGATTAAATGAATTCTTTGTTTCGGTCTTCACCAAGGAAGATTTGGGTGGGATACTGGTGTCAGAAATGGTATTTCAAGCGGACGAGTCGGAGAAACTTACTGAATTCACGGTAAACCTGGAGGATGTAATGGGGCAGTTCGGCAAACTGAAGAGTAGCAAATCACCTGGACTGGATGGTATTCATCCTAGAGTACTGATGAACTGAAAAATGAACTTGCAGAGCTACTGTTAGTGATATGCAATTTATCCTTAAAATCGAGCGTGGTACCGGAAGAGTGGAGGGTGGCCAATGTAACGCCCATTTTTAAAAAAGGTTCCAAGGGAGATCCGGGAAATTATAGACCGGTGAGTCTGACATCAGTGCCGGGGGAAATGGTAGAGGCTATTATTAAAAAAAAATTACAGAGCACATCCGAGGACATGGATTACTGAGACCAAGTCAGCACGGCTTTAGTGTGGGGAAATCTTGCCTGACCAATTTACTTCAATTCTTTGAAAGAGTAAACAAACATGTGGACAAAGGGGAGCCGGTTGATATTGTGTACCTGGATTTTCAAAAGGCATTTGACAAGGTGCCTCATGAAAGGCTACAGAGGAAATTGGAGGGTCATGGAATAGGAGGTAAAGCGAATACTACATACCTGTAGAAGGTATTCTCCGAGGACAGCAGGCTGATTGTTCTCACTGATGGGTGATGTCCACGGCAGCCCCTCCAATCGGAATCTTCACTAGCAAAGTCCTTTGCTAGTCCTCGCGCGCCCGCGCGCACCGCGCATGCGCGGCCGTCTTCCCGCCCGAAACCGGCTCGAGCCGGCCAGTCCAGTATGTAGCAATACAATACAAGGGAAGACACAACTCCAAAGGGGAGGCGGGCGGGTTTGTGAGAACAATCAGCCTGCTGTCCTCGGAGAATACCTTCTACAGGTATGTAGCATTCGCTTTCTCCGAGGACAAGCAGGCTGCTTGTTCTCACTGATGGGGTATCCCTAGCCCCCAGGCTCACTCAAAACAACAACCATGGTCAATTGGACCTCGCAACGGCGAGGACATAACTGAGATTGACCTAAAAAATTTACCAACTAACTGAGAGTGCAGCCTGGAACAGAACAAACAGGGCCCTCGGGGGGTGGAGTTGGATCCTAAAGCCCAAACAGGTTCTGAAGAACTGACTGCCCGAACCGACTGTCGCGTCGGGTATCCTGCTGCAGGCAGTAATGAGATGTGAATGTGTGGACAGATGACCACGTCGCAGCTTTGCAAATCTCTTCAATGGTGGCTGACTTCAAGTGGGCTACCGACGCAGCCATGGCTCTAACATTATGAGCCGTGACATGACCCTCAAGAGCCAGCCCCGCCTGGGCGTAAGTGAAGGAAATGCAATCTGCTAGCCAATTGGATATGGTGCGTTTCCCTACAGCCACTCCCCTCCTATTGGGATCAAAAGAAACAAACAATTGGGCGGACTGTCTGTGGGGCTGTGTCCGCTCCAGGTAGAAGGCCAATGCTCTCTTGCAGTCCAATGTGTGCAGCTGACGTTCAGCAGGGCAGGAATGAGGACGGGGAAAGAATGTTGGCAAGACAATTGACTGGTTCAAATGGAACTCCAACACGACCTTTGGCAAGAACTTAGGGTGAGTGCGGAGGACTACTCTGTTATGATGAAAATTGGTGTAAGGGGCCTGGGCTACCAGGGCCTGAAGCTCACTGACTCTACGAGCTGAAGTAACTGCCACCAAGAAAATGACCTTCCAGGTCAAGTACTTCAGATGGCAGGAATTCAGTGGCTCAAAAGGAGGTTTCATCAGCTGGGTGAGAACGACATTGAGATCCCATGACACTGTAGGAGGCTTGACAGGGGGCTTTGACAAAAGCAAACCTCTCATGAAGCGAACAACTAAAGGCTGTCCTGAGATCGGCTTACCTTCCACATGGTAATGGTATGCACTGATTGCGCTAAGGTGAACTCTTACAGAGTTGGTCTTGAGACCAGACTCAGACAAGTGCAGAAGGTATTCAAGCAGGGTCTGTGTAGGACAAGAGCGAGGAGCTAGGGCCTTGCTGTCACACCAGACGGCAAACCTCCTCCACAGAAAGAAGTAACTCCTCTTAGTGGAATCTTTCCTGGAAGCAAGCAAGATGCGGGAGACACCTTCTGACAGACCCAAAGAGGCAAAGTCTACGCTCTCAACATCCAGGCCGTGAGAGCCAGGGACCGGAGGCTGGGATGCAGAAGAGCCCCTTCGTCCTGCGTGATGAGGGTCGGAAAACACTCCAATCTCCACGGTTCTTCGGAGGATAACTCCAGAAGAAGAGGGAACCAGATCTGACGCGGCCAAAAAGGAGCAATCAGAATCATGGTGCCTCGGTCTTGCTTGAGTTTCAACAAAGTCTTCCCCACCAGAGGAGTGGGAGGATAAGCATACAGCAGGCCCTCCCCCCAATCCAGGAGGAAGGCATACGATGCCAGTCTGCCGGGGGCCTGAAGCCTGGAACAGAACTGAGGGACTTTGTGGTTCGCTCGAGATGCGAAGAGATCCACCAAGGGGGTGCCCCACGCTTGGAAGATCTGGCGCACCACTCGGGAGTTGAGCGACCATTCGTGAGGTTGCATAATCCTGCTCAGTCTGTCGGCCAGACTGTTGTTTACGCCTGCCAGATATGTGGCTCGGAGCACCATGCCGAGACGGCGAGCCCAGAGCCACATGCTGACGGCTTCCTGACACAGGGGGCGAGATCCGGTGACCCCCTGCTTGTTGACATAGTACATGGCAACCTGGTTGTCTGTCTGAATTTGGATAATTTGGTGGGACAGCCGATCTCTGAAAGCCTTCAGAGCGTTCCAGATCGCTCGCAACTCCAGGAGATTGATCTGTAGACCGCGTTCCTGGAGGGACCAGCTTCCTTGGGTGTGAAGCCCATCGACATGAGCTCCCCATCCCAGGAGAGACGCATCCGTGGTCAGCACTTTTTGTGGCTGAGGAATTTGGAAAGGACGTCCCAGAGTCAGATTGGACCAAATCGTCCACCAATACAGGGATTCGAGAAAACTCGTGGACAGGTGGATCACGTCTTCTAGATCCCCAGCAGCTTGAAACCACTGGGAAGCTAGGGTCCATTGAGCAGATCTCATGTGAAGGAGGGCCATGGGAGTCACATGAACTGTGGAGGCCATGTGGTCCAGCAATCTCAACATCTGCCGAGCTGTGATCTGCTGGGACGCTCGCACCCGCGAGACGAGGGACAACAAGTTGTTGGCTCTCGTCTCTGGGAGATAGGCGCGAGCCGTCCGAGAATCCAGCAGAGCTCCTATGAATTCGAGTCTCTGCACTGGGAGAAGATGGGACTTTGGGTAATTTATCACAAACCCCAGTAGCTCCAGGAGGCGAATAGTCATCTGCATGGACTGCAGGGCTCCTGCCTCGGATGTGTTCTTCACCAGCCAATCGTCGAGATATGGGAACACGTGCACCCCCAGCCTGCGAAGTGCCGCTGCTACTACAGCTAGGCACTTTGTGAACACTCTGGGCGCAGAGGCGAGCCCAAAGGGTAGCACACAGTACTGGAAGTGACGTGTGCCCAGCTGAAATCGCAGATACTGTCTGTGAGCTGGCAGTATCGGGATGTGTGTGTAGGCATCCTTCAAGTCCAGAGAGCATAGCCAATCGTTTTCCTGAATCATGGGAAGAAGGGTGCCCAGGGAAAGCTTCCTGAACTTTTCTTTTACGAGATATTTGTTCAGGGCCCTTAGGTCTAGGATGGGACGCATCCCCCCTGTTTTCTTTTCCACAAGGAAGTACCTGGAATAGAATCCCAGCCCTTCTTGCCCGGATGGCACGGGCTCGACCGCATTGGCGCTGAGAAGGGCGGAGAGTTCCTCTGCAAGTACCTGCTTGTGCTGGAAGCTGTAAGACTGAGCTCCCGGTGGACAATTTGGAGGTTTTGAGGCCAAATTGAGGGTGTATCCTTGCCGGACTATTTGCAGAACCCACTGATCGGAGGTTATGAGAGGCCACCTTTGGTGAAAAGCTTTCAACCTCCCCCCGACCGGCAGGTCGCCCGACACTGACACTTGGATGTCGGCTATGCTCTGCTGGAGCCAGTCAAAAGCTCGCCCCTTGCTTTTGCTGGGGAGCCGCGGGGCCTTGCTGAGGCGCACGCTGCTGACGAGAGCGAGCGCGCTGGGGCTTAGCCTGGGCCGCAGGCTGTCGGGAAGGAGGATTGTACCTACGCTTACCAGAAGTATAGGGAACAGTCTTCCTTCCCCCGAAAAATCGTCTACCTGTAGAGGTAGAAGCTGAAGGCTGCCGGCGGGAGAACTTGTCGAATGCGGTGTCCCGCTGGTGGAGAGACTCTACCACCTGCTCGACTTTTTCTCCAAAAATGTTGTCCGCACGGCAAGGCGAGTCCGCAATCCACTGCTGGATTCTATTCTCCAGGTCGGCGGCGCGCAGCCATGAGAGCCTGCGCATCACCACATCTTGAGCAGCGGCCCTGGACGCAACATCAAAAGTGTCATAAACTCCTCTGGCCAGGAATTTTCTGCACGCCTTCAGCTGCCTGACCACCTCCTGAAAAGGCTTGGCTTGCTCAGGGGGAAGAGCATCAACCAAGCCCGCCAACTGTCGCACATTATTCCGCATGTGTATGCTCGTGTAGAGCTGGTAAGACTGAATTTTGGCCACGAGCATAGAGGAATGGTAGGCCTTCCTCCCAAAGGAGTCTAAGGTTCTAGAGTCTTTGCCCGGGGGCGCTGAAGCATGCTCCCTAGAACTCTTAGCCTTCTTTAGGGCCAGATCCACAACTCCAGAGTCGTGAGGCAACTGAGTGCGCATCAGCTCTGGGTCCCCATGGATCCGGTACTGGGACTCGATCTTCTTGGGGATGTGGGGATTAGTTAAAGGCTTGGTCCAGTTCGCCAGCAATGTCTTTTTGAGGACATGGTGCAGGGGAACAGTGGACGCTTCCTTAGGTGGAGAAGGATAGTCCAGGAGCTCAAACATTTCAGCCCTGGGCTCGTCCTCCACAACCACCGGGAAGGGGATGGCCGTAGACATCTCCCGGACAAAGGAAGCAAAAGACAGACTCTCGGGAGGAGAAAGCTGCCTTTCAGGAGAGGGAGTGGGATCAGAAGGAAGACCCTCAGACTCCTCGTCAGAGAAATATCTGGGATCTTCTTCTTCTTCCCACGAGGCCTCACCCTCGGTGTCAGACACAAGTTCACGGACCTGCGTCTGCAACCGCGCCCGGCTCGACTCCGTGGAGCCACTTCCACGATGGGGGCGTCGAGAGGTAGACTCCCTCGCCCGCATCGGCGAAGCTCCCTCCGCCGACGTAGTCGGGGAGCCCTCCTGGGAGGTGGCCGCAGTCGGCACCGCACGCGGTACCGACGTCGGGGACCTCACCCCGGGCGATGGGCCAGCCGGCGCCATGCTCGACGGTACCGGAGGCGCAAGCACCGCCGGTACCGGAGGGGTAGGGCGCAACAGCTCTCCCAGAATCTCTGGGAGAACGGCCCGGAGGCTCTCGTTCAGAGCGGCTGCAGAGAAAGGCATGGAGGTCGATGCAGGCGTCGACGTCAGAACCTGTTCCGGGCGTGGAGGCTGTTCCGGGCTGTCCAGAGTGGAGCGCATCGACACCTCTTGAACAGAGGGTGAGCGGTCCTCTCGGTGCCGATGCCTGCTGGGTGCCGACTCCCTCGGCGACCCAGAGCTCTCGGTGCCGACGCGGGAAGGGGACCGGTGTCGATGCTTCTTCGACTTCTTCCGAAGCATGTCACCGGAGCTTCCCGGCACCGACGAGGAGGACGTAGAATCCATCCGTCGCTTCCTCGGGGCCGAGACCGAAGAGGGTCGATCTCGGGGGGGCTGTACCGCAGGAGCCCTCAGGGTAGGAGGAGACCCACCCGAGGGCTCACCGCCACCAGCAGGGGAAAGGACAGCCCTCACCTGCACTCCACTCGATGCACCACCGTCCGACGACATCAGGAGACGAGGTCCCGGTACCACCGACGTCGATGCAGCTATCCGATGTCTCGGCGCCGATGCAGAGGGCCGATGCCTCGATGCACTCGATGCACTGGCAGCCAAGGATGAAGGTCTGGACGCTGATGACGTCGATGCACACGATGACCCCGGTGCCGATGCCGACGAAGCGCCCGAGAACAAAACGTTCCACTGGGCCAATCTCGCTACTTGAGTCCGCCTCTGTAACAGGGAACACAGACTACAGTTCTGGGGACGGTGCTCGGCCCCCAGACACTGAAGACACGAAGAGTGCCTATCAGTGAGCGAGATTACCCGGGCGCACTGGGTGCACTTCTTGAAGCCGCTGGAAGGCTTCGATGTCATGGGCGGAAAAATCATGCCGGCGAAGTCAAAATCCGAAATGACGAATTTGGAGCACCAAAACTTTAAGGGAGAAAAATCTCGACCGAGGCCGAAAAGAGGCCTACCCCGACGACGAAAGAAAACTTACCGGGGCAAAACTGGAAGTACGGGAAGGGGAAAATGAAACCCAAGGGGGTTTTCGGAGCACTTCCCGACAGCTAGAAAACTTTTCCGAAGAAAAAACACGTCAATAAAACACGGACGCGCGAGGTCGACTCTCCGGGGCTCGACACGACAAAAAACACAGCCGTACCGAGTGCGGACGAAAGAAGACTGGCCGGCTCGAGCCGGTTTCGGGCGGGAAGACGGCCGCGCATGCGCGGTGCGCGCGGGCGCGCGAGAGCTAGCAAAGGACTTTGCTAGGAAGATTCCGATTGGAGGGGCTGCCGAGGACGTCAGCCATCAGTGAGAACAAGCAGCCTGCTTGTCCTCGGAGAATGTCCTATTGTGGATTAAAAACTGGTCGAAGGATAGGAAACAGAGAGTGGAGTTAAATGGGCAGTATTCACAATGGAGAAGGGTAGTTAGTGGGGTTCCTCAGGGGTCAGTGCTAGGACCGCTGCTTTTTAATATATTTATAAATGATTTAAAGATGGGAGTAACTAGCAAGATAATTAAATTTGCTGATGACACAAAGTTATTCAAAGTCGTTAATTCGCGAGAGGATTGTGAACAATTACAGAAGGACCTTACGAGACTGGGAGACTGGGTAGCTAAATGGCAGATGACGTTTAATGTGAGCAAGTGTAAGGTGATGCATGTGGGAAAAAAGAACCCGAGGTTCCACGTTAGGAGTTAAGGAACAAGAAAGGGATCTGGGTGTCGTTGTTAATAATATACTGAAACCTTCTGCTGAGTGTGCTGCTGCGGCTAGGAAAGCTAATAGAATGTTGGGTATTATTACGAAAGGTACAGAAAACAGGTGTGAGGATGTTATAATGCCGTTGTATCATTCCATGGTGCGACCACACCGTGAGTATTGTGTCAAATTCTGGTCGCCACATCTCAAGAAAGATATAGTGAGATTGGGAAAGGTGCAGCGAAGGGCAACGAAAATGATAGCGGGAATGGGACGAATTCCCTATGAAGAAAGACTAAGGAGGCCAGGGCTTTTCAGCTTGGAGAAGAGACAGCTGAGGGGAGACATGATAGAGGTATATAAAATAATGAGTGGAGTGGAACAGGTGGATGTGAAGCGTCTGTTCACGCTTTCCAAAAATACTAGGACTAGGGGGCATGCGATTAAACTACAGTGTAGTACATTTAAAACAAATAGGAGAAAATTTTTCTTCACCCAATGCGTAATTAAACTCTGGAACTCATTGCCGGAGAATGTAGTGAAGGCGGTTAGCTTGGCAGAGTTTAAAAAGGGTTTGGATGGTCTGAGAGAAAAGAAAGTGTATGGTGTGCACAGGCTAGGTAGGGAAGAGGGACTATTGAAGACTGGCTGAGAGGGGGAGAATATGGGCTGTATAGATGGGGTAGGGTGGAATGGAAGGCATAGTGTGTGATGTAGATGAAGAGGGGCTGGGAGTGGGATGGTAAACTGTGGAGTTGAGGAGGAAGAGATACTAGTGGAATTTGAAGTGCTACCCCTAACATTTCTTTTACCCACAGGACCTCCCTGTGTGACACCACCTGCTGTGCTCTTCATTTAAAGACAGCCTGACCAGTTGTGTTGACAACCCATCATTCTTTAATTTCCTTTATATGAACTTGGTAATTTGTGGCGAGTTGAGCACTCCCAATCATTTTGAAAAGTTGACCTTTATGTGCCCACCAGACTTTGTCTTTCACTGCCAGGTATGTGGCTCTGAGCACCATGCCATGGCTGGAGGCCTAGGTCCACATCTCAACCACCTCACGACACCCCCCTCCCCCCCCCGCTTGTTAACATAGACAGACTCAGATTGCCATGTAGTGAATGAGAACAATTTGGTGAATAGCCAATTTCTGAAAGCCTTTAGAGCAGGGTTGTTCAACCTCAGTCCTCGAGGGCCACAATCCAGTCAGGTTTTCAGGATTTCCCTACTGAATAAGTATGAGATCTATTTGCATGCACTGTCTCCATTGTATGCAAATAGATCTCTTGCATATTTATTGGGGAAATCCTGAAAACATGACCTGGCGAGGGCTGAAAATGGACACCCCTGCTTTAGAGCATTTCAGATTGTCCAGAACTCTAAAAGACTGATTTGAAGATTGGTCTCCTGAGTGGACCAGAGTCCCTGGATGTGAAGCTCGTCTACATGGGCTCCCCACCCAAGTCTGGATTTATCCATAGTCAGAATTTTCTGGGGCAGAGAAATTTAGAATGGGATTCCTTGGGTCAGATTGGGTTGAATCATCTACTAAAGAAGCGATTGGGCTAATTTTGGTGTAACCATGATGACATCCACAAGGTTTCCTGTGGTTTGACATCACTGGGAAGCAAAGGTCAACTGGGCACCTCATAAATTAAGACATGCCATGGTAGTGACAAACACTGTGGAGGACATATGGCTCATCAACCTCAGCATCTGCTGAGCTGCGACCTGTGGCTGCACTGAACCTGAGTAGCAATGAGAACATTTGCCCATACCTGAGGCAGGTAGGCTCAAGTTTGCACAGGGCTCCAATGTACTCCAATTGCTGTACTGGGAGTAGATGGGACTTGGGGTAATTGATAACGAACCCTAGCAGCTCCAACACCTGAATAGTCCTCTGCATGGATACTTGAGCACCTTCCTTTGATGTGCTCCTGTACCAGCCATTTGCCCAAATAGGGAAACACAAACTCCCAGTCTGTGTAGTGATGTTGTGACTACGGCTAAACATTTTGTGAACACTCAGGATATGAGACTGGTAGTGGTGTTTCCCCACTTGAAATCTGAGATGACTGGGATATATCTGAATGTGGTTATATGCATCCCTTAAGTCCAGAGAGCATAGCTAATCATTTTTCAGAATCATGGAAAGAAGGGTGCTCACGGAAATCATCATGAACTTTTATTTAACCAGATACTTGTTCAGTTCCTTTAAGTCTAGGATGGGATAGAATCCCCCTATCAGTTTGGGCATGAGGAAGTAATTGGAACAGAATTCCTTCTCTTCTTCTCCTGGTGGAACGGATTTGACCACATGGGCCTTTAGAAGGGAGGAGAGTTCCTCTGTGTGCACTTCCCAGTACTGAGAGCTGAAGTTTGATTCTCTCGGTGGCCAATCTGGAGGAATTTGATGCCAACTGAGGGTGTAACCCACCCAGACTATTTGAAATACCCACCAGACTAAGGTCACCAGAGACCACATTTCCTGTAAAAAATTTAGTCTCCTGTTATCAGCAGAATGTCCAAGATGGATACTTTTATCTCAGCTATGCTCTGCTGGAGCCAGTCAAAAGCTTGTCTTTTGCATAGATTGGAGAGCTAGCTGAACCTTCTGACTCTGCTACTGCCAAGAATGGATCACATTGGTTGGGTCTATTGCTGAGGAAGGGGTGACCCTATGCCTTTGAGAGTAGGAGGCACTCTTTCGACTCCTGTCCGAAAACCTCAGAGATGTGGAGATCGGAGGAGGAGTGGACTAAGACAAGGACATGATGGTGTCAGTTCTCTTAATAAGGTCTGCTACTTCTTCCACCTTGCCCCCAAAATGGTTATGGGCACCGGTGCCTTCAATGCTGATGTCAAGGGATTAGACTTATGCATGTCGAAAAGTTTCTCACATGTGGCCTCTCTGTGTCTTCTGCATTTGAGCACAAAGAGAACAATTAGAGGACTTATAGTGAGGGCCCAGACACTTAAGGCACATGTCAGGCCTAGCAGGTTTCTGGGATATTATGGGGAAATTAGTCACAGCAAGATTATTAAAAAAAAATTTAAGCAATTTATAAAATTAAATTCCAAGAATAAATCTTGATACAGAAAAGATGGATATTTCAAATTCCGAGTTCCAGATCACAAAAAAAAATCATAATCAACACATTATACTTCTCATCTTTAGTCCACAATTGGAAGGAGAAGCAAGGCACAATACCTGCAAAGAATAAAGAAAAACTCTATAGTTCAAAGATTGGAGGCTAGAAAGGAGAGTTCCAGGATTATTACCAATTTCAATTACGGAGTAGATGCAACTACAACTCTTGGCTGTAAGGATGGTGTTGGAATCTAAGAAAGAACTTAAATGCATGTAGGATCATAGAAAACATATGTCACTGAATTAAGTTTCAACACACATTTGCAGGGAAAATTCAACCAGAAAAGACCACCCAATTGTATAAGTCGTGGGTGAAGTTTAAGGAAATATTGGCGCCTCTTTTGGGTTACTTTAGCTACATCCAGAAACATTCTAATCTTACAATTCAGTCTTCTCTATGGCGGAAAAATTGTTTCAATAGCCACAGCAAGATTAAATGACTCAATGAAGAACAAAAATTAAAGATTTGTCCTTTTTTTTTTTTTTTTTAACTGGCCAGGAGCTCAGGCCTACAACAATCACAAGCCACAGAAAAGGAAAAAAAATTTTTTAAAGCCAATAAACTAATAAAAAACATGGAGAAGATAAACAATGAAGAAAAAGGGGAAAAGTCCCACGCTACTCATGCAAATAAGGGCAGGAGATCAAAAAATTGCCATGAGGCAATAAACACTCACTGTCACAAGTGAAGACATGTCTTCACAGCTCCGCGGAAAAGGTAAAACTGCAGGTCCCACGCAACTCGAACAGGCAGGAAGGCACTCGTGCATGTGTGGTGTGGGCCTACCAAATGCTTTTAGAAGTTTTTGTTGGAACACTGGGTAGCGTCCGCACCATGGCCCTACCGGATATGTCACCCATCTGTGAGAATACTCTGTCCTGCTTGTCCATGGAGAAAAACTTTCATGTCTATTGTTTTAACCTACCTATAATTTTAACTTTTCAGTATGTAAAACGGATGTTCATGCTGGACATCACCAACACATGGATGTCCATTTCTCATGTACGTTGGCACATGTGAAATGGATGTCCATATGTGGTGTACCAACTTAGATGTCCATATTCTGAGTTCAATGTCCTTTCTAAAATGCTGATCAATATCAAATACAAACTAAAAAATTCTGTGAAAAAACCCAACTACCAAATATCTGGCTAACGTATTACCAATGGATGGACTATATTGACTCAACAGTAATCAATATTGTATCTATCAGATGGAGAAAAGGCCTCAGAGGTCTGTGATACAGCATTATTTCCTTTATGTACAGTGGTGGAAATAAGTATTTGATCCCTTGCTGATTTTGTAAGTTTTCCCACTGACAAAGACATGAGCAGCCCATAATTGAAGGGTAGGTTATTGGTAACAGTGAGAGATAGCACATCACAAATTAAATCCGGAAAATCACATTGTGGAAAGTATATGAATTTATTTGCATTCTGCAGAGGGAAATAAGTATTTAATCCCTCTGGCAAACAAGACCTAATACTTGGTGGCAAAACCCATGTTGGCAAGCACAGCGGTCAGACGTCTTCTGTAGTTGATGATGAGGTTTGCACACATGTCAGGAGGAATTTTGGTCCACTCCTCTTTGCAGATCATCTCTAAATCATTAAGAGTTCTGGGCTGTCGCTTGGCAACTCGCAGCTTCAGCTCCCTCCATAAGTTTTCAATGGGATTAAGGTCTGGTGACTGGCTAGGCCACTCCATGACCCTAATGTGCTTCTTCCTGAGCCACTCCTTTGTTGCCTTGGCTGTATGTTTTGGGTCATTGTCGTGCTGGAAGACCCAGCCACGACCCATTTTTAAGGCCCTGGCGGAGGGAAGGAGGTTGTCACTCAGAATTGTACGGTACATGGCCCCATCCATTCTCCCATTGATGCGGTGAAGTAGTCCTGTGCCCTTAGCAGAGAAACACCCCCAAAACATAACATTTCCACCTCCATGCTTGACAGTGGGGACGGTGTTCTTTGGGTCATAGGCAGCATTTCTCTTCCTCCAAACACGGCGAGTTGAGTTCATGCCAAAGAGCTCAATTTTTGTCTCATCTGACCACAGCACCTTCTCCCAATCACTCTCGGCATCATCCAGGTGTTCACTGGCAAACTTCAGACGGGCCGTCACATGTGCCTTCCGGAGCAGGGGGACCTTGCGGGCACTGCAGGATTGCAATCCGTTATGTCGTAATGTGTTACCAATGGTTTTCGTGGTGACAGTGGTCCCAGCTGCCTTGAGATCATTGACAAGTTCCCCCCTTGTAGTTGTAGGCTGATTTCTAACCTTCCTCATGATCAAGGATACCCCACGAGGTGAGATTTTGCGTGGAGCCCCAGATCTTTGTCGATTGACAGTCATTTTGTACTTCTTCCATTTTCTTACTATGGCACCAACAGTTGTCTCCTTCTCGCCCAGCGTCTTACTGATGGTTTTGTAGCCCATTCCAGCCTTGTGCAGGTGTATGATCTTGTCCCTGACATCCTTAGACAGCTCCTTGCTCTTGGCCATTTTGTAGAGGTTAGAGTCTGACTGATTCACTGAGTCTGTGGACAGGTGTCTTTCATACAGGTGACCATTGCCGACAGCTGTCTGTCATGCAGGTAACGAGTTGATTTGGAGCATCTACCTGGTCTGTAGGGGCCAGATCTCTTACTGGTTGGTGGGGGATCAAATACTTATTTCCCTCTGCAGAATGCAAATAAATTCATATACTTTCCACAATGTGATTTTCCGGATTTAATTTGTGATGTGCTATCTCTCACTGTTACCAATAACCTACCCTTCAATTATGGGCTACTCATGTCTTTGTCAGTGGGCAAACTTACAAAATCAGCAAGGGATCAAATACTTATTTCCACCACTGTATTAAAAGAGAACTACTGCCAAGCCAGACTCAAGCTCAATCATTGGCCAAAAAACTCTAAAGCTATGAGTGAGTTGCCCATTTATTCAAATCTAAGCCTGAGATACCTTGGGGTACATCTACCTCCTCATGTTTCTCAGTTTTTATCAAATATATTACCCGAGGGTGCTAAAATCAAAGAAGTGCCTAAATAACGTTTAGGAAATTAGGGCTCATACCCTCTTCAGTATACAAAAGTATATTGAACTCTCTCCTTAAAGTGCCTTCAACTCCAACCCCTCCTTCACTTTTCTCCTCAGACTATGGCTGAGTACTTCCATGATAAGATTCACAAGAATAACCTTGAGTTCTCAACCTCCACCTCTCCTTTCCATAGTCCATTCTATCAATCCTTCTTCATCCCCTGCCTCCTTTTCTTCTTTTTCTGAAATCACTGAAGAGGAAACTGAAGAGAAAGTGCACATGTTCTTTCCTCCTCCAAACTGAATACCTGTTCCTCTGATCCTATCCCCACCCATCTACTCAGCTCTATCTTTTTTACTGTCATCCCTTCTATCTGTCAAATCCTCAATCTTTCACTTTCCACTGCAACTGTTCCTGATGCTTTCAAACATGCTGTAGTTACACCACTCCTCAAAAAACCTTCATTGGACCCTACCTGCCCTTCCAACTATCTCCCTCATCTCCCTCCTTCCTTTCCTATCCAAGATACTTGAATGTGCCGTTCACCTCCATTGTCTTGACTTTGCTATTCTTGACTCACTCCAATCTGGCTTTCACCCTCTACATTCAACTGAAACAGCTCTTGTTAAAGACTCCAATGCCCTGTTCCTGGCCAGATCCAAAGGTCTCTATTCTATCCTCATCCTTTTTGATCTATCTGCTGCTTTTGACATTGTTGATCACCACCTACTCCTTGATACACTGTCCTCTCTTGGATTTTAGAGCTCTGTT
The DNA here is from genome assembly GCF_901765095.1 of Microcaecilia unicolor. Lineage (NCBI taxonomy): Eukaryota > Metazoa > Chordata > Amphibia > Gymnophiona > Siphonopidae > Microcaecilia > Microcaecilia unicolor. The sequence goes on along the minus strand of NC_044034.1, from coordinate 319,527,418 downwards.
CTTTCTAGGTTTTCTTCTTATCTTATCCATCATACTTTTAGTGTATGCTCTGGTGGATCCTCCTCCACTTCTATCCTATCAGTTGGTGTACCTCAAAACCCTGTCTTGGGACCTCTTCTTTTCTCCATCTATACTTCTTCGCTTGCTGCTCTGATCTCCTTCCATGATTTTCAGTATCACCTTTAAGCTGATGAGTCCTAGATCTACATCTCCACACCAGAAATTTCAGCAGGAATCCAGGCCCAAGTCTCAGCCTGCCTGCCTGATATTGCTGCCTGAATGTCTCACTGCCATCTAAAACTAAACATGGCCAAGACTGAGCTTCTTATCTTTCCCTCTAAACCCACCTCTCCTCTTCCCCCATTCTCTATCTCTGTGGATAATACTGACATCCTCCTTGTCTCATCAGCTCATATCCTTGAGGTCATCTGCAACTCCTCTCTCTCTTTCTCTGCACATATCCAATAGACTTCTAAAACATCATCAAAATTCATCCCTTCCTTTCTGAGCACACTATCACCTCTCGCTTAGATTACTGCAACTTGCTTCTCACAGGTTTCTCACTGATTTATCTCTTTCCCCTTCCGTCTGTTCAAAACTCTGCTGCATGACTTATATTAATACAGTGTCGCTATGCTCATATTAGCCCTCTCCTCAAGTCACTTCACTGGCTCCCTGTTCGAATACAACTCAAACTCCTCTTATTGACTTACAAGTGCATTCACTCTGCAGTTACTCAGTTCCTCTCCATTCTTATCTTTCCCTACACTTTGTGATAATTACAGGACTGCCCTACCCTGAGGAGGCCGCCAGAGGGCGCTCTCCTACAGAAAGTCTGGAAAATGTCCTGATCTGGTTACTAGAGGGAGCCAAGAGGGGTATGTCCATGTAGTGCCCTGAAGGGACAGTTAGGGGGCGCTCAGGGTATAGGACCGGCCCTTCCCTGAAGAGCCCACCAGGGGGAGCACTCAGAGTAGGTGAGGAACAGGAGGAGATAATTATGGGCCTGGACCTTTCTGGAATCAGGGGGAGAGGCCTAACAAGGTGGGGAGGATTATTGGCCACCCTATAAAGACTCCTCTTTGAGAAAAGGAAATGAAGAGGAGATGGAAAGCCTGAAGCCAGTTGGAGGAGGAGACCTGGAATGAATGGAGCCCGAAGTCAGACGGAAAAGGTGAAGGTGAAGAGGAAAGAGAAGGTTCCCTCTAAAAGCCCAGAAGGTACTCAACTGGTATGCTTTTGGAGAGAAATAAACTGTGCATTATGTGAAGTTGACTAACAGCCGTGGGATGGAGGATAGGACTGTAGAGTTAGAGTGAAGAAAGTCCTATCCAGGGGTGGTGGCTGTTTTATACTGAGACCCAGGTCTCCCAAATAAGTGGGCTCAATGGAGCAGAAACAAGTTGAAGGATAAGCTTGACAGAACTTGTTCCCCACAAGACTGGAACTAAATAAAGTGGATTTGCATTCAATGTAGAGTGAATTTGCACATTTGTGAAAGCAGAGGAACCAGGGCTATATTCCCCAAAGAAGGTGTCAAGGGACCCTGCCGGAGTACCAGAAGTGTGACCGGTTACCAGAGGGTATAGCAGGGAAGGATTCACAGAAGCGGTGATAACTGGGGGAACAGTCACCCTGAGTGAAGGAGCCCTAGTCCTTGAGGCTAGGTGTACAAGCAGCCATAGAGGAGACCTGTTGGAGTCCTTCTCTGAAAGCCAAGTGCTGGTAAGCCCTGGTGGAGAGCATGTGAGTCTGGACAGGAGCCACTAGAGGGCCTCAGCACACATGAGACCCCTGGGGGGTTAAAATTTCTCCATGGGAACTCAGTTCATTGGGTAAATGCAGTGGCGTAGGAAGGGGGGCAGGAGGGGCGGTCCACCCCGGGTGCACGTGCTGGGGGGGGGGGGGGTGTTGGCCCTGCTGGTTCACTGCTCCCTCTGCCCCGGAACAGGTTACTTCCTGTTCTGGGGCAGAGAGAGCAGGGAACCAGTGGAGCCAACACAGCTCCGAGCGACGTGCACTCAGGGCGGATCGGCCCTCCTGCCCGTTCCCCGCAAGTAAGAATGCGCTCCGGGGGGTCGCTCCGGGGGGGGTCGCTCTGGAGGGCGGGTGCGCGCCGTGCTTAACCCGGGGGTGGGTGCGCAGCGGCGACCCACCCTGGGTGTCAGCCGCCCTCGCTACGGCACTGGGTAAATGTCTCTTATCTGTACCCTTCTCCTCAACTGTGAACTATACACTCCATTCCATTTATCTTGCTGCACCATAAGCCTGGAATACACTTCCTGAATCAGTATGTCAAACTATCTCTAGCAGTCTTCAAATATAGACTAAAAGCCCACCTTTTCTAGGCTGCTTTTAACTCCTAACTCCTATTCACTTTCTCAGTACCCATGTCTGTTGTATAATTCCCATCTTGAGTAATTCCCTTATGCCTTATTTGTCCTGTTTATCTGTCTTAAATAAATTGTAAGTTCTGTCGAGCGGGGACTGTCACTTACACGTTCAGTGTACAGCGCTGAGTATGTCTTGTAGCGTTATAGAAATGATAAGTAGAAGTAGTATTTCAGATACTGTAAAACCATGTTCAGGAACCACCACTCCACTTTGTTGAATGCTTTCTCCATATCTAATGCGAGAAAAGCTGCCTATATCTGCGGACTGGCATTCAGAAATTGCAGGACATTTAGGACCCAGCAAATATTATCAACTGTGGTGCATCCCCCTATGAATCCCGTCTAATTTATGTGGATAACTGCTGGTAATATAGGGGTCAAACACATGACAAAAATTTTTGCTAGAATCTTTGCATCTGTATTGAGAAGTGATATTGGTCTATAAGAACCATACAATGTGATGTCCTTCCCAGCTTTAGGTAGAATGGTTATCACTGCTTGCGAAAATGTTTTAGGTATTACACCCATTAGAAGAATCTGGTTCAACACCCTCGTGAGGATCGGAAAAATTACCCAACTTACATTTTGTTAGCCATCAGGTCCTGCTGTCTTACCAATAAAAAAGACCCTTCACTACCCTGTAAATCTCTGCCTCTGTTACAGTCAAATTCAGAGATGTATTTTGGTCTTTCTTAAATGTGGTCTGGATATGTTCCTGCACATACCTATCAATCTCTTTATCTGACGTCCTCAGTTCTGAGGAATATGAGGACTGGTAAAATATGACAAACTGCTGTTCCATCTCTGTCACACTGGAGACCACTTTGTCCTGTGTATCTCTGATTTGTGTTATGGAGGTTTGTGCTATCCGCAAGTTATCTATTTTGCATCCCTTAACATAATATATTTGGTTCACTTTTTGATAGACATTCTCTAGCTCCATGTCCATATAATTATATTGTTTCTTATAATTCAACAGTTCTAACATGGAGGACTCTGAAGGCTCTTATGCTTCTCCTCTGCACTCCTAAAGTCACTCATAATAGTATTAAAAGTTTGGAACTTATCAAGCTCATTTTCAAAAGAGAAGGGCGTCCAAGAAGCGACACAAAAGGCACATGGGCGTCCCTGTGAAAGAAGGTCGTCCAAATCCAATAATCGAAACAGGGCCGTAAGGATGTCCTCAGTGCGAGGACGCCCATCTAAGGACGTCCCCACAGGGGGCGTGTTAGGGGCGTTTTATGGGCGGCGTTACGAGATGGGCACCTCCAACATATAACGGCTAGCGAAATGGTTTTGAATGGGCGGGAACATGGGCGTCCTTAGTTAGACCTGAAATAAAAGCGACCAGGGTAAGGGGGAAGTCGTCTTTAGACCCATTAGCGATTTTGTGGAGTTGGAGAGTGGCGAGATCATTGTTGGGAGAGACAGCTGAATCGATGTTTGCAGAGAAAGCTGAGAATTTGTTCAGTACCTGTTACCTTTGTCTGTGTGCCGTAGTCGGAACGTTTTCACCCTCACCTGCCTCATTTGTTTTACCTTTTCAGCTTTCCCTACCCCTTCTAGCCCCCAAACCCAGACACCACTACTCCTTCCTCTATCTCCCCCATCCCCTCCCCCTATCCTTCTCCATTCACTGTCCCCAAGTTCATATTTCATTCCCTCACCTGTTTGTAGTCTCTGTTTGTCTCTTTGTCCTGTGTAGTGCTACAGCGTGTTTATGAAGACTGTCGTTTGCTGCTTGGAGAGTGAATGGCTAGAGGGTGTGGTAGGAGAGTTTGTAGTGGGTCAAAGAGTGCTTGCAATGTGGCTCTGCTGTGTTTGACCGCATTGTTTGTCAGTGGTGGGAGAGTGAGTGTCAGCTTCTGTTTGTTGCTGCTGTGTTTCACCAAGTTGGTAGGGAGAGGTGAGCACTGGTGTCACTGCATTGCACCTGTAGTGTGGGGAAATGGAAGCACTAAATGCACAGGTGGCTTACATGTTGGAGGAAGAGGGGAGGCACCGCAGGAGGTACTTGCGCCCCAGAGTTTTCAAGCCCCGTAGCAGTTTCCTAGACCTCACTGACTTGCAGTGTCTCACTAGGTACTGGTTTGATAAGGCTCCCATTCAGCACCTTTGTGACCAGCTCCAACCCCTCCTGCAGCCCAGGACCCGTAGGAACAACCCCATCCCTGTGCACCTAAAGATCACTCCTTCTCTATCTTTTCTGGCCACTGGGAGTTTCCAGTCTGTCCTATCTGTGAACACGGGTCTCACCCAGGCTTCCATTTCTAACTGCCTCACCCAGTTTCTTGATGCCTTCCTTACCCACACCTCTGAGTACATCACCTTCCCCACCACCCCCCAGGCCCTGCAGAACAACATGGCTGACTTCTACACCGTAGCTCGCTTCCCCTTGGTCATAGGCGCCATTGACTGCACACATGTTGCACTCAAACCCCCCCCCCCCCCCCCCCCCCGGGCGCGAGAGGCCACTTATGGGAAAAGGAAAGCATTCCACTCACTCAGTATGCAAGTTGTATGTGACACCCAGGGGGAGATTCTAGACGTCTGTGCCCGATACCCAAGACGCCTATATATTGCAGCACTCGGGAATCTTCCGCAGGTTTGACTGAGGAGAGATCACCGGCGGATGGCTCCTAGATAAGTGCAGCATGGATCTGCCCAAATTATACCTCCTCCACTGGGCAACCCTCAGCACTGTCTTCCTCCAGCTCACTCCACAACCCACTATCTCCGCCCCCCCCCCACCTCCACAAGGTACCCACTCCAAACAATACACACTCATCTTTCTCATCCTGCTTCTCCCCAAAGGTGACAGAGGCTACGCACAGCGGAGTTGACTCATAACCCCCATAGTGCACCCACAAACAGGGTCAGAGGAGAACTACAACAGTAGACATCGGACCACCCATGGCATCATTGAGCGCACCTTCGGACAACTTAAGAACAGGTTCCGATGTCTGGACCGTTCTGGAGGGGAGCTCCTGTACAGCCCCCAAAAGGTGGCAAAGATATTCCTGGCCTGCTGCATGCTACATAATTTGGCAATGCGCAGAGCACAGGCCCTCCCAGAAGAGCAACAGCAACAGGCCCCAGATGAACAGGATGAGGAGCCCCTCCACAGAGCAGAGCAGAGTGCACACCAGCTGGGGGTCAGAGCCAGGCAAAGACTGATAGAGACAAGTTTTGTGTGAGAGGAAGTTGACATTTATTTCTATCACATAGTATTTACACACCACCACCATCACCCGCTCTGTGCATATTTCCCTCCCCTTGCCCCATCCCCGCCCCCTCCTACCTTTCCCACCATGTTCCTTTGCAGCTGGTGCTGCAGGTGAACTCTGTTGAGAATCCTCTGATGAGCTCCCACTCTCCTCCTCTGTGTCCACAAGGCAGCCTGATGCCTCGGCTGCCCTGTGGAAGTCTGACCACCTTGCGCTCTGTGGCGTGCCCTGCAACCTGGGCACAGGACCCAGAAGGGGAGCTGGTGTGGTGGTTGCTGGACCAGTAGCTGGGGAGGCTGAGGATCTCAAGCTCCTCTTCTTTGCGGGTGGTTGCTGTGCAGTGGTGGAAGTAGACGCCAGTTGTTGCTGCATCAGGGCTGTACTAGGTGCTTTCAGGTCATGGCGTAGTCCCTTGATGCTGTGCTCCAGCCTTTGGAGCTGCTGTACCACTTCATGTTGGGCCTGTACTGCTTCCCGTTGCACATTTAGCGCTTCCCGTTGCAACTCCAATTTCTGGCACCGGTAATCTTCCAGGTTCACATTGTGGCCCAGCAATTGTGTGGCCTGTACTGAGGATGTGCCCCCCCCCCCCCCCTGCATCTTCTTCTTCTGTGCCACCATCGGCAAAGGCTGTGGGTGGTGGAGGGAGAGCCTCTGCTGCGGGTGGTGGAGGGAGAGCCGGCGCTGCTGCTACTGCTTCTGGGTCCTGTGGTTCCACCCCATGGTCCTGTTTACTTTCTTGTGCAGGCACACCTCTAGGCCCACTGGTTTGCTGCTCTGTGTGCTGTGGCTGGTGGCCACTAGGGCCAGCTTCTTCCTCTGACTGGTTGTCATCACCTGCATAGCAAAAGGGGAGGAAGTGTATTGGTCAAAATAACCCACTTTTGGTTTTCAGCATTCATAGCCCCACACGCAAAGACCCAGCAAAGAGATGGTGAGGAATGGGATTGGCAGGCAAGCCACAGATGCCATCGTACATGGTACAGAGCTGGAGACGAGGAGCGCAGTGTACTACAGAGACTGATGTGGAAGAGAGCCACACAGGCAGGTGGGTAGACATAGAACTGTGGAAGGAGTGCAGAGGACACAGTGCCTATAGCACAGAGGTGTGGGAAGGAGATATGCAGAGTTTGGTTATGGGAAAAGAGGAGGGAGTGGGGAAGGCCCCCAAAGCTGTGAAACAGTGGTAACCTACACACACATTGCTGGAAACCTCCCCCAGCTACTCCCTATGTCATGGTCTGTAATGAATAGTGATTTGTATTGCATGTGGTGCTCTCACCCCTTCCCCTACTGAGGAGCACCATACTGTCCCCCACTTGTGTAAAACAGAGTGTAGTGCTACACATCAGATACCCCAGCTTCCTAATGGTCAACTAACCTGAGCCCTTGGGCTGTGCTGATGTGTCAAGGGATCCAATGCCGTGGATCCCCTCCTGGGGCAACAGCCCATGAATGATGCGCTGGAGGGGGGGGGGTCAAGTTAGCAGTGTCATCTGCTGGGGGGTTGGCATCAGCCTTCTTCCTCACATCACGCCTCAGCTGGCGCCACATCCATTTGCAGTCTTCCACATCCCTGCCACAGTGGAAGACAGCGTTGACCCAGTCCCTTACTGGCTCCCATTCTCTCTGCTTCATTGTAGCAGCCAGCCTGTGGGAGCAAAGAGATGTGTGTGCCTTCTCTGTATTTCCTGAACCAGCAGTTCAATTTCAGGGTTGCTGAAATTACCCTTACGGGTAGGTGCTTGCTTTGGTGCCATTGTACCAATGTGATGCAAAAAATCGCAAATACTGAGAAGGGTGCTTAAATACTATCTATCCCAAGGATGCCCATGTAAGAACGCAATGGGCGTCCCCAAGATGGGCATCCTAATTTCGATTTTTGACAAAATCCCTAAACGTTTCCAGCTGCTCTGGCGATTTGGGCGTCCTCATTTCGATTTTGGGTGGGGACCTATGGACGTCCCTAGCTGCTCTGTGTTTTGGGCATCCTCATTTTGATTATGGGTGGGGAATTATGGCGGCGGGGATGGGGTGGAGGTTGGTTCGCATGATGTTCATTTCCAGGCAGCAGCGGTGGCGTCCGACAGTCTGACTCCGTTTCCCTCTCTGTTCTGCCCTCAGACGTCATGACGTCTTGATGCAAGGGCAGGACAGAGAGGGGTCTGTACTGCGCATTTGCAGGTGAGTCGGTCACTTGCCGTTTATATGTTTGATATCCTAGAATACTTTGGAGTGGGAGGCAACGTTCTTAACTGGTTTAGAGGATTCTTAACCTCAAGATCATACTAAGTAACATCTAACAAGAATACATCCACCCCATGGACACCCGAATGCGGAGTTCCCCAAGGATCCCCCCTTTCACCAACCCTCTTTAACCTAATAATGATACCCCTAGCCACGCTACTAGCCAATCAAAACCTAAACCCATATATTTATGCAGATGATGTCACGATCTACATCCCGTTCAAACATGATATAAAGGAAATCTCCAACGAGATCAACCAAAGCTTCCAAATAATGCACACCTGGGCGGATGCATTTCAGTTAAAACTCAACACAGAAAAAACACAATGTCTCATACTCACCTCACAACATAACACAAGTAAATTCACCACAATAACCGCACCAAATGTTTCCCTTCCCATTGCAAACACACTGAAAATTCTCGGAGTCACCATAGACCGAAATCTCACACTTGAAAACCACGTGAAGAATACAACTAAGATGTTTCACGCAATGTGGAAACTTAAAAGAGTAAAACCTTTCTTCCCAAGATCCATCTTTCGCAACCTGGTCCAAGCAATGGTACTAAGTCACCTGGACTACTGCAACGCACTATACGTTGGCTGCAAAGAACAGACTATCAAGAAACTTCAAACAGCCCAGAACACTGCAGCGAGACTCATATTCAGAAGAACAAAATATGAAAGTGCTAAACCTTTAAGAATGAAACTGCACTGGCTCCCATTCAAAGAACGAAGCACATTCAAGATATGCACGATTGTTCATAAAATCATTCGCGGAGACGCCCTGACCTACATGCTAGACCTCGTCGACCTACCTCCTAGAAATGCTAAAAGATCTGTTCGCACATTTCTTAATCTACACTTCCCCAGTTGTAAAGGATTAAAATACAAACTAACACATGCGACCAGCTTCTCATACATGAGCACACAACTGTGGAATGCACTACCAACAAAATTGAAAACAATTAACGAAATAACTAACTTTCGCAAATCTCTGAAAACCTCTCCTTCAACAAGGCCTACCATGAGAACCCGTAGCTTAGCTATAACACTTCACCACCCCACCCAATTTTAAACGACGTCTTTCTTTAAATGTCTGCTTAGTTCTTCTCTGTCATCCTTGATCTCTCTATAACACCAATTTGTTTCTTTCATCCTGTCATGGCGATGCCAAAACAGATCTCTGTAAGCCACATTGAGCCTGCAAATAGGTGGGAAAATGTGGGATACAAGTGCAATAAATAATAATAATAATAAATAACTATGGACGTCCCCAGCTGTTCTGTGTTTTGTGCATCCTCATTTCGATAATGGGTGAAAATGAAAAATGTCCTCAACTGGTCTTCCGATTTGGAAGTTTGCATTCCCTTTATTGGCGCCTTTTTAAAATGGCTTTCTCTGTGCTTGCACTTTACAGGTTTTTCTTTAGATTATGGGGTGGTATTTCAAAGCGTTTCAGCTTGTTATAGTAAACCTTGTTTTTGCCACTGTATGCTTTTGTACACCTGTTTGTTTTTTAGGGTTTTTTTTTTGGGTGGGGGGAAACTTTTTTTGCCAATTCTTGAAAGAAAACTGGTGTGTGTGCTTTGTACCTTTCCTTTCCAAAAGTTTCAGACTAGATGGTAGCTGGTAGCTTAGCATATACTCTGCATTTTCTACATCTGACCAACTCCATTCTCTACCCTCCAGGAGCTCCTTGCTGTGTGTGATGTGCTCCCTCACTGACCCCCATTCTCTCTCTCCTTTGTTGAAGCAGGCAGCCTCTGTTCCCTTGGAACCAACAGATTCTTGCACCACAAGTTCAAGGTAAGCTCAAACCTCTCAGCCACCTCTTCCCTTTCTGCTATGTAGGTGCTAAACACTTCTTACTTCTTGCATCTTGCAGGGCAGCTGGTCAAGAGGATTGCAAGAGACAGCAGTGGACTGTAATACACTGGACTCAGAGCCATGATTGTTTCTACCCAATTCATTGTACAGATGTCTTGTTCTCTATTGGACACACTCAGTTGTGGCTGTCTTTGGGGTGGGGGAGGGGAAGAGGCCCTGAGAATGGATGTGTGCATCCCTCATGGTCAAGGGCTCCCCATTCTCTCTATGTTCTCTGCATTCAAATCTTACCTCTATTTTCACCAGGTTCACGGGTATCCACAGCTGGTAGTTTTTCTCCTGCTTTGCACCTCATGTGTCTCCCCGCTAGGATCCATCCTTCTTTATGTGGTGAACCCCAGTCCCCTTTTATGAAGTGCCCACCCATTCTCAAGGATGCTGGGGGTGGGGAGGAGGGTGAAGCATATATGCACTGAATGTCTTTTCCACATTATTGAACACAGTCCTACAATCCTCCATAGTTATGGAACAACAACATTTCTAAATTCTATCCTGCAAACCATTTTCAAGGTAGCCACAGGTGCGTGCCTACCACGGCCTTGAGCCCTTAAGTCATAGAGTGGGAGAAGGGTTCTGGTTACAGTACCTATTCTAAATAACCTGCAGGTGGCTACAGCCCGGTGCCTATATAATTCCCCTAGCCTGTGCCCTTCTGTACTTGATGTATTATATTGCAATTGTGATGAACTAAACAACCATCTAATGCTTTTACTGTTTTCCCTTTTATACTGTTTTCCCTTTTATCCTCAGCACTATATACCATTGCCGATACATTCAATGTGACAAAGATGACCCAGCTGTTTGTAGCTCCTTCCTGGCCCTCACCAATGTGGTTTGGTTGTGGGTAAGGGTGTCTGCTGATCAGAGAGCAAACATAGTCTATGCACTACCTATGGTTATCTGCAAGTTTGTGCTTCGCAGATCACTAGTGCTAGACAACATACAGCGAATGCTACATACCTGTAGAAGGTATTCTCCGAGGACAGCAGGCTGATTGTTCTCACTGATGGGTGACGTCCACGGCAGCCCCTCCAATCGGAAACTTCACTAGCAAAGGCCTTTGCTAGTCCTCGCGCGCCCATGCGCACCGCGCATGCGCGGCCGTCTTCCTGCCCGAACCGGCTCGTGTTCGTCAGTCCCATATGTAGCAAGACAAAGCAAGGGAAGACACAACTCCAAAGGGGAGGCGGGCGGGTTTGTGAGAACAATCAACCTGCTGTCCTCGGAGAATACCTTCTACAGGTATGTAGCATTCGCTTTCTCCGAGGACAAGCAGGCTGCTTGTTCTCACTGATGGGGTATCCCTAGCCCCCAGGCTCACTCAAAACAACAACCATGGTCAATTGGGCCTCGCAACGGCGAGGACATAACTGAGATTGACCTAAAAAAATTACCAACTAACTGAGAGTGCAGCCTGGAACAGAACAAACAGGGCCCTCGGGGGGGTGGAGTTGGATCCTAAAGCCCGAACAGGTTGTGATGCACTGACTGCCCGAACCGACTGTCGCGTCGGGTATCCTGCTGCAGGCAGTAATGAGATGTGAATGTGTGGACAGATGACCACGTCGCAGCTTTGCAAATCTCTTCAATAGTGGCTGACTTCAAGTGGGCTACCGACGCAGCCATGGCTCTAACATTATGAGCCGTGACATGACCCTCAAGAGCCAGCCCAGCCTGGGCGTAAGTGAAGGAAATGCAATCTGCTAGCCAATTGGATATGGTGCGTTTCCCCACAGCCACTCCCCTTCTGTTGGGATCAAAAGAAACAAACAATTGGGCGGACTGTCTGTTGGGCTGTGTCCGCTCCAGATAGAAGGCCAATGCTCTCTTGCAGTCCAATGTGTGCAGCTGACGTTCAGCAGGGCAGGAATGAGGACGGGGAAAGAATGTTGGCAAGACAATTGACTGGTTCAGATGGAACTCCGACACAACCTTTGGCAAGAACTTAGGGTGAGTGCGGAGGACTACTCTGTTATGATGAAATTTGGTGTAAGGGGCCTGGGCTACCAGGGCCTGAAGCTCACTGACTCTACGAGCTGAAGTAACTGCCACCAAGAAAATGACCTTCCAGGTCAAGTACTTCAGATGGCAGGAATTCAGTGGCTCAAAAGGAGGTTTCATCAGCTGGGTGAGAACGACATTGAGATCCCATGACACTGTAGGAGGCTTGACAGGGGGCTTTGACAAAAGCAAACCTCTCATGAAGCGAACAACTAAAGGCTGTCCTGAGATCGGCTTACCTTCCACACGGTAATGGTATGCACTGATTGCACTAAGGTGAACCCTTACAGAGTTGGTCTTGAGACCAGACTCAGACAAGTGTATAAGGTATTCAAGCAGGGTCTGTGTAGGACAAGAGCGAGGATCTAGGGCCTTGCTGTCACACCAGACGGCAAACCTCCTCCACAGAAAGAAGTAACTCCTTTTAGTGGAATCTTTCCTGGAAGCAAGCAAGATGCGGGAGACACCCTCTGACAGACCCAAAGAGGCAAAGTCTACGCTCTCAACATCCAGGCCGTGAGAGCCAGGGACCGGAGGTTGGGATGCAGAAGCACCCCTTTGTCCTGTGTGATGAGGGTTGGAAAACACTCCAATCTCCACGGTTCTTCGGAGGACAACTCCAGAAGAAGAGGGAACCAGATCTGACGCGGCCAAAAAGGAGCAATCAGAATCATGGTGCCTCGGTCTTGCTTGAGTTTCAACAAAGTCTTCCCCACCAGAGGTATGGGAGGATAAGCATACAGCAGACCCTCCCCCCAGTCCAGGAGGAAGGCATCCGATGCCAGTCTGCCGTGGGCCTGAAGCCTGGAACAGAACTGAGGGACCTTGTGGATGGCTTGAGATGCGAAGAGATCTACCAAGGGGGTGCCCCACGCTTGGAAGATCTGGCGCACCACTCGGGAATTGAGCGACCACTCGTGAGGTTGCATAATCCTGCTCAACCTGTCGGCCAGACTATTGTTTACGCCTGCCAGGTATGTGGCTTGGAGCACCATGCCCTGACGGCGAGCCCAGAGCCACATGCTGACGGCTTCCTGACACAGGGGGCGAGATCCGGTGCCCCCCTGCTTGTTGACGTAATACATGGCAACCTGGTTGTCTGTCTGAATTTGGATAATTTGGTGGGACAGCCGATCTCTGAAAGCCTTCAGAGCGTTCCAGATCGCTCGTAACTCCAGAAGATTGATCTGCAGATCGCGTTCCTGGAGGGACCAGCTTCCTTGGGTGTGAAGCCCATCGACATGAGCTCCCTATCCCAGGAGAGACGCATCCGTGGTCAGCACCTTTTGTGGCTGAGGAATTTGGAAAGGACGTCCCAGAGTCAAATTGGACCAAATCGTCCACCAATACAGGGATTCGAGAAAACTCGTGGGCAGGTGGATCACGTCTTCTAGATCCCCAGCAGCCTGAAACCACTGGGAAGCTAGGGTCCATTGAGCAGATCTCATGTGAAGGCGGGCCATGGGAGTCACATGAACTGTGGAGGCCATGTGGCCCAGCAATCTCAACATCTGCCGAGCTGTGATCTGCTGGGACGCTCGCACCCGCGAGACGAGGGACAACAAGTTGTTGGCTCTCGCCTCTGGAAGATAGGCGCGAGCCATCCGAGAATCCAGCAGAGCTCCTATGAATTCAAGTTTCTGCACTGGGAGAAGATGGGACTTTGGATAATTTATCACAAACCCCAGTAGCTCCAGGAGGCGAATAGTCATCTGCATGGACTGCAGGGCTCCTGCCTCGGACGTGTTCTTCACCAGCCAATCGTCGAGATATGGGAACACGTGTACCCCCAGTCTGCGAAGTGCCGCTGCTACTACAGCCAAGCACTTCGTGAACACTCTGGGCGCAGAAGCGAGCCCAAAGGGTAGCACGCAGTACTGGAAGTGACGTGTGCCCAGCTGAAATCGCAGATACTGTCTGTGAGCTGGCAGAATCGGGATGTGCGTGTAGGCGTCCTTCAAGTCCAGAGAGCATAGCCAATCGTTTTGCTGAATCATGGGTAGAAGGGTGCCCAGGGAAAGCATCCTGAACTTTTCTTTGACCAGATATTTGTTCAGGGCCCTTAGGTCTAGATGGGACGCATCCCCCCTGTTTTCTTTTCCACAAGGAAGTACCTGGAATAGAATCCCAGCCCTTCTTGCCCGGATGGCACGGGCTCGACCGCATTGGCGCTGAGAAGGGCGGAGAGTTCCTCTGCAAGTACCTGCTTGTGCTGGAAGCTGTAGGATTGAGCTCCCGGTGGACAATTTGGAGGTTTTGAAGCCAAATTGAGGGTGTATCCTTGCCGGACTATTTGGAGAACCCACTGATCGGAGGTTATGAGAGGCCACCTTTGGTGAAAAGCTTTCAACCTCCCCCCGACTGGTAGGTCGCCCGGCACTGATACTTGGATGTCGGCTATGCTCTGCTGGAGCCAGTCAAAAGCTCGTCCCTTGCTTTTGCTGGGGAGCCGATGGGCCTTGCTGAGGCGCACGCTGCTGACGAGAGCGAGTGCGCTGGGGCTTAGCCTGGGCCACAGGCTGTCGAGAAGGAGGATTGTACCTACGCTTGCCAGAAGAGTAGGGAACAGTTTTCCTTCCCCCGAAAAATCTTCTACCTGTAGAGGTAGATGCTGAAGGCTGCCGGCGGGAGAACTTGTCGAATGCGGTGTCCCGCTGGTGGAGCTGCTCTACCACCTGCTCAACCTTCTCTCCAAAAATATTATCCGCACGGCAAGGCGAGTCCGCAATCCGCTGCTGGATTCTATTCTCCAGGTCGGAGGCACGCAGCCATGAGAGTCTGCGCATCACCACACCTTGGGCAGTGGCCCTGGACGCAACATCAAAGGTGTCATACACCCCTCTGGCCAGGAATTTTCTGCACGCCTTCAGCTGCCTGACCACCTCCTGAAAAGGCTTGGCTTGCTCAGGGGGGAGCTTGTCCACCAAGCCCGCCAACTGCCGCACATTGTTCCGCATGTGGATGCTCGTGTAGAGCTGGTACGACTGAATTTTGGCCACGAGCATTGAAGAATGGTAGGCCTTCCTCCCAAAGGAGTCTAAGGTTCTAGAGTCTTTGCCCGGGGGCGCCGAAGCATGCTCCCTAGAACTCTTAGCTTTCTTTAGGGCCAAATCCACAACTCCAGAGTCGTGAGGCAACTGAGTGCGCATCAGCTCTGGGTCCCCATGGATCCGGTACTGGGACTCGATCTTCTTGGGAATGTGGGGGTTAGTTAGAGGCTTGGTCCAGTTCGCCAGCAATGTCTTTTTTAGGACATGATGCATGGGTACTGTGGGCGCTTCCTTAGGTGGAGAAGGATAGTCCAGGAGCTCAAACATTTCAGCCCTGGGCTCGTCCTCCACAACCACCGGGAAGGGGATGGCCGTAGACATCTCCCGGACAAAGGAAGCGAAAGACAGACTCTCGGGAGGAGAAAGCTGTCTTTCAGGAGAGGGAATGGGATCGGAAGGAAGACCCTCAGACTCCTCGTCAGAGAAATATCTGATGTCTCCTTCCTCTTCCCAAGAGGCCTCACCCTCGGTGTCAGACACAAGTTCATGGACCTGTGTCTGCAACCGTGCCCGACTCGACTCCGTGGAGCCACGTCCATGATGGGAGCGTCGAGAGGTAGACTCTCTCGCCCGCATCGGCGAAGCTCCCTCCGCCGACGTAGTCGGAGAGCCTTCCTGGGAGGCGACCGCAGTCGGTACCGCACGCGGTACCGATGCGGAAAGCCTCACCTCGGGCATGGGGCCAGCCGGCGCCTTGCTCGACGGTACCGGAGGCGCAAGCACCCCCGGTACCGGAGGGGTAGGGCGCAACAGCTCCCCCAGGATCTCTGGGAGAACGGCCCGGAGGCTCTCGTGCAGAGCGGCTGTGGAGAAAGACATCGATGTCGATGCAGGAGTCGATGTCAAAACCTGTTTCGGGCGTGGAGGCTGTTCCGGGCTGTCCAGAGTGGAGCGCATCGACACCTCCTGAACAGAGGGTGAGCGGTCCTCTCGGTGCCGATGCCTACTGGGTGCCGACTCCCTCGGCGACCCAGAGCTCTCGGTGCCGACACGGGAAGGAGACCGGTGACGATGCTTCTTCGATTTTTTGGAGCGAAGCATGTCACCGGAGCTTCCCGGCACCAACGAGGAGGACGTCGAATCCAGCCGTCGCTTCCTCGGGGCCGAGGCCGAAGGAGGTCGGTCTCGGGGGGGCTGTACCGCGGGAGCCCTCAGGGCAGGAGGAGACCCACCCGAAGGCTCACCGCCACCAGCAGGGGAATGGACAGCCCTCATCTGCGCTCCAGACGAAGCACCACTGTCCGACGACATCAGCAAAAGAGGAGGTCTCGATGTCACCGACGCAGCCCTCCGATGTCGCCCCGATGCAGAGGGTCGATGCCTCGATACACTCGATGCAGTCAGGGGCGAAGATGAAGGTCCGGGCGCTGACGATGTCGATGCACTGGATCCTCCCGGTGCCGATGCCGACGAAGAGCCCGAGAACAAAACGTTCCACTGGGCCAATCTCGCTACCTGAGTCCGCTTTTGTAAAAGGGAACAAAGACTACAGACCTGCGGGCGGTGCCCAGCCCCCAAGCACTGAAGACACGACGCGTGCCTATCAGTGAGCGAGATGACCCGGGCGCACTGGGTGCACTTCTTGAAGCCGCTGGGAGACTTCGATGTCATGGGCGGAAAAATCACGCCGGCGAGATCAAAAGTCGAAATGGCGGAAAAGGCACCACAAAAACAAGGGGAAGAAAACTTCGACCCGAGGCCTAAAAGCGGCCTACCCCGACGACGAAAGAAAACTTACCGGGGCGAAAAACTGGAAATATCGGAAGGAAAAAAGACCGAAGAGTCTCCTTCCACACAGAGTTTTTTTTTTTTTTTTAACACGAAGTAAGAACGACGCGCGAGGTCGACTTTCCAGGGCGCGACACGGCGAAAACACGACCGTACCGAGCGCGGACAAAAGAAGACTGACGAACACGAGCCGGTTCGGGCGGGAAGACGGCCGCGCATGCGCGGTGCGCATGGGCGCGCGAGGACTAGCAAAGGCCTTTGCTAGTGAAGTTTCCGATTGGAGGGGCTGCCGTAGACGTCACCCATCAGTGAGAACAAGCAGCCTGCTTGTCCTCAGAGAACTATTATTTACACAACTCTGTGCTGTGGGGGGGGGGGGGGGGGGGCGGCTGAATGGGCATTTCTGTTCCTCAACAGAAATGCAGCCATGCAGTTTGGAAGGAACAGGTGACCTTCTGTATGGCCACACTTATGACACATATGTACCAATGTTTCTCTGTCACAGTTCACCTGTCATGCAACCCAGATTGCTGCCTCCTCTCACATCAACCCCAGCATTTGATAATATGTAGTGCACAAAGTAGACACACACACCCTGTTATAGCAAAAATATGAAATGAGTATTTAACAAAACAAAAAAAAATAGAACTATTTACAATTTGTGTTTATTTTTTTTCAAAAGTCTCTCAAGGGAGGCTATGTCCTCCTCCCTGCATGGTCTTTTGCAGCAGGCTAACAAGCAGCACCATGAGCCGCCTCTGTGCCCAGAAGTGCTGCTCGTTAGCGTGCCTCATCGCCGATACCTCCTGGAGCAACTGGTTTTGGCTATGCACCAGTTGCTGCAGGAGGTGCAGTGCTGGTGCTGGTGCTGGGGATGGCGTGGAGAGGGCTGTTGGTGGTGGGCCCTCCTCCTCAAGGGGAGGCATATCATGCCAGGGGTCTGGTCCTTCTTCTGTCGCCTGCTTCTCCTGCTCCTCCTCCACCACAGCTGCAGGCAGTCCTGCCTCCTCCTCCTGCTGGCGCCCTGTGTATGTAAAAGGATTGTCCTTGAGATCAGCACATTCAACATGGCTTGCATAGTGCAGGAGCTGGCTGGCATGAGGCAGGAATGGGGAAAGGTGGGGTCAGTGGTGAGCCCTGGGCTATACACATGGGGTGTGAGATGCATGAGATGACATGACAGGGAACCCTGGAAGCTGGTCTGAAAAAGGAGTACACTATAAGATGTGTTGGCAGGGGAGTCGCGTGATCGCCATGGTCGGGAGCAGACGCATCAGAGAGTAGCTCCCGTGATTTTCCCCGCCGATTCAAGCATTATCGGCTTATTTGGCAGCATATTTGAACAATCAGTCTCCTGGGATAAAGAGATTGGATTGGTGGTGAATAAAATTGAGCAGAGTGAAGAATTATGACCGCAAAGCCGCCGAAGCGAGAGCGAGAGAGGCAGAGATTGACGGAGCCTAAAATGGAGGACGCACATGGTGCTGCGAGTCCCCAGCAAAATGGTGTGTGGACCTTGAAGTTGGTGGCGGAGGTTAAGGTGGCAGTAGAAGCGGCTTTGGATTCTAAGCTACAACAGCTGCATGATCAAACTGAGGAAGTGCATAAGTGATTAGACAGTATTAATTTGGAGCGACGAGTGTCTGAATAGAACATCGGGGCGGGAGGATGAGGTACGTGGTATGACTGCGGAGAGAGAGAGATTAAAGAAAACAGTCGCTGGGCTTGTGAGTAAGGTGGATGACCTTGAAACCATTCGAGGCGCAATAATTTGCGATTGGTGGGCTTGGAAGAATCAGAGTACCTTGGATTTGGTTAAGTTCTTGGAAGCATTGATCCCATCGGCCCTGAAGCTTGAACAGCAATTGAATAATATCCGTATTGAGCGGGCTCACAGGTTGGGGCCTACGGGGACATCGGGGAGTAAACCGAGAGTGGTGATTTTGAAGGTCTTGAACTATTCCCACAAAATGCTGATTTTGCGTACTATCCCCGAGGAGGGATGGCTTTACAACATTGAAATTGAAAGATTCTCTGTTTTCAAGATTACTCAGTGCAGGTTCAGCAACAAAGGAAATCCTTTTCCTCAGTGTGTGCTTCTCTGATTGAACGACGGATTACTTTTGCATTACTATATCCAGTGAGACTCAGAATCACTCATGGGAATAAAACCAGTATGTTCACAAAGACAGAGGAGGCAATGGCTTATCTGGCATCTTTACCACAGTCAACTACAGTGGCAGAACAGCCTGGGTGACGTATCAACGTATCCCAGCCGTGGAAGGTGAATGAATAACGGTTCAGGATTACTCAAAGCAGTGATAAGATTCACTGTGTATACTTCTATGATGGACCGTTGTAGTATTTTTCACTACTATATTTGTCAAGAGTAGATCCATATATGGGTTTAAGTAAGTTTGAAATGAATGAGGAGATAACTAACTTTATTATACTTTTCCCACTGTCAACTTGGGTAAAGCATTATTGTATATAAGTTTGGGGAGTGATTCTGTAACGAGTTATGGACCAAGGATGATCTGTGGGAGAACAGCAGCAACTGATGTCTATAAAATTCTACCTTCAAGGAGGGTGGGTGGGTTTTTTTTCCCCTTTCTTTTTCTCTGTCTTCCTAAACATTAATGGTAATATCTGTTAATATAGATTCAGAACTCAAATGGTTATAATGATGAAGATAAATACTCATCTTGTGTCAGTGGTGAGGAGCTGTATCCTGGTATGGGCAGAAGGATATGAATACTTTTTGATTTCAGTAAATACTAAACCACAAATAATGTTTGTTTGTTTGTTTGTTTATGGATGACTTGGGATGGTATTTTACAATGTTAATAAATGAAAATGTGTAATATAAATAAGACTACTGATGCTCTAGAAGTAGTTTTGGGGACTATGTCTACAGATGACAGATTATGGGTTTTTTGTTTTTTTTTGGTGTTAAGGATTGGGAGCTATGGTGGTGGGTTGTGTAAGATTGCTCTACGTAAAATGGAATAGTATGAATGGTCAGGATGGGTGCAATGTAGGATGGAGGGTGACTTATGGAAGGGATGAATAATGCTGAGTTCTACTCATCATAATGATGCCTTTTATAAGGGCAAGCTTGAAGTAATGTGGCTGAACTAGATATATTCATACTTGAATCGGGGGGGGGAGGGGTGATTAAACGTGACTGTCAGTGGGAAGTTACTGGGGTTAGGTTTGGGGACACAAGGGAGGGATAGGAGGGAATGGTAGAGGTAGATATGGGGGGAGGGTGGGATAGAATTTCCTACATGAAAGAAGATACACCGAGCTGAGAGGATTATAGTGATATAAAGGAGATTGGTGAATATTGAGGGAGGGGAGGTGCTCTAGTTGGATGTGTTGGAGGCTGGGACAATACACCCGAGTTTGGAGAAAGACTAAATTTGACAGGGGAATGTCTCTGTTGGATATTACATGAAAGATTGGAGGATATACTCCTGGAATGTGGAAGGTATTAAGTCCCCAATAAAGAGGAAAAAAATCCTCCATAGTTTACATCGCAAAGGGGCCACTATAGCAATGTTACAAGAAACACATCTTACCTCGCAGGAGCATAGTAAATTACGTACTTGGTGGGTGGGGGATTATGTTGAAGCTCCAGCAAAAGGTAAGACGGCTGGGGTTCTTATTTTAGTTCATAAACATCTGCATGTTGAGAAAAAAAAAATCGGTAGAGGTAGACCCGGAGGGATGATATGTTATAGCACAACTAGTTCTTGATGGAATTCCAATCCTATTGTGTAACATATATCCTCCTAATGTCTATGATAAAAAATTCTTTAGTCAAATTATTCATAAGTTACACCCATATGTGGGAACCTCAATGATAAATGGAGGAGATTTTAACATAGTGGCGGATCCTATTATGGATAAATCCTGTCTGAAGCAGGGAGCTAAGTATGATTGTACCAAGGGGATACCACTGATTTGTAACACATTAGGCTTGGTAGATGTTTGGTACGTTTTACATCCGGGTGAGAAAGATTATACCCATTTGTCAAGAGCACATCAGTCACAATCTCGTATAGATTACATCTTGATAGGAGAAATCCTATTTTCCAAAGTGCGCTCGGCTTCAATTGGACCTTCAGCTATCTTGGATCATGCCCCTATATGTGGGAAGCGGGATTGTGAAATCTTCTTGTTGACATTGGAGATTCCTCATGGATTTATAACATGATAACTTTGGGGCCTATTTAAAAGCTAGATGGCAGGATTATAAGGAGTTTAATGCTCAACATAAGGATGATATAGTATTGTTTTGGGAAACAGCTAAAGCGGTCTTAAGAGGAGATATTGGAGAGGCATATTTTCAAAGCACTTTGGGAGGCTAAGTTCCATAGGTTTCTATGGAACTTTGGGAGGCTAAGTGCTTTGAAAATTACTGCTTATAGTGCACGGAAGAAAAGACAAAGAGATGCGGCTATTCTGCTGTTGGAGAAACAAGTGGGCTTTTACCGGCGGCAATATGGGAGGGTTTCCTCTGCTGAAAATACAGACAGATTTCTGGTGGCCCAGAGTTCCCTTAATGAACTGCTTCATCAGAGAGCCAAAAAATCGGCTTTATACTATCAATATCAACTTTATAAGCATGGCAATAAAGCAGGTAAATTGTTGGTGCATTTGGTTCATCAAAATAGGGGTTCTAAGTGAGTGTTAGCTGTTCATAATACGTCAGGCGTATGGTCAATACTGAGGAGGACATTGCTCAGGTATTTCATACTTATTATCAATCCTTATATAGTTCTGATTTGGCACAGGAAATGGATCCGGACATCTATTTACATAGTCTACACTTACCTAGGATCTCTGATAATCAAGCTATGGGCCTTAATGCACCTATAGGAATTGATGAAGTTACATGGGCAGTGGGTCAGATTGTGCTCTATAAGGCTCCGGGTCCAGATGGTTATAGAGCTGTATTTTATAAATTATTATTATCTGATATTCAAACCGTTCTGGCTCGGCTGTTCAATGGAGCAGTAGAGAGTCAGCGATTGCCTGATTCATTGAACATGGCAGAGATTGTAGTGTTTCTCAAACCGGGAAAAGATCCTGGATTTCCTGAGTCTTATAGGACAATCTCTTTGATCAGATATGAAGCAAAGTTGTTAGCTGGGATTCTGGCAAATCGTTTGGCTCGAGTGCTGCCGTCGGTGATTGCGGAGCTGCAGGTAGGATTTATATGTGGGAGGCAGGTGGTTAAGAATATTAGGACTTTATTGGCCACAATGGAGAAAGACCAAAAAATGTGGAAAAGGCATTTGATAGGGTCATTTGGAACTTTTTGTTTGCAATGTTATGAAAGTATGGTATCAAGGTTTTTTTTTGCACAGGCCGTTCAGACGTTATACGCAAAACCAATGGCCAGAGTTATGGTTAACGGATTGTTAGCTGCAGAATTTCCCATACTGAGAGGTACGCAACAGGGGTGCCCATTGTCCCCTTTGTTATTTGCTCTTACCTTAGATCCCTTGATATGAGAAATCTTGCATAATTCTGACATTACAGGTATTAAGCTAGGCAACTATGAGTTTAAGGTTTCAGCTTTTGCAGATGATTTGCTAGTGCATTTGTCTAGGCCACAGAGGTCCCTGTCAACCCTGTTGGAGAGCTTCAGAGACTATGGTTCATTCTCGGGATTTCGATTTAACGTGCACAAGTCGGAGGGATTGCCGACTAGTCCAGAAGTTTGCACTAGTTGGGCGGGAGAGTATCCCCTAAAGTGGGCATCGGGGGCCTTTCGATATCTGAGTATCCGGTTGCCTAGTAATCTCAGGAATCTATATAGAATAAATGTGGATTATTTGATAAGAACTACCAAACAGCAGTTTGATATTTGGCATACGCTACCACTCTCGCTTCTTTAGATTGTAAGCTCTTCTGAGCAGGGACTGTCCTCATTTGTTAATTTGTACAGCGCTGCGTAACCCTAGTAGCGCTCTAGAAATGTTAAGTAGTAGTAGTAGTAGTAGTTAGTGGCAAAATAAATTTGTTTAGTATGATTATATTTCCCCCGCTGGTCATATGTGTTAAGACACTTACCTCTCTGTTTGTTGAAAAAAGACCTGTGCCAAATTCGAAGATTACTTACATATTTTTGTTGGGCAGGAAGGAAGCCCAAAATTCTGTTGGAATATTTGTTTGGGTCCTGGAGGGCAGGAGGATTAGGATTGCCTAATATAAAGGTATATAATATGGCATGTTTGATTCGACATTTGGCAGATTGGATCTTAGGAAAGGAACATTATACCAATTGGACTTTAGAAAGGGAATTGTTTTCACCGCTTCACCCTCACTATCTTTTACACGTGAAGCAACAAAGATTACCTCCCAAACTGAAAAAGCATGTCTTGCTACATTCAATGAGATATGCGTGGAACTATTTGTCAAAGTATCTTTAAAGTGAATCCACAATGTACGGATTTTTTGCCACTAGTGGGGAATCTAGAGTTCGGCCCAGGACAGGTCATAGGGATATTTCATAAATGGGCTTCCAAAGGGGTATCTTATGTTGCGGATTTATTGAGGGAGGATGGGTCATTGAAAACTTTTGACAACTTGATGGAACATCTCCAGACACACCCATTAAATTTTTATAATTATGTGCAGGCTTGCCATTATGTAAAACCGTTACTGGCAGTGTGTACCAGAGAATGGTTTACGAAACTAGAGGCATTCTTTAGACCAGTGAGTCAGTCCTACATTTTAGTAGCCTCTTTATATAGGTCACTAGGTTCCCACATCCCAGAAAGGATTTTAATACAGTGACGCTTCGATGGAGAGCAGAGTTAGGGTACCCTCTGAATGATGAGGACATTTTACATTTTCTTCAGCTGATTCCATGCTGCCTGTATAGTACACAATACAGAGTGTCAATTTCGAATAGTGACTAGGTCGTACTTTTCCCCCCAACAGGCGTTTTATGCGAGGTATCTAGATGTAAAGAATTGTGCTAAGTGTGGAAATCTTGATGCTACTTTGGCGCATGCGCTGTGGTATTGCCCAAAGATGCAACAGTTTTGGTTGCGTCTGATTAGATATTGGGAGCATTTATTGCATAAATGAGTGAATATTTCACCGATTGGAATTCTATTTGGTGGGTGGGATGTGCAGATTCGCTTTTGTCACATGAACGTATTTTCATATATAAAGCAGGAGTGGTGGGGGAAAAATGCATCATGCAATGCTGGAATCAGAGCATGGTGCCCGACTTTTGGTCTTGGCGGAATGCTCTTCATAACTTAGCTCTTATGGAAGCTAGAGATGCACGTCTAACCCCAAAACGAAGGAAGACATTTTGGTCTATTTGGGAACCATATATAATGTCTTTATTCCTTGAGAGTTTGCAGTCTTCTAATGAATCAAACAGCGTTATAATCCTCTGACTATGTGTAGGTATCGGGTATGGGGGGGGGAGGGATGGGTTTTAAATGGGAGAGTGGTGGGTGGATTAGGGAGTTTGGGAGGGCAGATTAGGTGAGGGGTTGGGAATTGAGCGGAGTTCACACCAATATGGGGTTTAATAATCAACAATGTAGTTAGGGCTAGTAGTTCTAAGGGTTGAAGTTTATTGAAAGAGGAAGGAAGGGGGGAGGGAAGGAGGTGGCTACAATGACCAATGTGTGTGTGAGTTTGATAAAGGTAGAGAGCTAGTGCTCTTGGAGTATGAATATACAAGGTATAGATAGTACATAACAAGATTTATGGATGGTTGTTTCTAGTATATGTTATGGGAATTTTATGATAAGAATTGTTAGACTTGAGGTTATGATACTAGCCATTATGCTCTAATTTAAAGATTCTTTTATATATCAATGAATAATGGTAGAGTGCCAGGGTTGTTAGAACTATTAAAAGTTTGGGATACATTATTGGAATTTTGTGAAGCCTTTTGATAACCAGACTTTGTTCAGATCATTTTCTTATATAATTACCAATATTTCTGTATCGGTCATTACATGTGCTGATTTGTAATGGACAATATAGTTATGTCATTGTTCAAAAGTCAATAAAAAAGATGATACTTAAAGATGTGTTGGCAGGGAACACTCATTCCTCAGCAGCATGTTAACATTTTGAGTTGTGACTATGGTTGGATGACCATTTTTTTTAGGGTGGGGAGGAGGAGGGGGGGGGGGATGAAAGCACTATTTCTTTACATTACTTTCAAATCATGCTATGACATCCACTAAGATCAGGACATCAGGCAAGAATACCATGAAACAGTATCCACTCCAGAAAGAGGGATACAGAAGTGAGGCATGTCATCTCATTCATCTCAGAGGAGGTTAGTTGGAAGTTACAGCCACACTCATGGAAGGGTAGTTGTAACCTCAGGACTTGATCTGGGACAGAGGTGTTATGACTTACTAGTTGCCTATTAGCCACATAAAAACTGAACATGAAATTTGCATTATTAAATAAAATGAAGATACATACCTGTAGCAGGTATTCTCCGAGGACAGCAGGCTCAATATTCTTATGCATGGGTCGTCGTCCGCGATGGCCCAGGAGACGGAAGAAAAACTTCAAAAGCTCCTTGTGCATGCACGTGCAGTGATCAGTTTAATAAAAAGCAAAAGCAATATAAGTGAAACAACTCCAACAGGGAGGATGGAGGGTTGTAAGAATATTGAGCCTGCTGTCCTCGGAGAATACCTGCTACAGGTATGTATCTTCGCTTTCTCCGAGGCCAAGCAGGTTCAAAATTCTTATGCATGGGGTATCCCTAGCCCCCAGGCTCACTCAAAATAATAAACGTTGGTCAATTGGGCCTCACAACAGCGAAGACATAACAGAGATTGACCTGAAAAGAAATACAACTAAGTGAGAGTGGAGCCTGGAACAGAAGAAAAATGAGCCTAGGAGGGTGGAGTTGGATTCTAAACCCTGAACAGATTCTGCAGTACCAACTGCCCAAACCGACTGTTGCGTCGGGTATCCTGCTGAAGACAGTAGTGAGATGTGAATGTGTGGACAGATGACCACGTTGCAGCCTTGCAAACCTCTTCAATTGAAGCTAACTTTAAGTGAGCCACTGACGCAGCCATGGCTCTGACATTATGAGCCGTGACATGGCCCTCTAGAGTCAGCCCAGCTTGGGCATAAGTGAAAGAAACGCAATCTGCTGGCCAATTGGAGATGGTGCATTTTCCGATGGCGACTCCCCTCCGGTTGGGATCAAAAGAAATAAACAACTGGGCGGACTATCTATAGGGCTTTGTCGTAAAAGGCCAATGTTCTCTTACAGTCCAAGGTGTGCAACTTGTCCCCACCAGGGCGGGAATGTGGACGGGGAAAAATGTTGTCAAGACAATTGACTGGTTCAGATGGAACTCCAACACCACCTTCGACAAGAGCTTAGGGTGCGTGCGGAGGACTACTCTGTTATGATGAAATGTTCTGCAGGTACAGTGCATGTAGTTGCAGACATCCAGATACAGGAAATATAAGGAACATTCATAAGTGCAAAATATAGTAACAAGGATGTGTTTCTCACAGAACTGCCAAAGGACGTCCATCGTACAGGCCCGCTGCAATATGAAGGGTGCTGATCATTGGTATGGTTGGATTTAAAAATGGGACTAAAAGGGGTCGTATACAAAAGCTAAACTTGTTCATCAGGAAATATGTGTCGGTATAAATAGTATTGTCTTTCACAGAACCTTCGCACCTTTAGTGTACACTCTGGTGGACCCTCTTCCACTTCTATCCCTCTATCAATCGGTGTACCTCAGGGTTCTGTTCTCGGTCCTCTCCTGTTCTCCATCTATACTTCTTCCCTTGGCTCTCTGATATCATCCCATGGCTTTCAATACCATCTCTATGCTGATGACTCCCAAATCTACTTCTCTACTTCCGAAATCTCAACCAGCATCCAGACCAGTGTCTCAGCCTGCCTATCTGATATCACTGCCTGGATGTCTCAACGACATCTCAAACTTAACATGGCCAAAACCGAGCTTCTCATCTTTCCCCCAAAATCTACCTCTCCTCTCCCCCCTTTCTCTATTTCGGTGGATGGCGCACTCATTCTCCCTGTCTCATCAGCTCGTAACCTTGGGGTCATCTTTGACTCCACTCTCTCCTTCTCTGCTCACATTCAGCAGATTGCCAAAACCTGTCGTTTCTTTCTCTATAATATCAGTAAAATCCGTCCCTTCATCTCTGAGCACTCTACCAGAACCCTTATCCACACTCTTATCACCTCTCGTCTTGATTATTGTAACCTACTTCTCACCGGCCTCCCTCTTAGCCATCTCTCTCCTCTTCAATCAATCCAAAACTCTGATGCGACTCATTTTCCGCCAAAGTCGCTATGCCCACATTAGCCCTCTCCTTAAGTCACTTCATTGGCTCCCTATCCGTTTCCGTATTCAATTCAAACTTCTCCTATTGACCTATAAGTGCATTCATTCTGCCGCTCCCCAGTACCTTTCCACTCTTGTCTCCCCCTACGTCCCCGCTAGAGTACTCCGTTCTGTAGATAAATCTCTCTTATCTGTCCCTTTCTCCTCTACTGCTAATTCAAGACTCCGTTCCTTTTATCTCGCTGCACCTCACGCCTGGAATAGTCTTCCCGAGCTTGTACGTCTAGCCCCGTCTTTGGCCGTTTTCAAGTCCAGACTCAAAACCCACCTCTTTACCACTGCTTTTGACTCCTAACTCACTTGCCCTGTCCTTTATCCTCACCTCTTTATTCCCTTACCCTAAATTGTTCTGTTTACCTGTCTTATCTAGATTGTAAGCTCTTTGAGCAGGGATTGTCTTTGTGTATGGTGTACAGCACTGCGTATGCCTTGTAGCGCTATAGAAATGATAAGTAGTAGTAGTAGTAGTAGAAGCTCAACTTGTCCATCAGCACCCTTCATATTTTAAAATCATGAATGTTTCTTCTTCTGTTGAAAAGATTATCTCCGTGGGTATTAATGTCGTAATACCCTATCTTTTAACTTAGATTGATATGATATAATACCTTCACGGATTAATAAAAGGGGCATTCAACGGCCATTTTTTATCCTTTTATCATTTTATTACACTGACATTTTATTTACAATGACTTACACACGTGGAAGATTCTTACAGTTCATATAAGGGATACACATGAAGTCAAGATAGTTTACAAACATAATATTTAGGATTTGTATTTAAGATTAGACTTATGATGTTCAAAGGTCTCTCATATATTTATTTATTTATTTATACATACACATACTTGTTTGGTGTGCTCTTTAAATTAGAACAGAATTATGATTAGATTTAGGTTGCATTTTCAGTTATACCGCATCTTATAATTTCGTAGCTCTTAATTTCAGAGGATCACTAATTTATAATCTTATGACAGCGCATTATATGGGCATGACCTCTAATCCTGTTTATTTTTATTTTACAATTTTTAGATTTAGTTGTTTATAAATTTTTCAGGGGGTTGCATGTATTTTGGCGACCCTTTTTCTCCCTATTTATACTCCATTTATTCCATTTTTTGCCTCGTGTAATCCCATTAGGTATCTATAATGAGTGAGTTTTCTTCTTTTCCATTCATAGGATTATATTTATTTTGTTGTGTGTATTGATTTAATAAAGACAACCTTTTTAAAAAAAACAGCTGCATATCATAAGGTCAGTAGATGTGGAAGGGCATAATCGAACAGAAACGCCTATCTCCATGGGCGTTTATCTCCGAGAACGGGTCCGTGAAGGGGCGGGCCGAACCGTATTTTCGAAAAAATGGACGTTTTTGAGTTGGGCGTTTTTAGTTTCCATTATCGTTAAAAAAATCAAACGCCCAGCTCAAAAACGTCCTAATCCGAGCCATTTGGTCGTGAGAGGGGCCACGATTAGTAGTACACTGGCCCCCCTGATATGCCAGGACACCAACTGGGCACCCTAGGTCAGTGCGGTGGACTTCAGAAAAAGCTCCCACATGCATAGCTCCCTTACCACGGGTGCTGAGCTCCCAACCCCCCTCCCCCAAAACTCACTACCCACAAATGTACAACACTGCTCTTAGGGGTGAAGGGGGCACCTACATTTGGGTACAGTGGGTTTTGGAGGCCTCCCATTTACCAACACAAGTGTTACAGGTGGGGGGGGGGGGGGGGATGGGCCTGGGGCCACCTGGCTGAAGAGCACTGCAGTAACCACTAAAAGTGCTCCAGGGACCTGCATACACGCAGGCCTCTAGGACTTGTTGCTGCTGTATAACATTGGCACACCAGTTGACACCTGAAGACTAATCTCTCCGAAAACGTCCTTTATTGGAATAACCGCGTTTACTCACAGTTAACTGCAGATCAGAGGTTGTGCCCCACTGGCAACGAGTCTCCCTGGTACTGAGATGAGCAGTAGGTCAGAGGTGGCAGAATGCTGTACAATACTACTACTACTACTTAACATTTCTAGAGCGCTACTAGGCTTACGCAGCGCTGTACAAATCAACAAAGAAGGACGGTCCCTTCTCAGAGGAGCTTACAATCTAAAGGACGAAATGTCAAGTTGATGCAGTCTAGATTTCTTGAGTAGAGGTGTGGTGGTTAGGTGCCGAAGGCGACATTGAAGAGGTGGGCTTTGAGCAATGATTTGAAGATGGGCAGGGAGGGGGCCTGGTGTATGGGCTCAGGGAGTTTGTTCCACGTATGGGGTGAGGCGAGGCAGAAAGGGCGGAGCCTGGAGTTGGCAGTGGTGGAGAAGGGTACTGAAAGGAGGGATTTGTCTTGAGAGCGGAGGTTACGGGTAGGAATGTAAGGGGAGATGAGAGTAGAGAGGTAAGGAGGGGCTGCGGATCGAGTGCATTTGTAGGTTAGTAGGAGAAGCTTGAACTGTATGCGGTACCTGATCGGAAGCCAGTGAAGTGACTTGAGGAGAGCAGTGATGTGAGTATATCTGTCCAGGCGGAAGATAAGACGTGCAGCAGAGTTCTGAATGGACTGAAGGGGGGATAGATGGCTGAGTGGGAGGCCAGTGAGGAGTAGGTTGCAGTAGTCAAGGCGAGAGGTAATGAGAGAGTGGATGAGAGTTTGGGTGATGTGCTCAGAGAGGAAAGGGCGAATTTTGCTAATGTTATAGAGGAAGAAGCAACAGGTCTTGGCTATCTGCTGGATATGCGCAGAGAAGGAGAGGGAGGAGTCGAAGATGACACCGAGGTTGCGGGCAGATGAGACGGGGACGATGAGGGTGTTATCAACTGAGATAGAGAGTGGAGGAAGAGGAGAAGTGGGTTTGGGTGGGAAGACAAGAAGTTCGGTCTTGGCCATGTTCAGTTTCAGGTGGCAGTTGGACATCCAGGCAGCAATGTCGGATAAGCAGGCCGATACTTCGGCCTGTGTTTCCGCAGTGATGTCTGGTGTGGAGAGATAAAGCTGGGTGTCGTCAGCATAAAGATGATAGTGGAAGCCATGAGATGAGATCAGGGATCCCAGGGAAGAGGTGTAGATTGAAAAAAGAAGGGGTCCAAGGACAGATCCCTGAGGGACTCCAACAGAGTGCGGGATAGGGGTGGAGGACGAACAATGAGAGTGTACTCTGAAGGTATGATGGGAGAGATAAGAGGAGAACCAGGAGAGGACAGAGTCCTGGAATCCAATAGAGGACAGTGTGTCAAGAAGTAAGTTATGATTGACAGTGTCAAAAGCGGCGGATAGGTCGAGGAGGATGAGGATGGAGTAGTGACCTTTGGATCTGGCGAGGAACAGGTCATTGCAGACTTTAGATAATGCCGTTTCTGTCGAGTGCAGGGGGCGAAAGCCGGATTGAAGCGGATCGAGGATGGCATGAAAGGAGAGAAAATCTAGGCAACGGCTGTGAACAGCGCGTTCCAGTATCTTGGAGAGGAAAGGTAGAAGGGAAATGGGGCGGTAGTTGGAGGGACAGGTAGGGTCAAGTGATGGTTTTTTGAGGAGAGGTGTGACTACGGCATGCTTGAAGGTGTCCGGGACAGTTGCAGTGGAAAGAGAGAGGTTGAGGATATGACAGATGGGGGGGGGGGGGGGGGGGGGGGTGATAGTAGGAGAGATGGTGTTAAGTAAATTGGTGGGGATGGGGTCTGAGGAACAGGTGGTGCATTTTGAGGAGGAGAGGAGATGGGCGGTTTCCTCTTCGGTGATATCAGGAAAAGAGGAGAAGGATGGTTGAGGGAGTGCGTTATAGGTTGAAGAGGAGGAGAAGGTTTAGTGGTGAATTCAAGGTTGATCTTCTGGACCTTGTCACGGAAGTAGTCAGCCAGTGATTGAGGAGAGAGTGGGGGGTGGGGGGTGGGAGCGGAGGGCACTTTGAGGAAGGAATTGAGGGTGGCGAAGAGACGACGAGGGTTAGAGCTGAGGGAATTGGTCAATTGGGTGTAATAGTCCTGTTTGGCGAGGAATAGGGAGGACTGGAAGGAGGATAGCATGAATTTGTAGTGAATGAAATCAGTATGGGTGCGAGATTTCCTCCATAGGCGTTCAGCCGATCTGGTGCAGGAGCGAAGGTATCGGGTGCAGGGGGTCAGCCAGGGCCGGGGATTAGTACGCCTTGTGGGACGGGAGATGGATGGTGCAAGGGTGTCTAGGGCCGAGGAGAGAGTGGCATTGTAAGTGGAGACAGCCTTGTCAACAGATTCGGAGGACATGATGGAAGGGAGGAGATCAGAGATAATAGAGGATAAGGTGGGGGGGGGGGGGTCCACAGCCTGGAGATTCCTGGAAGTGGTGGTTAGAGTTGGGCGGGACTGAGGGGGAGGGTGATGAAGTGTGAATGTGATCAGGTGATGGTCAGAGAGAGGAAGAGCTGATGTACAGAAATTGGATGGTGAGCAGGTATAAGACAGGACGAGATCAAGACAGTGACCAGATTGGTGAGTAGGGGTGGTGGAGCTCACCTGGAGGTTGAAGGAGGCGGTTAGAGTGAGGAATTGAGAAGCGTATGAGTTGGATGGGTTATCAATGTGTATGTTGAAGCCACCAAGAATGAGGGATGGGGATGAGGGCTCAAGAAAAACGGAGAGCCAGGCATCAAAGTCAGTAAGGAAGGAAGGGAGGGACTTATCAGGGGGGCGGTAAATGACTGCAACCCTGAGTGGCAGCGGGTAGAATAGACGGATGGAGTGGACTTCAAAGGATGAGAAGCATTGAGACTGTGGTAGGAGGAGAGGTTGAAAACTGCAGGAGGACGAAAGTAATAGACCAACACCGCCACCGCGGCCAACTGGGCGGGGCGAATGGGAGAAAAGATAACCTCCGTGGCATAGGGCCGCGACTGAGGCAGAGTCGTCAGGGGTGAGCCAGGTTTCGGTTAGGGCGAGCAGTTGAAGGGAGTGGGAGATGAAGAGATCATGGGTGAAGGAGAGTTTGTTGCAGACTGAGTGGGCATTCCACAGGGCACACGAGAAGGGGAGGGAGGAGGGGGGAGGAGGGGAATGTAGATGAGATTGGAGATATTGCGGAAACGTTTGCAAAGATGAGACGAGGACAGGTGTGGGGGACCTGGGTTGGGGTTGATGTCTCTCGCGGATAGCAGGAGGAGGAGCAAGGGAGAGCGGAGAAGGGTGGGGGAGGTAGGGCGACGAAGACGGGATGCGCTTAGGAGGAATGGGGAAGGGTTCATGGCAGGAAAGAGGTGTTGAAGGTTGAGAGCTAGGAAGGAGGAGGAGGACATTAGGGATGGTGAGGTGGTGGGGGACAGGGGTAGGTAGGGTATTGCAGTGGTGAGTAGGAGGAGAGAGACATGGCTGGGCAGTGAGTGCGTGTGGTATACTGCGGTGAGAGGGGGTAAATATTAGGGAGGGATAGGGCAAGGAATAGAATGTGAATGGGGGCCATAAGTAGTAACTGAGGTGTTAGCGGGGGCAGGTAGCTGGGCTGTGAGACAAGCAGGTTGAGGTGAGCAGTCGGGCAGGAGAGTGATGAACTGGCAGAAAGATGGACTGGGAGACAGGCAGGCAGGTGAGCAGTTGGGCAGGAGGGTGATGAGCTGGTAGGAAGATGGACTGGGGGCAAGCAGGTTTCAGGGTGAGCAGTCAGGAGGGTGAAGGGCTGGCAAAGTGGCAGGTTGTTGGTGGGCAGGTGGTTGGTGAGTAGGCAGGTTGACTGGCTAGCAGGCAGGAACAGGTGATTGGGTAGCGGGTAGGCAGGTCGATTGGCTAGCAGTTCGGTAGGCAGGAACAGGTGAGTGCGGTGGAGAGCACAGCAGCAGGACTGGAACAAGCTGGAATGGTTTGGAGCAGAATAGAGCAGAGCTGGATCAAGCGGACTGGAACAAGCTGGAGCAGACGGACTGGAACAAGCTGGATCGGGCGGGCCCTCTTTCAGCCACATTCAAGGGAAGAACTAAGTTATGTAACGTGGCTAACACAGGAAAGGGAACTAAAACTGGCTTACAAAAATGGCCACTACCGCATGGACTACAACAGGAAACACAACAGGGCACACTCTGACCCAGTAGGCAGGGGGAAAAGCACCATGGGAGAAGAGCCTACCAACTACCAACATCGTGAGACTGTAACACAAGCTAATGAAATCACGGAGCCCAATACTCTACACCCACCACAATGCAATGCTGATGTGACCCTGTACTGCACCCGAGAGCCACATCTGACCCAGGGAAAGGCTGTGACAGGATCGAACACATTCTGCTGTCATGGAGGTGGGTACAGCATTTGAGGCTGGCATACAGGCTGGAAAAAAAGTTTGTAAAGTGGGGCTTTTTTGGTGGGAGGGGGTTAGTGACCACTGGGGGAGTCCGGGGAGGTCATCCCCGATTCCCTCCAGTGGTCATCTGGGCAGTTGGGGCACTTTTTTGGGACTTGTTCGTGAAAAAAAAGGGTCCAAAAAAAGTGACCCAAAATCGCGGTATTATCAGCTAAAGACGCCCATCTCTCCTCGGCTGATAACCACGCCCCAGTTCCGCCTCCACCACGCCCCCGCCAACTTTATTCGTTTCCGCGATGGAATGCAGTTGGAAACGCCCAAAATCGGCTTTCGATTATACCGATTTGGGCGCCTTTGCGAGATAAACGTCTATCTCCCGATTTAGGTCGCACTATAGGCGTTTTTCTCTTTCGAAAATAAGCAGGATACTATAACACACTCTATAGATTTATTTATTTATTTAAATATACTACACCATTTTTAATGCGTTTGTCTATTTTGTTTCAATATATAATTTTCTTATACATTCATCTGTTTTCTATATACATTATCTATAGATATTATATTATATGTATGCATTTTTCAGATTTATATATAAGTATGATTTGTTAGTGTACTTTTTAGATCATTTTTTAAATTCTCAATAATTTAACATAAATGTGTCATATATTGTTATTCATCATTTATTTTTTATATATAATTTTCTTATTCATTATCTGTGTTTTATATACATCATCTATAGATATTCTTTTATATGTATGTATTTTTTACATTTTCATGTATATGTATGATTTATAAGTGCACCTTTTTTATACAATTGTTTTTAGATTCACAATAATTTATCATATATGTGTCCATATATTATTTTACACACACACACACACATATATATATACACAGAAAAACCGATTGAATACTACATGATTACTAATTTCTTTATATATGTATATATTTTTGGATATGTATATTCAACTGTTTATACTTTGTTACATTGATTTTGATTTTTTATTATATGTTCTTGGTTTTGTCTTTGAATGTTTTGATAATTGTATGTCTTGTAGACTCCTGAGAAAGGCGCTTTTCGCGCCGAAACACGGCTGCTGTGTTGAGTCATTTTTTTGCAATAAAGAGTTTGTTCCCATCATTACGTCTCCTCCGTTTTTTGAGAACAGCCACTCTTCCTACTTTTGGCTTCTGCATCCTTTGACATAGGAAACTTGTGCACCTCCATCCTTGTGGGTGGTTATCTTTGGATTCAAGTTTATATGTATACATGTTCATTGGCACATGTATGGATATTTATAGTAATATAGATAAAGTACTGAGGACCCACTATTGAAAAAATTTATGCTCCTAACTTTGGGGCCCTTTTACTAAGACACAGCAAAATCTGGGCTTAGCATGTGCTGATGCAGGACTTTCCCGCATACTGCTCTCATTTTTAATGCAGAAGTATTGAGGCCATAGTACTTAGGACTTGCAATAAAATTTACACAGGATCACTTACTGCCTCCTATTTAGGAGGTGCTAAGTGCTCCCATGTTAAGTCAGCATTACCCAGTTAGTATATGCTAATGTGAACACACTAGCTGGATAACGTTTGCATGCCCATTCCCTGCCCATGACATACCCCTTCTCACAAAAAGTTTTAAACTAAATAATGCACAAATAGCTTACGCTGATAGGCAAATTACCACAAAATCCTTTAATGTGTATTGCAATAAGCCTTTTACCCCATGTTAAATGTGTGTTAGCATTTAATACAGTCTAGTAAAAAGGACCCTTTGACAGTTAAGTTCCTAAATTGGCCTCATTAAAAATTTACTATGGTTGAGTGCCTAAATTTATACTCAAAATTCACTAAGCTCCTAAATTCAGGAGCATAAGAAGCGGGGTGGCAACAAAGGAGGATTTAAGATGGGGAAAAAAATTAGGAACTTAGCACTGATTTTCAGCAGGTCTAAATTTATAAGCATAACTTTTAAGCTCCTAAATTAGGATGATTTTTCAGGAACCTAAATTTAGGAGATTAGCCCTCAGTTTGCTTTGTTTGTTTTTTAATTTTGCTTGTTTTTTCAACATCTATATTTATACAGATTTTTCATTGGCCTGCTGGTTATTATTTGGACTTCCAAAATTATGAAATAAATTACAAATTAGATTATACTGACTTTTCAGACTTGAATATAGTGCTTGTTTTAGAAGCACCATTCACATTTTGGATGTTCATAAACCAACATTTAGACCTCTGCCATGCACAGACATCTACATTCTGCTTTTATAAATCTGGGATATGGCTATCTAAAACTAAAGAACATCCAAGTGGTAAGAGGTGTGCTCTTGGGCAAGAAAAGGGCAAGCCCCCAAAATAAACATTTATTCCCCTTTCAGAACTGGAATGAAAGTCTATATCTAAAAAAAATGGACATCAGGAATTAGACTTGCTATCTGGGATGTCCAGGTTCCAGAAAACTGCTCTGGGTGCAGCACACCACTGGACAGATTAGGAAAGGTCACCTCCTTCAATCACCAGTGGTTAGTGTCCACCTCCCTCTCTCCACCCCTCTCTCCCCTACCCCTACCCCCCCCCCAAAAAAAAAAAAAAGTGAAAATGGAAAGGGATACTGGGCTCTGCAACAGCTTCAGGAAAAATATGCATCTATATTCCTAAAATGGCTAACCTAAACTTATAAATTCCAGCATATAACCTCTGTTTGCCATTTCATAACATCAATGTTCATTTGCTGCTACAGAGATGTTTACATTCTTGTGTTGACCCGTTGATATATTCAAGGTCTATTTTGTAAAACGGATGTCTATATTGCATCTCATCAGCATATGAATGCCATTTCACCATGTATTTTAGAACTGGCTCAAAATTGTCAGATCCAGTTCTAAGATGCTAGTACTTCAGATGCCCTGACTTGGTTATCTAAATGCTGATTTGAATGTTCTTTCTAAAATGCCACTCCATATGTAGTAGGGTCCCTAAAAGACCACTTATACATACAAAAGACTTAACTTTGCTACTAGAACAATAAAACATTCAGTAATATTACCTTGCAATTTAGACAACACAGTCCATGAGCACACACAGAACCTTCTGTTAGTTGACACGTCCCAAATGTACAGCATGGATTTCTTTTACATTCCTAAGAATGAAAAATTCAGGAAGGATGTTTAAATAAATGGTAACCCAAGGTATTAAGTCACACATGCTTTAACATGAACAATAGATCAAAGTTTCATTGCAATATGGATACATGGAGGCGTATTTTCAAAGCACTTAGACTTGCTGCTGATAGCTCGAGCTAACTTTTAGTAAAAGACCCCCATAGAGGGACATAATCGAATGGGGCGCCCAAGTTTTCATGAGGGCGTACTCGCAGGACGGCCCCGTAAAGGGGCGGGGCAACCTGTATTATCGAAACAAGATGGACGTCTATCTTTCATTTCGATAATAAGGTTGGGGACGCCCAAATCATGAAATTTAGGTCAACCTTAGAGATGGTGATCCTTAGCTCGTTTTTGAGATAGTCGTCCTCGGTTTTTGGCGATACTGGAAACCGAGGACGCCCATCTCAAAAATGACCAAATCCAAGCCCTTTGGTAATGGGAGGAGCCAGCATTTGTAGTGCACTGGTCCCCCTCACATGCCAGGACACCAACCGGGCACCCTAGGGGGCAGTGCAGTGGACTTCAAAAATTGTTCCCAGGTACATAGCTCCCTTAACTTGTGTGCTGAGGCCCCCAAATCCCCCCAAACAAACCCACCCCCACAACTGTACACACTACCATAGCCCTTAGGGATGAAGGGGGGCACCTACATGTGGGTACAGTGGATTTCGGGTGGGTTTTGGAGGGCTCACATTTACCACCACAAGTGTAACAGGTGGGGGGGATGGGCCTGGGTTCGCCTGCCTGAAGTACACTGCACCCACTACAACTGCTCCAGGTACCTGTATACTGCTGCGATGGACCTGAGTATGGCATTTGAGGCTGGCAAAAAAGTATTTTTAGACTTTTTTTTATGGTGGGAGGGGGTTGGTGACCACTGGGGGAGTAAGGGGAGGTGATCCCCAGTTCCCTCCGGCTGTCATCTGGTCAGTTCGGGCACCTTTTTGATGCTTGGTCGTGAAAAAAAATGGACCAAGTAAAGTCGTCCAAGTGCTCGTCAGGGACGCCCTTCTTTTTTTCATTATCGGCCGAGGACTCCCATCTCCTAATCACGCCCCAGTCTCGCCTTCGCTACACTGCCGACATGCCCCCGTGAACTTTGGTCATCCCCATGACGAAAAGCAGTTGAGGGCACCCAAAAATCGGCTTTCGATTATGCCGATTTGGGTGACCTTGCGAGAAGGACGCCCATCTCCCGCTTTGTGTCGGAAGATGGGCACCCTTCTCTTTCGAAAATTCACCTGATAGTAGCATATGAAACTTTGTAACTCTAAGGGGCCCTTTTAGTATGGCGTGCCCAAAAGTAGCCTGCACTGGTCCATTTCCTGAGTGTGCCTGGAAAAAGGGTTGTTTTTTTTAATGTGCCAGAAAATGGACATGCAGCAAAATGAAAATCAGTGCATGTCTATTTTCAGCCTGAGACCTTAATGCCACCCATTGACTTAGTGGTAAGGTCTCATGCGCTAACAGGGTGGTAAGCATGCAGCACGCACCAACTGCTGATTACCGCCTGGTAAGGGCCCCACGGTAGAAAATAGAAAATATTTTCTACTGCTTGTTTTGGGCACATGCCAAAAATGGAATTACCGCTCGGGGCATGCGGTAGCTAGGCAGTAGTGCCAGTTTGACGCACCAAAAGGGTCCCTAAGTGCTTTGAAAATGAGCCCCACAGTAACCTATAGTAGTTTAAATTACTGATCAGAAGCACACTTGATGGAATAAACTAATTCTCCAGATTTGTCCCCTATATTGCTGTTTGGAATTCAAGAAATGAATTTTTAAACTGTACTTCCAAATAACTGCCATTTTTAACATGTCAAAAAAAACCATGGGGTCAAATTTTAAGTTTTCAGCCAAAAGTATGGTTTAAAAAATTCTTTACTTTTGAGACCGTGTATCTTTTCCCTTAGGATTTCATTGAGTCAAAAGGCTGGAAGAAACCTCTAGAGATCATTTTGTGAATCTGTCTACATCCACTATACTTATACCTCACACAAATATTGGAATCTGTCACTGAAGATTTGTAACAGCATGCCAGGTATACATTTTCCTAGGGTGGCAGACCCTCATAGTTCTTCCTGTCTAATCTAAATCTCCCTTGTTGCAATTTAAAGTCTTTACTGGTTGTCCTTTCCTTGATGAAAGAGATCAACTGATAAGTGTTCTCACTGAAAGCTCACTTTATGCACTTCAAAAAAATGCTACAAGACTTTGCCATTTTCTTTATTCAACCAATAAAGGGAAATTGCTTACTTTTGTTGGAGGCTCTCCACAGACAGCAAGATAATCAGTAACATAAGTGGGTGATGTTTCCAATGCTGCCAAACAGATCGAAAACTACCAGAAAAATTGTTCAGCATGCACAGGAGTATCCACACAGCTGTCCCTGTGTAAACCACCTCAGTTTATACATAACTCAACTTAATATGCATGGAGGTAAGAGGGAATGTGTGGGTAAGTCTTGCTGTATATACAGAACCCCTGTTACAGGTAAGTAATTTTGTATCTGCTCTTTCAGAACTCAAAAAACCCTTGCTAGAAGGATTTTCCAAGCATGCATAGGACATCCCACACAGCCACTAACTTATAAATCTTTCAGTCTATTACAGAACTTAGGAATCAACTCCCCAGGATGGTAGATGAGTGGTGGGTGGCTATTTAGAGAGAATCTTGGTATTTTATTCAAAGAAAGCAAAGATACTTACCTGTAGTAGGTGTTCTCTGAGGACAGCAGGCTTCACATTCTCACAAGTGGGTAGACGATCCACGTCGTCCGGGAATCGGTATATTAGCCAGCAAAAACTTTTGAGAGCCTTACAGCACATAAATGAAATAAAAGGTATTGAGGACAACTCCAAGGGGAGGTGGGCGGGATTGTGAGAATTTGAAGCCTGCTGTCCTCGGAGAATACCTGCTACAATCTTCGCTTTCTCCGAGGACAAGCAGGCTTACCATTCTCACAAGTGGGGAATCCCTAGCATCCAGGCTCACCCAAAACAACAAACAGTGGTAAATTGGGCCTCGCAACGGTGAGGACTTAACACAGATTCATCTGAAACTATATACAAACTAGATGAGAGTGCAGCCTGGAAAAGAACAAAACGGGCTTAGGAGGGTGGATTTGGATTCTAGACCCCAGATTATGCAACACTGACTTCCCAAACCAATTGTCGCGTCGGGTATCCTGCTCAAGGCAGTAATGAGATGTGAATGTGTGGACTGAAGACCACATCGCAGCCTTGCAAATTTCTTCAATGGAGGCTGATTTTAAGTGGGCCACTAACACAGCCATGGCTCTAACATTATGAGCTGGGACATGACCCTCTAAAGTCAGTCCAGCTTGGGCATAAGCGAAGGAAATGCAATCTGCTAGCCAACTGGCAATGGTGCATTTACCGATGGCAACTCCCCTCCTGTTGGGATCAAAACAAACAACTGGACGGACTGTCTGAAGGGCTTCGTCCGCTCCATGTAAAAGTCCAATGCTCTCTTGCAGTCCAAGGTGTGCAAGCTGCTTTTGCCAGGATGGGCATGAGGACGGGGAAAGAATGTTGGCAAGACAATCGACTGCTTCAGGTGGAACTCCGACAACATCTTCGGCAGGAAATTGGGGTGCGTGCGGAAGACTAGTCTGTTGTAATGAAACTGAGTATAAGGTGCATCCACTACTAAAGCCTGAGCTCACTGACCCTACGAGCTGAAGTAACAGCCACCAAGAAAATGACCTTCCAGGTCAAGTACTTCAGATGGCAGGAATTCAGTGGCTCAAAAGGTGCTTTCATCTGGATGAGAACGATGTTGAGATCCCATGACACTCGTGGAGGTTTGACTGGGGGCTTTGACAAAAGCAAACCTATCATGAAACGAATTACTAAAGGCTGTGCAGAGATAGGCATACCTTCTACACGTTGATGATAAGCACTAATTGCACTGAGGTGAACCCTTACGGGGTTGGTCTTGAGACCAGACTCTCTGTGTAGAAGGTATTCAAGTAAAACCAACCTGTTTAAAAAGGCATACCTTACTGATCCAACATCAATGCCTGATCTCTGCAACAAAACCAAAGAACATAATGGACATAACACACATCTTCCGTTAGACGATGCCCTAATGTGGTTGTGCCACATGAACTTTATCTTACCACAACATCACATTGTATTTGTTCACACCGGAGTCTGCAAACGCCTCTCCGGTACTATGTAAGCCACGTTGCGCCTACAAATAGGTGGGAAAATGTGGGATACAAATGTAACAAATAAATAAATAAAAGGATAAAGATACTCTTCTGGAATTACAAAAATTGCAATTCCAATATAACCATGTTTTGAGCTCCAGAGCAAGTATAATCCTAGCATCTGAACAAGCTTCTTATGCGGGAATGATAAGGATAGCCTTAACTTTAATGCATGGAAACAATCGCAGAGAACCTACAAATACGCCATTAAATGTGCCAAAAGAGATTATTATATACAAAAAATAACAATGAATGGTGCAGACATAAAACAACAATTTCAAATTATAAAAACTCTCCTAAACACAGATCCAGTAACAACATCACCTTCAAACCGTCCTTCTGCCGACCAATTAGCTAAATACTTTAAAGATCTAATCTCTCTTAGGGAGGAGGGGGGAGGGGGGAATAGGATGCAACTCGGAAGATTAGATAAGATTGTTAAGAAGAGACTGTTTGAAAGGTGTTATTGTACTAATATACAAATAACAGAAATGTTGTTAATATTGTAAAAATTTAATAAACAAATAAAAAAAAAAGATCTAATCTCTCTTAAGCAAACTAATTGTACCTACACAGTCTTTTAGTTAAGAGGCAAAAAGACTTCAGATCCCCGGTGCCATTCCCTTTCTTTTGAACAGCACCGCTCCGCTTTGTCACTGTTTTTTTCAAATACCATGCGGTGATCTGCGGGAATCCTCATTAGTCAAAACTTCCTCTTTTGCTTACTGTTATACAAAATATATATATATTGTAAACAAGGCTCCTATTGGCTAAGTCCGTGAAGCCTCCTCACCACCAGCACAGAGCTCTCTGTTTTCCTCTTTATGTGTTTCTTCTTCTTTCTGGGGCCTGTTTTTGGGATTTGCAACCCAACCCCCTTTTCTTCAACAGCTCCTCGGCTGTTTTAAACACAGTCCAATTACAGCCAGGGTTCTCTCAGCACAGTTCAATAGAGCTAGGCTGTTTCAAACACAGTCCAAGTACAGCCAGGCTTCTCTCAGCACAGCTCAATAAAGTCAGGCTGTTTCTAACACAGTCCAGTTACAGCCAGGCTACTCTCAGCACAGTTCAATGGAGCTAGGCTGTTTCAAACACAGTCCAAGTACAGCCAGGCTTCTCTCAGCACAGCTCAATAAAGTCAGGCTGTTTCTAACACAGTCCAATTACAGCCAGGCTTCTCTCAGCACAGTTCAATGGAGCTAGGCTGTTTCAACCACAGTCCAAGTACAGCCAGGCTTCTCTCAGCACAGCTCAATAAAGTCAGGCTGTTTTAAACACAGTCCAATTACAGCAGGCTTCTCTCAGCACAGTTCAATGGAGCTAGGCTGTTTCAACCACAGTCCAAGTACAGCCAGGCTTCTCTCAGCACAGCTCAATAAAGTCAGGCTGTTTTAAACACAGTCCAATTACAGCCAGGCTTCTCTCAGCACAGTTCAATGGAGCTAGGCTGTTTCAAACACAGTCCAAGTACAGCCAGGCTTCTCTCAGCACAGCTCAATAAAGTCAGGCTGTTTTAAACACAGTCCAATTACAGCCAGGCTTCTCTCAGCACAGTTCAATGGAGCTAGGCTGTTTCAAACACAGTCCAAGTACAGCCAGGCTTCTCTCAGCACAGCTCAATAAAGTCAGGCTGTTTTAAACACAGTCCAATTACAGCCAGGCTTCTCTCAGCACAGTTCAATGGAGCTAGGCTGTTTCAAACACAGTCCAAGTACAGCCAGGCTTCTCTCAGCACAGCTCAATAAAGTCAGGCTGTTTTAAACACAGTCCAATTACAGCCAGGCTTCTCTCAGCACAGTTCAATGGAGCTAGGCTGTTTCAAACACAGTCCAAGTACAGCCAGGCTTCTCTCAGCACAGCTCAATAAAGTCAGGCTGTTTTAAACACAGTCCAATTACAGACAGGCTTCTCTCAGCACAGTTCAATGGAGCTAGGCTTTGCGCGGGCTCAAAGCCTTGGGTCCCACCCTCTGGGTCAGTCTCTATTCTCCTGACCTCCTCCCGCATTGACCCAGGCCTTCCCTCCTATACCTCCAGTGCTGGCTGAGCCATAGCCAAGAGCTCCATGGGTTCGTCTAAGACCAGCTCAGCCTCCTCTTGCTCCATCGCCTCTGGTTCATTCTCCCTCTCTCCTTCAGGAGCCCAGTCCATTTTCTCCTCCCCCCACCCCTTTTCCAGCTGATTACACTTTTCTTCATTAACTCTGCTAGGCTGCTTTTCCTTCTCCTGCCACCGGTTCCACCACCTCCTCCACCAGGTGGGAGAATCAGCTTTTCCTTTTCCCTGGCGGCCCTCTTCTGGAGCTCCTTGGTTCTGCACCCTACTTCTCCTCCCCCGGAGCTCTCCTGTGGCCTTCTGGGAGTTGTAGTTTCCCATTTTTATGTCCCTTTTGGGCAAAACCTGAGCATCCCTAGGGTCTTCCCTCCTACCCTCCGGCTCTCTTTTCTCCGGTGGGTAGCTGGGGTCCCTCTTCCTTTCGGCATATTCCTTACAATATATATATATATACATATATATATATAACGTTTTGCAATTTTTTGCACTTATCTTTTTTTATGGGCGTTTTTCTGGTAGGTTCGCTCTACAGCGAGCTCCTGTTTCGCTTCTGCTTCGTTAGGAGCCGAAACTCTATCAATGTTGCCCTAAGAACAAACAATTTTTCATTAGTATCATGCTGTGCATTCCAGACTCATGTACTCACATTCCTTTTTATGGTTTTAGCTGTACCTCTTACGACGTTCTGCCTGATATATCTTCTGGCTTCTTTAATGATTTAAACATGGCGCCTGTCAGCTGATTTTAACACGTCAGATACTCAGCTTTTAGCCAATCGCTGTTGGATTCTAGTTAAAGAGACCTCCTCTCTGTAAATCCCGCACCCTCCTTTCCTCACTACATATCTTTCACAGAAAAGCCTTCCATTCAACCCAACTATTTAGTCCTACTGGGATTAAAGACCCAAGTCTGTATATCCATCTTTGTTCGGTTTGTATAAGTTTTCTATCCCTGTCTCCTCCTCTTATTGAACTGGGAATATGATCAATCACCACACATCTATACTCACTAAAGTTATGAGTCTTGTCTAAACTATGGCTAACTATGGGAGCTTCTATCCGTTTATATTTTAAATTATGCTTATGATCACTCATTCTGAGTTTTAACGATCTCTTAGTTTTCCCGACATAAATTTTCTGACAAGGACAGATCAGGATATACACCACGTGTGTTGTTTCACAATCCATTAGGAAGCTTAGTTGGTATATCTTCCCATCTAAAGGAATTTGAAACATATCTTTCTGCAGCATCATACTGCAATATTTACATTTGCCACACCCC
The DNA here is from genome assembly GCF_901765095.1 of Microcaecilia unicolor. NCBI lineage: Eukaryota > Metazoa > Chordata > Amphibia > Gymnophiona > Siphonopidae > Microcaecilia > Microcaecilia unicolor. The sequence goes on along the minus strand of NC_044034.1, from coordinate 319,483,467 downwards.
CTGTGACCTGGTGTTTGATGGTCCGTCTGCCTCGGTATTTTTTCTTGCAATAATTCTCTCAGATTCTGACTGCGTGTATATGCAATCCATAATTCCTGATTTTGAAACGCTGGATGCAGTTGCATAATTCTCCAGTGTTTCTTTATAATTTTTATTACTTGACTGCTGTTCTGTGTATATCTCATTACACATGTCTGTATAGTATCCTCTGTTCCAACATCGTTTTTCTTTAACAGTAACTGCTCTCGATGATTATATTTCGCTCTTGTATACGCTTGTTTCACTATGTTCTCTGGATATCCTCTCCTTCTGAATTTTTCTTTAAGTACTTTAGCTTGATTTTTAAATGTTGCTGTATCATTACAGATCCTTCTGTACCATAATAGTTGCGAAAACGGTAAGCTTTCTTTTGTTTTTCTAGGATGATTACTCGTAAAATGTAGTAGCGTGTTTCTATCGGTGGATTTTATTTGGACTGTAATCGTTAATCTTTGTTGCTGTTTTTGTATGGAAATATCCAGAAAATTAATCTGTGACATAGATGATTGCATGGTAAATAGTTAAATAGATTTGAAGACTGGTTAAACACAAGGTGCTGTTCAAAAGAAAAGGAATGGCACCGGGGATCTGAAGTCTAATTACCTCTTAACTAAAAGACTGTGTAGGTACAATTAGTTTGCTTACGAGAGATTAGATTGTTGAACTCGCAGAGCAAAAAAAAACCAGACGGGTTGAATAAATACTTTAAAGGCAAAATTACCAATCTTCGCAATTCAATTTCTCAAGACAATCTCACTGTTGACACCTTTCTTGACGAACTGGACGCAGAATTTGATGAAGTATCGGCAGACCGATATTGGACTAATTTTACCCTCCTCACCACAGAAGTCTCTAAAACCATCTCTAAACTCTCCAGGTCGTATTGCCAACTTGACCCGTGTCCCAACTATCTTTTGAAAGGCGCTCCAACTTGCTTTATCTCAGATCTCACCACCCACTTAAATTTCCTACTACAGCGAGGCTCCTTCCCCACCAGATATGGCAATATTTTACTGACACCTATACCAAAAATCCCCAAAAAACCTTAAAATGATATTACTAACTACCGTCCAATTGCCTCCATCCCTCTAATCACAAAACTAATGGAAAATAGAGTGACATCGCAACTCAATGAATTTATTCAGAAGTTCTCCATCCTCCACGAATCACAGTCGGGCTTCCGCGCAGCCCATAGCACTGAAACGGTCCTTCTTACATTAATTTCCAAATTCAAACAAGAAATTGCAATTGGAAACCATATTCTTCTCCTACAATTTGACTTATCCAGCGCTTTTGACATGGTTGATCATATTATCCTAACAAAACTACTGGACAAACTTGGAATTGGTGGCGACATCATAAACTGGATAAAAGGCTTTATCACCACAAGATCTTACCAAGTCAAAGGGACTGAAAACATATCATCCCCATGGTCATCTGCATGCGGGGTACCGCAGGGATCCCCGCTTTCCCCAATACTCTTCAACCTCATGATGATTCCCTTAGCCAGGTTACTAGCCAAACATGGTCTTAATCCCTTCACCATATTTATCCCCTTCAAATCCAACTTATCTGAGATCTCCGATAAAATAAATACAGGCATGACCACCCTAACCTCCTGGGCTAACGCTTTCAAAATGAAATTAAACAAAGAGAAAACGCAGTGTCTAGTCCTTTCATCTCAATACTCTCTTTCTCTCCCGACTACTCTTAGTACCCAAGATGTTAAACTCTCCATATCTGACAATCTAAAAATACCACTGATAACCATCTATCATTCGATAACCATGCTACAGCCATCACAAAAAAAAATGTTCAATATGATGTGGCTTCTGAAGCGAGTGAAATCATATCTTCCCCTGGATACCTTCTGGAACCTTGTACAATCCACAGTACTCACGCACGCTGACTACTGTAACAGTGTCTTTTTAGGTTGTAAGACCCTAATGTTGAAGAAACTCCAAACCACCCAAAATACAGCTGCCAGACTTGTTTTGGCAAGTGAAGATTTGATAGCGCAACACCTCTTCGAGAGAAGCTTCATTGGTGCCCCATCAGCGAAAGAATAAATTTCAAAGTCTACACTCTAATTCATAAGATCATATATGGAGAATCCCCTAACTACATGAATAACCTCATCAACCTCCCAACCAGAAACAGATCATTATCTTCTCATACTTACCTCAATTTACACCTTCCCAATTGCAAAGGTGTTAAATACAAGACCTCCTATGCATCCAGTTTCTCCTTTTTGGGTAGCCAACTTTGGAACGCTCTGCCAAGATCCATCCGAACTATAAGGGACCATCTACCCTTCAGAAAAATGTTAAAGACCCATCTCTTCAAGAAAGCTTACCCTAAAGACCCAATTTAACTTTAAGCACACCCACATGATTCCTGTCCTGACAATTATTACACCTTAAACCATGTCTCCCAATTTCCTTAAGCTTATCCCTCAATCTTTTCCTCCCCATCCTTCCTACCCCTTAATCCTCCCAATCTCCTTAACTTTTACTTACCCTCCTTGTTTACATCTCCATATTCAGTCTATATATCCTCAAAATTCAATTATTACTATGTTTTCTACAACTTGTATGTTCTTTATAACTTTGTAATTCTAGTTACTATGTAAGTCGCATTGAACCTGCTACATGTGGGAAAGCGCGGGGTACAAATGTAATAAATAAAATAAAAAATGAACAGAGCTGGCAAAGCCTTAGCTAACTAACTTAGAGCAGAAAGAAAATCATCTTTCATTTCTGCCATTCATGATGGGACATCAGTAAAGCCCGACCCAACTTAAAGGTTGGAGTTTAAAGGAGGAATTGTAGGTTAGTGATAGGCAGAACAGAAATATAAAAAAAGCAAACTTTATCAACTAATCTCCATACTCTTTTCCCCCCTAGTTTTAAAACTTGAACTTTGTACCACAGCATTAATAGATAGCTTTGGGAACGTAAGATTGGGTTTAAAGGAGGAATTGTAGGTTAGTGATAGGCAGAATAAAAATATAAAAAAGCAAACATTATCAACTAATCTCTATACTCCCCCCCCCCCCCCCCCCCACTAGTTTTAAAACTTGAACTTTGTACCACAGCATTAACAGATAGCCTCTAGCAGGCACTGCAGGACCTAGTTTAGTCTTCATCCCACCCACCCTCCCCAACATCTGCCCACCACTAGCACAACAATTCATTTATAGTCAGTTACTGTAATTAGGACAACAAGCAAGGAGTGCTCTTACAGAGTTTTAATTACATTTCATTGCTTCCTAAGAAGAAAAAAAATGAAATAAATCACACAATATACCATATAAGCTAAAGACCTTTTTATATTAGGCTAATATCCTTAATACCTTAGAAAGTTTTAAATTATTGAAAAACTCAAAAATACTAAGATGGAGTCAGCAGTCCAGCAGAGAGAGGGGTACTATCCAGTCTTTTACACTGAGTGTCACATGTATAATTATCTCCCAGTTGGTGAGCGATTATATGCGTATGCCCAATGCAAAGAGCTCCTAGCTCACAGAGAACGGGTCCATTCTCTTGAGGCTAGAGTAGCAGACCTGGTGGAGCTGAGGGAGACAGAGAGGTACATAGAGGAGACCTACAGGGATGTTATAGAGAAGACCCACCTCCAGTCTGGCAAACCATGTGCTCCCTTGGAGGAGGGAGGTCTCCTACAAGGAGAGCATCAACCTGAAGTAGGAACTACTCCTGTAGCTAGGACCTGCTCACCATGGGATGTACTATCCTCTCACACCAAGGTCATGTCTCCAAGAACTGCCCAGGAGGGAAGGGTTAGGACAGCTGTTGAAGTTGGTGATTTGATCATTAGTCATGCACATAGCTGGGAGGCTGGTGGATGTGAGGATCGCCTGGTGACTTGCCTGCCTGGTGCAAAGGTAACAGACCTCACATGTCACCTAGACCGGATCTTAGATAGTGCTGGAGAGGAGCCGGCTGTCTCAGTACATGTGGGTACCAATGACATAGGAAAATGTGGGAGGGAGGTTCTAGAAGCCAAATTTAGGCTCTTAGGTAGAAAGCTGAACTCTATATCCTCCAGGTTTTCATTTTCAGAGATGCTCACTGTTCCACACGCAGGACCCAGAAGGCAGGCAGGGCTCCGAAGTCTCAATGCGTGGTTGAGATGAAGGTGCAGAGATGAGGGATTTAGATTTGTTAGGATCTGGGCGACATTCTGGGAAAGGGGGAGACTGTTCTGAAGGACGGGCTTCACCTTAACTGGGATGGAACCAGGCTGCTGGCACTAACTTTTAAAAAGGAGATAGAGTAGCTTTAGAATGGGGGGGGGGGGGGAGCCGACTGTTGCCCAGGAGCACATGGTTCGGTGTGGAGTATCCTTGAAAGATACTACTGAAACAGGATATTTAGGGAATCCCAGTACAGAGGTTTCAACAATGCTGAAAGTAAGCCAGGTGTGCTTAATGAGAAAGCAGGATAAAGGATGCACATTATCCTCTTCAACTTCTAATCAGCTTGTAGATGAAAGGAAAAAAACACAATTTGAAGTGCCTGTATACAAATGCTAGAAGCCTAAAAAATAAGATGGGAGAGTTAGAATATATAGTACTAAACGATGAGATAGATATAATAGACATCTCAGAGACTTGGTAGAAAGAGGACAATCAATGGGACACTGTGTTAACAGGGTATAAATTGTATCACAATGATAGAGCGGATCAAATTGGAGGGGGGTTGTGCTATATGTTAAAGAGGGAATTGAGTCAAATAAAGCAAGCATTCCACATGACACAGATAGAAGCATGGAATCATTATGGATAGAAATTCCATGTGTGAAGGGAACGATTAGGACTGTACTACTGTCTGCCGGGACAGAACGAACAGACGGATGAAGAAATGTTTACAGAGATTAGGAAAGCTGGCAAATTGCTCAACGCTATAATAATGGGTGATTTCAGTTACTCCAATATTGACTAGATAAGTGTTACCTCAGGAAGTGGCAGGGAGATAAATTTCTAGATGTAATAAATGACTGCTTGTTGGAGCAGCCATTTTGGATCTGGTCCTTGGTGGTGTGCAGGGCATAGTGTGAAAGGTGGCAGTATTGGGTCCCCTGGGAAATAGTGATCATAACATGATCAAGTCTGAGCTACTAGCTGGGACGAACCTACAAAGGAAATCTAATGTAGATGAATTTAATTTTCTAAAGGGCGACTATAATAAAATGAGGAAAATGGTTAATAGAAACTAAAAGGATCGGCTGCAAAGGTTAGGACACTAAATCAGGTGTGGATGTTATTCAAAATTACCATCTTGGAAGCCCAGTCCAGATGAATTCCACATATTTGAAAAGGTGGAAAGAAGAGAAAATGTCAGCCAGAGTGGTTAAAAGGTGAAGTAACAGAGGCCATTGCAGCCAAAAGATTGTTCTTCTAAGAATGGAAAAAGGACCCAAATGAAGAAAATAAGAAGCAACATAAGCACTGGCAAGTCAGATGCAAAGCATTAATAAAGAAGGCTAAAAGAGAATATGAAGAGAAATTTGCCGCAGAGGCTAAAACTCACAGTAACAACTTTTTCAGGTACATCAGAAGCAGAAAGCCTGCTAGGGAATCCGTGGGACCGTTAGATCATGAAGGAGCAAAAGGGGCACTCCAGAAGGACAAGGCCATAGAAGAGAAACTGAAAGAATTCTTTGCTTTGGTCATTACGGAAGAAGATGTAAGAGATCTGCCTGTACTGGAAATGGTTTTCAAGGGTGACGATGCGGAGGAACTAAAAAAAATCTTGGTGAACCTGGAAGATGTACAGAGCAGAGGCGTAGCCAGGTTTTGATCTCAGGGGGAGCAGACTTTTATAAAATAGGCGCCGGTTGGTGTCAGCTAGACTGCAGTGTCTGTGTTGTTGCTAAAGGGCTGTGGCGAGCACCGATTAATACAGGCTGTCTCTGTTGCATCCTGCCTACAAGGAAACAGTAAGTTACATCAGGACGCAGAAGAGGACCCTGGACTGGCCAGAGCAAGCAACCTGTCTTCTTAACTACAAAGCAAAAATATTCAAATAGTGACCATCACCTCAGAAATAGCACACACATTCCTTCCACTGCTAGACACCTTGTTTAAATCAGATGGGCTTTTGTTTGTGTAGTGACTCTACAGGATGTAGAGACCACTTGTTTTCAGGATTTTTATTTTGGGTGACGGCCCTTGCCCCAGAGTAGCTCAGCCTACTTTCAAATAGGGCTAGACACTTTGCCATTCAGGTTTTCAGGCTATCTACAATGAATCTGCATGAAAAAGATTTGAATGAAATGGAGGCAGTATATGCAAATCAATTTCATGCATATTTAATGTGGATATCCTGAAAACCTGACTGGCAAGGGGGTACTCCAGGACCAACTTGGGAAACACTGCCCTAGAAGACAAAACTTACCACACCATAACAGCCCTAACCCACCTATGAAAAGACAGTGCTATATATATTACACTGGGTTCTGGAGCACCAGTATACCTACTATTAGGAAACTGTGTAGGAATGTGTAACAGTGCAGCTTGTTCCAGACACTACATGCTAGCAGAGTTCTTCACCTCAGTCGCAAATGCAGAAGATGGATAGACCCTCATCTATATACAGTGGTGGAAATAAGTATTTGATCCCTTGCTGATTTTGTAAGTTTGCCCACTGACAAAGACATGAGCAGCCCATAATTGAAGGGTAGGTTATTGGTAACAGTGAGAGATAGCACATCACAAATTAAATCCGGAAAATCACATTGTGGAAAGTATATGAATTTATTTGCATTCTGCAGAGGGAAATAAGTATTTGATCCCCCACCAACCAGTAAGAGATCTGGCCCCTACAGACCAGGTAGATGCTCCAAATCAACTCGTTACCTGCATGACAGACAGCTGTCGGCAATGGTCACCTGTATGAAAGACACCTGTCCACAGACTCAGTGAATCAGTCAGACTCTAACCTCTACAAAATGGCCAAGAGCAAGGAGCTGTCTAAGGATGTCAGGGACAAGATCATACACCTGCACAAGGCTGGAATGGGCTACAAAACCATCAGTAAGACGCTGGGCGAGAAGGAGACAACTGTTGGTGCCATAGTAAGAAAATGGAAGAAGTACAAAATGACTGTCAATCGACAAAGATCTGGGGCTCCACGCAAAATCTCACCTCGTGGGGTATCCTTGATCATGAGGAAGGTTAGAAATCAGCCTACAACTACAAGGGGGGAACTTGTCAATGATCTCAAGGCAGCTGGGACCACTGTCACCATGAAAACCATTGGTAACACATTACGACATAACGGATTGCAATCCTGCAGTGCCCGCAAGGTCCCCCTGCTCCGGAAGGCACATGTGACGGCCCGTCTGAAGTTTGCCAGTGAACACCTGGATGATGCCGAGAGTGATTGGGAGAAGGTGCTGTGGTCAGATGAGACAAAAATTGAGCTCTTTGGCATGAACTCAACTCGCCGTGTTTGGAGGAAGAGAAATGCTGCCTATGACCCAAAGAACACCGTCCCCACTGTCAAGCATGGAGGTGGAAATGTTATGTTTTGGGGGTGTTTCTCTGCTAAGGGCACAGGACTACTTCACCGCATCAATGGGAGAATGGATGGGGCCATGTACCGTACAATTCTGAGTGACAACCTCCTTCCCTCCGCCAGGGCCTTAAAAATGGGTCGTGGCTGGGTCTTCCAGCACGACAATGACCCAAAACATACAGCCAAGGCAACAAAGGAGTGGCTCAGGAAGAAGCACATTAGGGTCATGGAGTGGCCTAGCCAGTCACCAGACCTTAATCCCATTGAAAACTTATGGAGGGAGCTGAAGCTGCGAGTTGCCAAGCGACAGCCCAGAACTCTTAATGATTTAGAGATGATCTGCAAAGAGGAGTGGACCAAAATTCCTCCTGACATGTGTGCAAACCTCATCATCAACTACAGAAGACGTCTGACCGCTGTGCTTGCCAACAAGGGTTTTGCCACCAAGTATTAGGTCTTGTTTGCCAGAGGGATTAAATACTTATTTCCCTCTGCAGAATGCAAATAAATTCATATACTTTCCACAATGTGATTTTCCGGATTTAATTTGTGATGTGCTATCTCTCACTGTTACCAATAACCTACCCTTCAATTATGGGCTGCTCATGTCTTTGTCAGTGGGCAAACTTACAAAATCAGCAAGGGATCAAATACTTATTTCCACCACTGTAACATGAGAAGCCATACTGGGTCAGATCAAAGGTCCATCTAGCCCAGTATTCTGTTTCCAACAGTGGCCAACCCAGGTCACAAGCACCTGGCAGAAACCCAAATTGGGACAATATTCCATCCTACCAATCTAATACAAAATAGAGAACCACAAAAAAAACAACAACAAAAGTTGAAATAGAGACCCCCCTCTTCTCTGCCCAAGAAAACCAGACTCTATGAATAGTGCAATACTGGTAAAAAGAAACAGAAAGCGAAAGCTACATACCTGTAGAGGGTATTCTCCGAGGACAGCAGGCTGATTGTTCTCACTGATGGGTGACGTCCAACTGCAGCCCAGGACCGGAAAATCTTCCCTAGCAACAAAAGTTTGCTAGCCTCGCGCTCCCATGTGCACCGCGCATGCGCGGCCGTCTTCCCGCCCAAACGCGAGTGTGTTCGTCAGTCCAGTACATAGCTAAGACAAGGGAAGACACAACTCCGAAGGGGAGGTGGGCGGGATTGTGAGAACAATCAGTCTGCTGTCCTCAGAGAATACCCACTACAGGTATGTAGCTTTCGCTTTCTCTGAGGACAAGCAGGCTGCTTGTTCTCACTGATGGGGTATTCCTAGCCCCCAGGCTCACTCAAAACAATAAACATGGTCAATTGGGCCTCGCAACGGCGAGGACATAACTGAGATTGACCTAACATGTTAACAACTAACAGAGAGTGCAGCCTGGAACAGAATAAAAATGGGCCTAGGGGGGAGGAGTTGGATTCTAAACTCCAAACAGGTTCTGTAACACCGACTGCCCAAACCAACTGTCGCGTCGGGTATCCTGCTGAAGGCAGTAATGAGATGTGAATGTGTGGACAGATGACCACGTCGCAGCCTTGCAAATCTCTTCAATAGTGGCTGACTTCAAGTGGGCCACTGACGCAGCCATGGCTCTAACATTATGAGCTGTGACATGACCCTCAAGAGTCAGCCCAGCCTGGGCGTAAGTGAAGGAAATGCAATCTGCTAGCCAATTAGATATGGTGCGTTTTCCTACAGCCACACCCCTCTTGTTGGGATCAAAAGAAACAAATAATTGGGCGGACTGTCTGTGGGGCTGTGTCCGCTCCAGATAGAAGGCCAATGCTCTCTTGCAGTCCAATGTGTGCATTTGACGTTCAGCAGGGCGGGTATGCGGACGGGGGAAGAATGTTGGCAAGACAAATGGTTCAGATGGAACTCCGACACTACCGTTGGCAAGAACTTAGGGTGAGTGCGGAGGACAACTCTGTTATGATGAAATTTGGTATAAGAAGCATGAGCTACTAAGGCTTGAAGCTCACTGACTCTGCGAGCTGAAGTAACTGCCACCAAGAAAATGACCTTCCAGGTCAAGTACTTCAGATGGCAGGAATGCAGAGGCTCGAAAGGAGGTTTCATCAGCTGGGTGAGAACGACGTTGAGATCCCATGACACAGTAGGAGGTTTGATAGGGGGCTTTGACAAAAGCAAACCTCTCATAAAGTGAACAACTAAAGGCTGTCCAGAAATCAGCTTACCCTCTACACGGTAATGGTAAGCACTGATAGCACTAAGATGAACCCTTACGGAGTTGGTCTTAAGACCAGACTCGGATAAGTGTATAAGGTATTCAAGCAGGGTCTGTGTAGGACAAGAGCGAGGATCTAAGGCCTTGCTGTCACACCAGATGGTAAACCTCCTCCATAGAAGTAACTCTTTTTAGTGGAATCTTTCCTGGAAGCAAGCAAGACTCGGGAGTCACCCTCCGAGAGACCCAAGGAAGCAAAGTCTACACTCACAACATCCAAGCCGTGAGGGCCAGGGACTGCAGGTTGGGATGTAGAAGCGCCCCCTCGTTCTGAGTGATGAGGGTTGGAAAACACTCCAATCTCCACGGTTCTTCGGAGGACAACTCCAGAAGAAGAGGGAACCAGATCTGACGGGGCCAGAGAGGAGCAATCAGAATCATGGTTCCGCGGTCTTACTTGAGTTTCAGCAAAGTCTTCCCCACCAAAGGTATGGGAGGATACGCGTACAGGAGGCCCTTCCCCCAATGAAGGAGAAAGGCATCTGACGCTAGTCTGCCGT